>NW_028270158.1:36254080-36565747 GCF_037043375.1 Chiloscyllium plagiosum
TAAGGCCAGGGCATTACTGTTTCATGAATGCTGAGTGTAAAGATGGAGTAAGATTATAACATGACATGTAATATTGAACAAAATATGCACTTTAATAAATTCTGACTTAATATATTGGCCTAGTGGATGAGCAGCGAGGATAAATGTAGCAGTTCGGTTTGTTGTCCTCCACTCTCCCATCGTTGGCATTTCATTGTCTGAAATTTAAATATTTGACAACATTTGCCAAATCTTTTGGCATTTCAGAAGGCAGTTCCGGTGTGTCTAAATTTGAAGGCTGATCTTGTCAGTGAATTGCCACGCTAAGTGTGTACAGCCTGACTTTTTTGAGGATGTGCTCAGTCGAGGTTTCATCACTTGCCACATGGATGGGTAAAAGTCACATTTCTAAATTTTCCATCCAAAAAAATGGTTGACTAGGATAAAAGTTACATGTTTAGATTTCCAGGTCAGAGGCTACGTGTGTTCTCAATAGGGTGGTCATCTAAAGACAATCCCAGACCGTGGTCAGGACTTCCTGAAAAACCTTTTTTCTTTTGGATGTTTCCCACCCCCAGAAAAAGAACTGACCTTGTTAACATCACCACCAACCCCAGTTGCTTTCCATTTAACTGGCTGGCATTTCTAGATTCAGCCAGCTGTGTCCCCAGTTGAGACCAATCTGTATCCAAACTTTGTTAATATCCGATTATGCTGAAATACAATAAACCTGTCATTAGACTCTGTGGGAGGTGTGGTGAAATCTTAGTCTTTTGTTTCACTACAAAAGCTCCCTAGGGTCAGGGAGTCCCGAAGTAGAGGGCATAGGTTTAGGGTGAGAAGGGAAAGATTTCAAAGGGACCTAAAGGGCAACCTTTTCACACAAAGGGTGGTGTGTATGGAATGAGCTGCCAGAGGAAGTGATTGGAGGCTGGCACAATTAAAGCATTTAAAAGGCATCTAGCAAGTTGGACTGGATTGGTTTCGGACATCTGGTCGGCATGGACGAGTTGGACTGAAGGGTCTGTTTCCGTGCTGTACATCTCTCTGATTCTAAAAGCTGACTTTGAAATCTCCCGTGCCCAATTACGGATGGGCAATAACTGCTGACCTAGCCAGCGATGCCCACATCCCATGGATGAATAATAAAAACAAATGCCTTATTTTAGGGTAAAGATTTGAGTAGAACCTCAAAGAACTGAAGCCTTCTGGTGATTTTCATTGTGCACCTTCATTTTCCAGCTGCGGTCACATGGTCGGCTTTCCTTGGTTTCACTCTCAAGGGTCTGTCTCAGCATTATTGAGGGCTTCCTCCAGTCTTTTCTCTGGTGTCTTGAATTCACCGGGTGCAGCTCAATTGCTCATCTGCTTCACAATCTCACTTGCTTTCTGCTTGAACTGGGCAGTGTATCAACTGTTCTTTGTAACAACTGTTCCTTCTTGATGTCAATACTTGGCCATTTTTAAATGGAAGTGGTGTAGGCCAGTGAGATGGACGTCTTGACATAATGTGCTGGGGTGCACAAATGTGAGAAGGTGAACAATCTCCTTCAGTTGTTATATGCTACCGTAGGATTCTATTGGGCAGTTTTCCAACAGGGTAGGTTTGACTTCACAGTGAGTAGATTAGAATTAGGTTTTATTGTTGTGTTCTGCTGTATAGAGTTACCGGATGAGAGTGAAAAGCATACAAAGTCACCATTCTGGACCATTTTGGGTACAAAGGTACCTAGGAACGGAGTAAAAAAGTAAAGAATAGTTGGTAAGTGCAAAGAGTTTTAATATTCTTTGCCAGAAATTGGGGGCCAAGTTTTACTTAAAATGAACCATTACTTGAGCCTGTATGATTTCTTTTCTCAAGTACATGTTTCATTCAACTTTAATACAGTATTTCATGATTAGGGTGGATTTTCCACGATACTAATGCATTTAGGGTGGCATGGTGGTGCAGTGGTTAGCACTGCTGCCTCACAGCGCCAGGGACCCAGGTTCAATTCCAGCCTCGAGCAACTGTCTGCGTGGAGTTTGCACATTCTCCCTGTGTCTGCGTGGATTTCCTCCAGGTGCTCTGGTTTTCTCCCCACAGACCAAAAGATGTGATCAGGTGAATTGGCCATGGTAAATTGCCTGTTGTGTTAGGTGCATTAGCCAGAGGGAAATAGGTCTGGGTGGGTTACTCTTCAGATGATTGGTGTGGACTTGTTGGGCTGGAGGGCCTGTTTCCGCACTATAGGGAGTCTGATTTCAGATATTTGTTGACTTACTGTACACATTTTAATATGATTTGAAGTTTGACAAAAGATAACCAAGTAAACATTCTTCCTGCTCAAAACACCTTGGGAATCACATTGCAATGTTGCCAGTAATGTTATCACTGATGTCATTTTTTTGATGACACTGATGACGCTTCATTCATTCATTTTCATTTGAGATTTAATTTGCTCAGCAGCATTTTTCAAATGAAATCTGGCATATTGTAACAATATGCAAACAATCTTTTCAAATAATCCTGTGAATGGAATGCTGTTGTACTGTTGTTTGTTTTGATCAATTATGGTAATGTAGCACAGAAGAAATCTGGGAGACCTGCTTTGAAAATGAGATCACTGCCAATGAATTTGATTTTATTACCTGTAGAGCTTTCTGAAGTCTCTGTCTTAGATATGATATTCAGTGCAACGTGGTGGTAGAATTACTGTATATGAGACCTTTATTATACCATAACATAATTGTACGGGGTAGCATTTATGAAAGACACTTGGACCAGAACTCCCCACAAATAGATGCTCTAGCTTCAGCTTGGCATTCTTATTGTATATATTTGTGCTATGTGACATCCAAATATCTTCTGAAGTTATCAGTATTGTGAGAGATTCCTATGAGTGTTCATGAGATCTCTTGTCAGATAGCTGAGTCTTGAATACACTTGCACTTGGGTTCTTGGTATAGCTGCCTCCAGGTAATTCAGTTACCTGAAATCAGTTGACTGGTTTGATTGGCTAACTGACCATGCTTTATTTGCCTGAAAAACTTATTTGACTGTCTGCACCTCCCACTAAACCATTTACACAGAAATAGGTTCCTCTTTTATGCAGCTACTTCATGTTTAAAAACAAGCAATGCTAGTCTTAATAGAACTGAATTCTATGCCAACTTTAAAATGGAATGCTGTAGTCCTAAATCAGAAATGCAACCAGTTACATAGGTATGGGGAAGAAATAGCTAAGATTAACTGATAAGACAAACTAAGGAATGGCAGTGAAAGAATCAGTGTGAAACATTTAAAGAAACACTTCAAAATATTCAACAAAAATTCATTCATTTAAGTGTAAAGGGTGTCACGGTGGCTCAGTGGTTAGCACTGCTGCCTCACAGCACCAGGGACACGGGTTCAATTCCACTCTTGGGTGACTGTGTGAAGTTTGTACATTCTCTATGTCTGTATGAGTTTCCCCTGGTGCTCCGGTTTCTCTCCACTGTGCAAAGATGTGCACGCTAGGTGGATTGCCATGCTAAATTGCCCGATAGTCTACAGGCATGTATAGGTTAGGTGGATTAATGATGGAAAATGCAGGGTTACAGGGATGGGATGAGTCTGGATGGGGTGCTGGTCGGAGTGTCAGTGTGGACTCAATGGGCCAAAAGGCCTGCTTCCACAATGTAGGGGTTTTATAATTCTATCCATGATTAACATTCATCTGTGGCTTACCAAAAAAGTCAAGATATTATGGTATATAATGTTGCAAAGAGTAACAGTGAGTCTGAGGATTGAGAATGTGTTTTAGAAACAGCAAAGAGTAATTAAAAAGTTAATAATAGCTGAAAAAATAGAGTATGGGAGTAAATTAGGCAGGAATAGAAAACTCGATGGAAAATCCTTTCTAAGTATATAAAAGGAGAGTAGTTAAAGTCAACATTTCTTCCTTGTTGCGAGAGCCAGCAGAAACATATTCAGGAATGAAGAATTAAAAAGACCATTGAATAAATATTGTCTGTCTTCACATAGTAGAGTCATACACTGACAGAGACCTGGAGAGACTGGGGGGATGGGGTTATCCACTTTCCTCAGGAAACCACAGCGTCAGGCCCTGGCTGTCTAGCCTGGAGGTGTTCTAGGGAACACTGAGTAATGCAGCAAAAATGTTCATGATCATCTCTGCTCTACGGTAAGTGCGATACCTTCCTTCGTCACTTTTGCACTAACTCAAACTCTGCTACTGCCCCACACCCATGCACATGCTCCATTGCTGTCTCTGTTGCATACAATATCTTCTCTCACTCACACTCAATCCCCACCCTGACCTTAGTTGCCCTCTGTGCTACCTCCCTGCTCCTCTCTGGAGCTGGAGACCAGGCATTTACTCACCCTCAAACAAGAGAGGACCCCTGAGCACTGGCCATTTATAACTTCATCCAAATGCACAAGTAGACACAGGCAGGAGACACTTGCTAAACTGGCCCAGAGGTTGGGGAGACCAGTCAATGCAAGCTATGCTACCTCCAGCTGTCTTCAAGGTCTGGTTGGTGACTGCCATTAGACCCTGGTCCAGCACTCCCAGTGCCTGCTGGATATACACACAGACCCTATACGCCATCACTCTGGCTATTGGGGCTCACTAACGACAAGGCGACGGTGGAGGGTGAGAGACCTTGACCCCACTCCCTCACAAGGAGACAGGGTGCTGCTAATAGACACCCAGCCAGAGGAGGAACCACATTCAGGTGCCCAGCAGTCTCCTTTCGGGACTGTCTCTCTAGAAGTGCCTGCGACCTCCCGCTTCTCCATCCTGCTTGTCATCTCGAACCTGTGGGAGTTTAGCTGAGAAGGGTGATCCAGCATCTGGCCGAGGATACACACAAGATATCTGTGTCCTCGAGCCACAAACTCCCCCAGGGGCCACCCACACCCTAAACTCCAAGCCAGGCACACTCCATGGTCGGTCAGGCTCTCTCCACTCTGGCTGGGGACCTGGGGGTGCACCAGGACATAGTGGGAGAGTGAGGAAGAAGACCCTTTTTTTATAAGGACACATAGATGGTGCGGAAGACACTTCATTATAAACACATGCTCACAATTTTTTTTTAAAAGCTGTGTGTGCAAGTGTCATTTTAGCAGCAGCTCCAAGAACTAAGGCAGAGAGGCTTGCCATCTTTAGCAATACATGATATTCTAGCCATACCTGGAAAAGTGCCCTGACAAGCACTAGGCTGTGTCAGGATTGAATGAGGGAACAAAGGCTTCCATCAGTTTGCGAGTTTAACTTTTTTAATGGAACCGCATAAAGCATGTGGAAAGATCAGACTGTTAAATCACACTTTGAGTTGAGATTACACAAAGTTGCTGTCCTCAGCAATATTGAAACACTTACAGTCGCTGGAAAAGAACCTGATGAAGCTCAGTTTCATTGAACGAGGTTCACAAAGACATCCTGTCTGAGTTGCTTTGGCTGATGCTTCTGTGCTCTCTGATGCTAAAGATGTAGATTAGTCTAACACCATGTTCTTAAACAGCATGACGCGGCACCTTCTGATCCCCAACATCCATTCTATAGCTGCTTTGTTAAGTGGAGCAGCGACTTTGAGGATCCAGCAGCATCTGGGTCGTACTGGTTCACGTCCTCAGATGTGATCTGCACAGAAATCCTGAAGGATGAGGCATCATCTCGCACTTAGTCACTCCATTGGAGGTGTACCATTGCAGAAATGGCTGACAGCATGGCATGATGTGTTGACTGCTACCGCTAGACAGAGGATGGTGATGCTATCCCTTTGACCTTCAGAGTTCCATGGAAGGTGAGTGATTGTGTGTCTTTCTGTTATCTCAATGGTATTGTCAGGACACCTATGGCTGGAAGCTCTGCAGTAGGGGGCAGGCTTCATACCTGCTGGAGATTGATGCTGGTCCTGGGCTCATAGACATGTATGTGATACTCATCCATCTTTGTAGCAGTGCAGAGTGTTGCCGGCACATGGCTGATCACAGCTTCAGGATATACTGAGAGTGGTTCCAGTGGGCCTAAGCAGGGTATACTGAGAGTGGTTCCAGTGGGCCTAAGCAGGAACAGAGCAGCTCCTGTGTACAGTGATTGTTCACCAGTCTTAGCCCACACTAATAACATTTGAACAATGTCTTCCAAACATTGGTTTTTTATGTCATTTGCAAATGTAACAACAGTGCCCTCACAATTCCTTTGCTCAGATCATTAATGTATAATGTGAATAGTTGTGGTTCCTTCATTTCCCAGCAGATGTCTCGAGTTGGATGTTGCACATTGTTGCCCTCATTCAGACATCAATCTCTCAAGCCTTTGCTATGATATTTGTATGTTTTGACATCAATAACAAAGACCCCAACCCCTCGCCGTATCCAAAGAGGCAACGTTGCACATAACGTAGTGGTGTCGATGTTTTGAAGATTAAGATGTGAAGTGAGTAGTTTTTATATCTTGTGCATTCTATGAAATCTTGGAAGATGGTTGCTACTTTGGAAATGAAGGGGAATCATTCCAGGCTGCAATACATTGCTTGTGGCTTAAAGCTACCACTAGGAATGATTTTTGCAATGTTGCATCATGGGATCAAGAGCCACATTGGAGGTTCAGGAGCTTACTGCGTTGGGGTGGTAAGATGTCTTTCGTTCGTGTGTGTGTGTGTGTGTTGACATAAGCAGAGTCCACTCCCTCAGAGAAAAGTGCATTTAATACACCCACTTTGGAAATAGTGGCAGCCGTCTTCATTGCCAATGCACATTTTCTGAGTTGTTTGTAGAGAGAAAGTACTGCTTCACCAACTGAGTCACAACCTTTCAGTCTAGGTGACACTCCAAACTGTTAAGTTTCTTTCTGCCTTGTCCTTCCCTGTTGACCCATTGACTTTGATCTTTCCCACATTCTCTCTCAACCCATTAATTCCATGTTTCATCTCACCACCTTAACGCCTGAGCCCTTCATCATGCTAGACATAGTGTACTGTCTCCCCATCCACCCTGGGTTAGTTGTGGTGATTGAATGAATCTCTCCCTTCCTTGCTAACCTGTGCCCTCCAATGCTGCACCATTGTCCAACCCTTGCATGTTAGGTTGCTTGGTTGCACCGCTATTATCCCCTGCATCTCCGTATGCTTCAGTTCCTAGAGTTGATCCTCCTCACAGCAGTAACTGCTGATTAAGTCCCCTTTTCACTGTCAGTGGTCAGATCCTCTGGACTGATTCTCACTGTATCTTCCCATCCCCTATCAGATATGAGCGAGCTTATCCCTGACTGATACCTTTGCAAGTCTTTGACTGACTTAATGGACCTTAGTTAAAGGACCATGTGAGGAGCCTTGATGTGCCTTGGTCTAAACCATTAGCTTAGTATCCTGGCAGCAGCATTATAATGGAAAGGTGGCAGTGCTCTGCAAAAAGGCAGTATAGAAGCTAAGAATGGAATTCTAAGTGGGTCAGAGATGTGGTGATACTGGTATATCTGGTATCAACCTTTGTAGATGAGGATATGCAGGAGGTCAGGTGGTGGGACTGTTATCCAAGACAGAGGGGCCAATCTGACTCACCAAGTACCACGCTGACTGACTGTCATATCAGGGATCATAGCTGTCTAGTTTGTTTCCAGTGCCTGGGAGAATAGGAAACCGCACGTCAGTGAGGTGAATGCCGGTACTAATGAAATGCAAATGCATACAAATTGGCAACACACTATTCACTAGTGACTAGTCTCCCTTCAAAACATGGTTGCAGGATCAAGGATCCTTGACATCAAGGATCTCTCTATTTTCAATCTCTTCTTATTTTCCCAACTGACCTGTGATTGCCCATGTGCTGGGAAATTTCAGCTTTACTTGTGTCTCAAATCTGCCAGCTCGAGTAGTGAAACAAGAAGTGTGGGGAGGCTGCAGAAAGATGTAGACAGTTTAGGAGAGTGGTCCAGGAAATAGCTCATGAAATTCAACGTGAGCAAATGCGAGGTTTTGCACTATGGGAAAAAAAGAATACAGGCATGGACTATTTTCTAAATGGTGAGAAAATTCATAAAGTTGAAGTACAAAGGGATCTGACTATTTCAGGATTTTTTTAAAGGTTAACTTGCAGGTTGAGTCTGTGATTAAGAGAGCGAGTGTAATGCCATTTATTTCAAGAGGATTGGAACATAAAAGCAGCAATGTGCTTCTGAGACTTTATAAAGCTCTAGTTAGGCCCCATTTAGAGCTGAAAATGTGTTGCTGGAAAAGCGCAGCAGGTCAGACAGCTGTCCAATTTTGGGCCCCACACCTCACTAAGGACATACTGGCCCTAGAGCGTGTCCAGCAGAGATTCACACAGGTGATCCCTGGAATGGTAGGCCTAACATACAATGAATGGCTGAGGATCCTGGGATTGTATTCATGAGAGTTTAGAAGGTTGAGGGGAGATCTAATAGAAACTTACAAGATAAAGCATGGCTTAAAGGGTGGATGCTGGGAAGTTGTTTCCATTAGGTGGGGAGACTAGGACCCGTGGGCACAGCCTTAGAATTAGAGGGGGTCAATTTAGAACGAAAATGGGAGACATGTCTTAAGCCAGATAGTGGTGGGCCTGTGGAATTCATCGCCATGGAGTGCAGTGGAAGCCAGGATATTAAATGTCTTCAAGGCAGAGATTGATAAATTCTTGATTTTATAAGGGATTAAGGGCAACGGGGAGAGTATGGGTAAGTGGAGTCGAAATGCCCATCAACCATGATTAAATGTCGGAGTGGACTCGATGGGCCAAATGGCCTTACCTCCACTCCTATGTCTTATGGTCTTAAGAAGTGACTAAAATACTTGTGGGTAGCAGTGCTGCAAAACACAATGATCATTCAAAACCAGCAGCCCCAGGAAAAGAAAATCTTATGCAGATTTCCTGTACAACTTATCAGCCCAATGGTATACTGCAAGTCTCTAAAAATAAAACACAATTGAACATGCCATCTGTCAGTCAATAAAAGATGAGAATAGCCACAGGCCTTAATGGGACTGAAGCTGATAATGTAAGAAGATTTTTCACTCAATATAGATGCATAAAGGATTGCATTATCTTCCTCCATATGTAAAGTGTTCAAGAACAGCTGATCTTCCAATATGAATGAGAAATAAAGCAATATTTTTATGAAGTATTTTGCTTCTCTCAACAAGCATATCAATAGTGCTATCAACAGGAAAGTTGCCAGTTTAATTAATTCCAATTTTCTTTTATTGTTTGGCTGGGCAGTCGTGAGTTATTCTAAACTGTTTGACCAAGACTTCCATTGTTGGTGCATGTGGGAAAAAATGCAAGTTGAGAGGAGGGGAGAAAGAAGGGCAGGGGGTTAAACTGTTAGGAATCTGCCTCAGTGTCATTGGGAACCTACCCTCTGGAATGTTTAGACACAGAAAAGCCAATCTACTGATGGATGCAGTGAGGGTAACCTGTAATAATGACCCCATTATTAATCTTCTGTTGTTATAGATACCAAAAATGAAGGTTTCTCTTACTAAAGATGGGCACCTTTTAAACACAAAATTTGTGTTGGGCTTCTTACTGAATAAGTTTAACTGCTTGTTCTACTCTGTTCTTGCATTATTCTATTTCTGGGAAGACTCAGTATTAGTCTTTGACATGGAGAAGAATCATTTCTTATGATCCACATGTGGCCTGCAGGATACTGGCCTGTGAAACACCTATAGAAGCCTGACATTCATGTTAATGAAGATCAATATAGGAATTGAAGGTTTTTATAGTTAAGAGGTGACAATAGCAGTCAGTGTCTTCTTCCCTTCATTTGTCATTTGCCACCAAATAAAGGTTATTTCCCTCTTCCTCCAATGCAAGTCTAATACTTTTTATCTGGGCTTCAGAATGCATGACTTCCATTTCATCCCAAGTAAAACTAGTAAATCTCATCCCTCTTTACTTCTTGCAGTTGTCTTACAGTTCTCCTTTCAGATTGTCGGTTGGTGACATGGTAGATCATGCCATTTCTGATCAATCCTTGCCCCATGGCAATCCTCAGAAATACCTGGCAGATTTTCAATGATATCCAGTTGGTATGCAACAAAACCTGAGAATTAGTGCCTCACTGGCCCAAACACCCACCTGCCTTAATTCACCCAATAGCTGAGGAGAAATTCTGTTAAGCTCTCTTACTTGGTTTACAGCTTGTCCGAAATTAGCTTACCAGAGAGGATGCAGTTAAGCTAACTTATTTTTTGCTTTTAAAGAATCCCTGAATAGTAGTTCCAGGATATATGAATCCAGTATTCCAAGGTAGCTTGATAGGGAAACATTAAGATTTTTCTGGCATATTTTCTCCTACCTCTTGCTTCAGAATGTTTTTCAAGACATTTTCATGGTTTGCAAAAGAACAAATTTCCTTTCTGTCAGTTTTCAATCTGTGTTGGAATGGGGCATCCAACTCACCTTTCACCTGCAACTCAAGCACACCTAATTGGTTCACGTGTCAAAATTAAAGTGATTTTGTTTTGCTGTTGGACTCTGTAACCTCTGCGTCCAATAATAATTTCTGAATATGATGATTTGAAAAAAGATTTTGGTTCAATAATGACTTCTGTACTGTCCAGCATCTTTCCTGAGGGAAATATGTCCCTCATGTGCTTCATGGATTTACTGGTTCACTGTCTTTTTTATAAATATGAATGGATCTCCCATGGCATCACTGATTTTCATTTGAACTGTGGACGGTTCTATACACAAGTGAATCTGTGGTATGCCTGTATTTCTGCTTTGTTTCTTCATTGTTTCTTATTTGCCTCTACAAACAGCTTGGGAAACTGTGGGATATTTGCCATTGCTGAACCAGGAACACTTGTGGGCCAGGGGAAACATTATCAATGCAAGACAGGTTATAGTAATCAGCAGTTCAGCCTTGAGGTCTGATTTTGACCATGGTGAATGGGTTGGTAGGCAATTAAAATTGGAGTAGTGACTATCCACCTACTGCTGCCTCTCCCACAGAATGCATTGGTTAGTATTAAAGTAGCAAGGGCATGTTTTCAACATGCAGGTAAAATTTCAGGGATTGACTGCAATTTTAACTGCATGTTGGAATGGAATATCCATTACGACTTCTATGCCAACCTAACCTGGTGAAGCCCAGAGATTTTCATTTAATATTTCCATTTTTAAAAAACCCTCATAAGAAAAACCTTGGTTTTCTCTGCTCTCAGCATCCCTTTTATATGCCATTCAAATTTCTACACAGTGGATGGGCATGGATGCCCTGTTAGGTTGGAACTGGAAAATATGAAATCAAATCACATTTGGGAGTAAACATTGCACTGTCAGGCTGCACGATCCCTGCCAGCACTGATTTAGAACTGTGTTTTCAATCTCTACTTGTCAATGTGCACTGATGTAAGTGAGCATTGCTCCATCCTCTGTCCCTGACCCATATCTAGTGCTGTGCCATTCTGCTGCTTGGATCAATAAAGCCCCCCCCCCCCCCCATTTGCATCTTCACATTTGCAAATTTGTTTGTCCATGCAAGACATTGTCAACCCCTCTGCCCATTGTGGATCCACTTTTCACTTATCCTAGATTTCCAGAAAAGGAAAGAAAACTTGCAGAAATGATTGATAAACAAGTAATTGCCAGAATGGATGACTTGTTTAAAAAAAGACATAGAAAGTGTTCATGAAGTACTGTATGGTATTTCCTGGACCAGCAAAAGTGCATGTTGCTAACTGGAGAGTTTGCAAATGGATGTTTGTTCTGAATATCACATTCTGTCACAGAATCCTTTATCATGACAATTTTACATTATTTTAAACCATTATTCTGTAAACATTTTTTTCCCAGTAGGACATCTTGTATATTCAGAAAAAAAGTCTTCTCACCTTTTTGTATACTTTGTGTCTTAGCTTTGGTGTTTGGAACCGATGCAATTGACTTCCATTGTAAAAGTTGTTCACAGATGTGTGGTCTTTCAAAAATTAATGTTAGAGAATAGTGGGTCTTTGCTGTATAACAAAAATTCTCCCCCTGTCAGTATTGTGTCTTGATAGGGCATTGCAAATCCCACAATATCTGGTGCAAAGTTTTCTAGAGTCAGTAGTACAGGAGGTAGCCACCCATGGGGTTGATAGGAGCAGAGAAGTTGGTAAGGCAAGATGAGCACTCCTTGAAGGACAGGTCAGATCATGATAGATAAGTATAGACAAGGGATCATCTGTGGAGCTGATTTTTCTATTGTGTTGAAACTGTTTATAAACTTGTGATATGACAAAAAGGGTGATACAGAGGAGGATAATTAGCTAACAGTCTGATGACAGGGGAACATCTTGTTCAGAGCATGGTAAATTTTAATGTTATGCATGAGAGTGGGAAGTTAGATACAAATGAAGTATTTAAGTAATTCCAAAGACAGACAGTGAGAAATACGAGAAGAAGATATCTGGGAGTCTGATTCAAAAACCAATAAATATCTCAAAGACTAAGGCACCACTTGTTTATCATGGCTGCTTAACTACACAAGTAAGGTTAGTAACTGTATCAAGATAAAAGGAAAGATTTGCACAAATACATGGAAAAATTTAAATCCAGTGAACTGCAGGAGCTATTAACAGCAACAAAAGGATGCAAAGCACATAATCAGTGGTGTGAATGAGGAATATGTGAAAAATCTGCAAGGATATCAAAGCACGGTTTAAAAAACAAGTTGTATTATTCTACTACAGAACAGAGTTGGTAAGATTGCACATGCTTTCAGGCAAGAATAGTCTGAACAACATCCTAAAATACATTACTGCAGCATGCACTGAGCAGCTTGAAGAAATATCAGAACATCTGGGTAGATTTCAGGAAATGTCTTAATGGGGAAAAAGAGGTAGAGAGGGGGGAGATTTCGGGAGAGAATTCTAGAGTCTTGCGGGTCAGCAACTGAAAACGCAACTCTCAATGTTTGTAAAAATCAAAATCCAGGATCCTGAGGAGGCCAATATTGGAGTGCAGAAATTGTAAGGCTGCACAGCTGAAGGGAACTGTTAAAAACAGGGAGTATCAAGGTCATGAGAGGATTTGAAAGCACTGAGAATTTTAAGAGAGGTATTGCTTAATCTGAAGTGAGTATGATTCATATAAAACAATAGCAATTGGAAAAATGTTCCAAAGGATAACATTTGGAGAAAGCAAATGTTGCAGAACATGAAATAAGTAACAGCTCAAGACTTACAAATTACTGGTTTTGCACAGAAGTTAGGAGCAAGTATAAACTTCAGGAACAGAGGGATGAAAGAGTGGGAGGTAATGTAGTATCTGAGTTGGTTCAATGGTGACTATGAAAACAATGATTGTTGTAAAAACTTATTTGGTTCAATAATATCCTTTAGGGAAGGAAATCTGCCATCCTTACCAGGGCTGGTCGACGTGTGACGTCAGACCCACTGCTTGATTCTTAACTAGGAGAAAGTGAGGACTGCAGATGCTGAAGAGTCAGAGTCGAAAAGTGTGGCGCTGGAAAAGCACAGCGGGTCGGGCAGCATCCGAGGAGCAGGAGAATCGATGTTTCACACATTCCTAATGCGGGGCTTATGCCTGAAACGTTGACTTTCCTTCTCCTCAGATGCTGCCTGACCTGCTGTGCTTTTCTAGTGCCACACTTTTTGACCATGCTTCTTAACTACCCTGGGCCAGCTAGGGATGTGCAAGAAATGTTGGCCTTGCAAACAATGCCCCTGTCCAATGAATTTTTAAAAATGGGCAATGGCTCTCGACAGTTTTGTTATCAAGTCACACGTTCAGTTCTTATTTTCACATTACCCTTTTAAGCTCCTTTGCCACCATTTATAGCAGAAACTGTCTATGTAACCATGGCACACTGTAAATCCACCTACAGACTTTGGGATTACATCATTTCAATTATAGGGTGTAATTACAGCATAGCAGGTACTTGTTTGGATTCAAAGTGAAATGTTTTAATATTATTCTTAGTCCTTTGCACAAAATAAGGAAGTCCTTTACTCATAACAGTCAGAGCAACCTTCGATGCCAGGACCATGAGGATTTCTCATGCTGAGCACGATGGTGGTCAAAATGTTGGGAAGTACATTTGATAATATTTTCCTGTAATTTACACACACTGTAGCATCTTCACCCACTTTAGGTCAAGTAAAATGTACATTCTCCATTGTCTTCCAATGGAAGCACCTAACATTATCAATCAGTAGCAGCTGAGCTGACAGCCCAGTTCCCAAAGAAGTCTCCTCTGTACGTCATTAGAGTTAAACAAAGAAGTTTTATGTTTTAACTTGGTTGTTGAATGCGACACGGAAGGTAATTGAGCTGCTTTCTGGCCTAAAGCCTTGCTTGTGCCAAGACCAATATACTGGATGCAAAACTTTGATAATATAGAAATTGCAACATTCAGCAATTTATTTTATTATGGTTAGCACCGCTGCCTCACAGCGCCAGGTAGCCAGGGTGGATTCCACCCTCAGGTGACTGTCTGTCTGTGTTGAGTTTGCACATTCTCTCTGTGTGGATTTCCACCAGGTGTTCTGGTTTCCTCCCGTAGTCCAAAGATATGCAAGTTAGGTGTATTGGCAATGCTAAATTACCCACAGTGTTCAGGGATGCGTAGGTTATGCATGTTAGCCAGGGAATGCAGGGTTTCAGGAATAGGGTGGGGGGGTTGGGATCTAAGTGGGTAGCTCTTCTTACGGTCGACGTGAACTTGCTGGGCCAAATGGCCTGTTTTCATACTGTAGGGATTCGACGGATATCTGTCACTTAACTGGGGTTCAGTTAGTTCAGTTAGCTGGATGGCTGCTTTGTAATACAACGTGATGCCAACAACAAAGGTTCACCTCTGCTGGCTGAAGCCACTATGAAAGTCCCATCTTCTCAACCTCGCCCCTTGCCCCATGTTTGAGGTGTGGTAACCCTCTTGTTAAACCACCACCAGTTTTCTTTTACTCTCGCTCTGACTTGCTTATGAGAGAGCAGCGGCCTGGTCTTCTGGGTCTATGGTGTCAAAGCTTTTTTTCACAAGAAGGCAGTTGTTCCTGTGAGCTTACATCTCTTGAAATTTTCTCACCAATTTCCTGAAATGCTTGACCAGGATAAACCGGAGATAATGACATGAGATGATCCTGATTGAGAAAACTCATGCTTTAAATTAATATGCTTCAGATTATTACTGAATGCATTTAGGTTTGGGTAAATGGTAAAAGTCTCTGCTGTTTAAAAATTGTACCCTCTCTTCCATTTTGCTGTCTTCCTGAGTTCTGACTGATTTTTTTCTGTAGCTCAACATAAGAGGAGTGCGGACTGACAGAAGCACACATTTGTCTGAAATTAATCCTCATGGTGAAAACCCTGATTCTCTTCCCAGACAGCATCACTCAGAGATAACCAGTTCAACAGTTTCTTTTTCAGTCTTCCACTTGCACGTTGGAGAAACAAAATCATGACAAACTTGGGCTAGTTTGACATTAAGACAAATGAGTGTTCTTTTAAGTTTTCGTACAATAAATATTTAGATGGGGAAAACCAAGTGAAGTTAAGTCAACTGTCCTCCATTATTTGTAAGGGCGAACTTTATTGACGAAAATTAACAGAACTCTGCAAAATTGAAGCTATGTAAAAGATAAATTGGTTATCCATCCTTGGGATCTAAATATTATTTTATTTACTCAGTACATGTATGAGTCCATTGTTTTTCATGATTATTACTGAATACATGTGGTACTATCAAAAGTTCTTAATTGTGATTATGAACTGGGCATCTTGTGATTTTAATTACAAAGGGAAGGTGAGGAAGGGAATGCCTGTGACAGTATTTGACCCTTGTCTTACTACCAATGCGTAGATATAATACAGTTAAGTTCTGACCAGTGATGGCCCCAAAGAGATCGATGTCATCAAGTTGCATGCCAATGTTGTGAAGGAGTTCAAAGATGGATAAATGGGCTTTCAATAATTTGACATGGTCATTCATTAGCAATTAAAAATTACCTGCCATTTGTCAAGCAAAGTGTATGTGCTGTTTAGTTTCTTCTGCCAAATGGCATTTACTTTGTCGAAATTGTGAATAGAGTGGAATCCTGGCATTGTCAGTAAACCACCTCATGACTGACCTTAAGACAGATCTCCAACATCTCACTTTCTCCTAGTTGATTTTAATCTTACTGTGAAGCTTCTTTCAAGGATGCCTACCTTGAAGAAGCTTTCCTCCTCTCTCTACAAGGATCTCAGTGAGTCTCTATCTCTCAGCCTCCCCAGCCCACAAATCTCATTCCCGATGAGGTGCTTATGTGTGAAATGTCAATACTCCTGCTCCTTGGATGCTGCCTGACCTGCTGTGCTTTTCCAGCACCACACTCTCAACTCTGACCTTAAGACAGGGTCAAGGTCATTGATAAAGCAGTTGAAATTGGCTGTGCCATGAATACTTAGGTGAAGAACGCTTGTGGCATTCATTGGACATCGCCATCTTCCTTTTGTGGCCCTCCAGACATAGGGATATTTTCTCTTTAACTCCTATTAACCCCCAGTTTTTCTGGGAATTTTGGTCCGATATTCAATTAAGATTTGGTTGATTTACTCTCAACATTCCCTGCCATTCATTGTAAGATTGAATTGAATCAAAGCTGTGATGAGCTTTGGAGCATCGTGTCTCTTGCAGAATCCAAGCTAAGCATCAGTGAGCAGGTGAATGAGAGGCACTTAATAGCACTATTGGTGATCCTTTTCAACACTGCATTGATGATTAGGAGAAAGCTGATATGGCAGTAATTTGTTCAGGTTAGATTAATCCTATTTTTATGGGCAGACATACCTGGATAGTCTTCCATATTGTTGTCCAGATGTCATTGTCATTACTGGAAGAGGCTGGAATGTGGAGCAGATAGCATAAATGTATAAGTTTTCAGTGTTACAGTTGATTTGTTGTCATGGTTCAAGACCTTCAAAAAAAAAGTAAAACCTCAAATCATCTGTGGGAAATCATTGAGAGCTTTTGCTGTACAATGATTTCAAAATATACTCAGGCTCATGTTTGACATCCAACTATATTGTTTGTTGGAAATGTTCGAGCAGGTCAGGTCACTGATAACTATCCTCTGAATCAATGTTTGTGTTATGCCCTTCAGCAGATCTGTTAGGTGGAGCACTCCATCCAAGTATTTGTAAGCTTTTTAATTCTTCCAATTCCACCATAAACTCACTGTCCTGGAATTTTCATTGTTTTTTTTCTGTTCTTGTTTATGAACAATAATGTGCTAGAGACACAATGATTGGTTCTTGCAATTGGTTGCCCCAAAGGCAGTCAGGTTATTAAAGAGAAAGTTAGTAGGGTTTAACTGAAACCTTAGAAATCAGAAATGCTGGAAGAATGATTCAAAGATATTTTAATGTAAGCTAAATAAGGTGACCTACTGGTGTCTATAATCATGGCTTATTGATCATATTGTATCATTATTCACATGTTGTATTGTTTGTATTGCACGAGTCAGATCTTGGTTATCATTACTGTGAAACAAAGTTATTGATTCACAAGAGGTCTTGTCTGGCTTTGTCCACCTTCCAAAATATTGAAGTCTTTATGCAGTCCATATTTAAAATGAAGTGGTGCAAGTCCACTCTCAAAGCAGTATAATGATATCGCTTAAAGATGCTGTGCAACCTAAGTATGTATCCATGATGAAGCTGAACTTGTATTGCTAAATCACATCTGGACTACTGTGTACAGTATTGATCTCTAGGAAGGGTGTAAGTGCATTTGAAACAGTTCAGTGAAGGTTTACTTGAATATTACCTGTTTTGGACAAATTGCCCTAAGAGAAATGGTTGGACAGGCGGTTGGTGTAAGGAGGAATTTAGAGTAAGAGGTAACTTGATTGAAGCGTACAAAATCTTGAGAGGTGATTGGATGTAGAATGCGTGTGTTCTATTGGGGGAGAATCTCGATCATTTCTGAAAAATAAAGGGCCACCCATTTAAAATAGGAATGAGGAGAGTCTTCAGTACTCACTTCCTCAAGGACAGTGAAGCAGAGCCTTTGAATACTTCTAATGCAAATGTAGATTCTTATTACACAAGGGGGTGAAGATTATCAGGTAAAATTCAGGAAATCTGAAATGAAGACCAAGTGTTAGAGAAACTCAGCAGGTCAGATTCATGTTTTGAGTCTGATATGACTTATTTGGAACAGTTATCACAGATAGGCGGGGATTGGAGTATACAAGATCAGCCATGATTTGAATTGAATGGAAAAGCAGCCTTGAGGAGCCAAATGGTCTGCTACTGTTCTCAATTCAGAAGTTTGTAAGTTATGTTTGTCGTGAATGGGGAGCCAAGTTTTCCTCATTGTCTTTCTAAGGGCCAATCTGATGAAAACCTAGAGCCTACAAAGTAAGGCCAGAACTAAAATTTCAAAATATAACCCTGTTTGCTGTTCATGAGTAAAATTCAAGTGTTCACCAGGTGCTGGCTGGTGTAGTAACACTGTGGTATAGTTAAGGGTGAATATGAAATGACAAGACACAAGCTCAAAAATGTGTGTATTTGTATATTGCATAAAAGACGTGCTCTAATCTAAAAGACATGTGCATCTACCATCATAGCACACAAAAAAAGTCTCACTTATTAAAATTCATAGTGCTGCGTTTCTCTACAAATGCAATCAAATAAGAAGTTTTTAGAAAATCAAACATCCAGTAGTTCCTACTGTTTTTCTGCCTGGGAGAAACCAGGAATTTGCAGGCAGCTGCCACATTGCAACGAGTAAAAAAAAAAAATGCATTATTCACAATACCTATTTGCATCATCTGACTTTAATAGGATAACTAATAGCACGCACAGATTTTGTGCAATTAGGTAAATGAAAAATTCATTTCTGCCACTTATCGACTCCAGTTATAAGCATAAGTAAATGCTGCTTCTGCTGTTGTTGTACAATAATTAGAAATAGAAGAGATAGGCCTTAGAAGCAGACAAACTGCAATGTTTATACTGTATTCAATTCACAGTGGTTTGGTGGTGTATACATCAGGGCAATTATCTCTCAATGTAACAACAACCGTTGTATTTGCAATTCCAGCATGTGAAGAAGTTGTTAGCAGCTCAATTGTTGCTGATTGAGCGAAGATGTTCTGCAGCTTGGTAAACATTGAGACTGATTTTTTTTTAAAACTACTATCTGTTCATGATTTTTATTCTATGTAAGGCAGCTATCTCATACTTTACCTTTGCAGATGAACATCTGACCAAGACTCTGGTAGGTCCCCAAAGTAAATGGCCAAAGGTTTAATAGAAATTGGTCATGTACTTCATCTAAATAATTAGCAGGATCTGCCTAGATTAGCTGTACCCCCAAAGGTACCTTGCTCAATGGGTGATGTCCAATAAAAAAAACTGTGAATATTGAAAATCTGAAAAAAATCAAATAATACTGGCAATACTCAACTGTTTGAGAAGCATCCATGAGGAGAGAAGACTTGATGTTTCAGATTGATAAATTTTCTTCCGTTTTGTGCCGCCTACTTTTGCTGGTGGCAGATCTCGGGTTTTTGCCTGAAAGCCAGGAGAGGGGAGTTGGTAGTTGCTGTAGGATGTGGAGTTGGAAGTGGCTGGCAAGACTCGATTTGCAGACCCTGTGAAATCACGGGGAATATTCCTGTGTACTCTAGACTAAGGTGTTTCTTCAGGGAAAAAAAGTCTCAGAAAATTCCCATTGGTTTGGTAGCTACTGAAGAATCCCAAAAATCAAAGATCCATTGGCGGCTATGTTTATCACTCTGTAATCTGTCAGAGGGTTCATTTACCTTTTTGCTAGGTTTTAAGGGCTAAATGCTTGTTGGGAGTATCCACTTTGGACACCTAGACCTGGGAGCCTTGGTGTTGAGACGATTGTGAAGGTAGAATAGACAATACCAAGCCATAGCAGTAGTAGACTTTGGACATACTTAACAATGTATCCCAGTTGAGTTTAATACTCTGCTCCTAGGTGCCCACATTTGTAGTACTGCAAACTGTACTGTTCACATTTGCCCTTATCTTGTGTTTTTAATGGGTTTTTTTTTGTTCCTCGTCTAGCCCAATAAACTCTGAACGCACAGCAGAAAAAATGAGGGGAATTAAGTAAGAATGGCTTACTAATGCTTTAAAAGAGACGTCTATCCTCTAAATTAACCCACAATGCTATAAAGTAGGATAGAGAATCTCTCCAACCCTGTTTAATTTGATCACATAAACTACTGTTGAGGTTGTGATAATGGCTTTTGGAAAATAGAAGTGATCATTTGATGCACTTAGATGTGAAATACAACGCTGATGATTCTTCTTGTAAAACTGTCCAACTATACATTTTGAATCACCACATCTGTCATTTACATCACATCACAGTGGACACATGTTCATTCATACGTAAAGCATTCAACCAACCAACTCATTCATCCATACAGTAAATGAATAAATAACACTATACCACTCACTTTTTGTGTTATGACATGAAGGGTTATATATATTGCAAATGGATTATAATATGGTATCTGCTATTTTAGTTGATATTTCCTTTTCCGGATACTATTTCATTGTAACTCATTTGACTGGCTTACTAAAGGTAATTTTAAATTTGGTTGGTATGTACAGTGACCACATGCAATCCGCCTATCAATGGAAGTGAAGATCAAGAGGAATGGGTAACAGGTGGCTAATCTGATTTTGCCCTTTTAAAAACAATATCATCTCAACTTAAATTACCCCCATTAACCTTTAACCCATTTGTGTAGTGTGAGTTATTCCTTTTTAGGTACAACCCAAGTAAACCTGTTCTAATATGGTGCAGAAATATGGTGAAACAAAAGCTCACAACACTCTGGATCTGTTTTAAACTTTTTGGCAGAGGAGACCAAATTTCCGATGGTACTATGTCATGCAAGTTCTCTAAACATGTATGATTCATTGTGTGTGTCACCACAAAGGCAAAACATCCAATATATACTATCTTAACACTGGCCTTGGCATTTTGTTTTGTGATTTGAAATTTGTTTTATACAACAGAACAGGTACTTATAGGATTCATCTGTTCTGATTTGGACTACACACTCCTTTTTCTCATTAGAATAGCATTGTGGTGCTATTCGAATGGTAAAAACTGTTGGACACGTGCTAACCTATCCATTTCACCTGCCATGATCCATACTTTGTACTGCCGTGAATGCTGCTTACTCTGTTCTCACTTGGGAAATATTGGACTCAGCATTTTCAATATGCCAAAATGTGAGACTGGAGCTGCAATTCATCCTATAAGCACCATCCATACATCAGTAAATTCTTCCCTCTGACACTTCCTCTTGATTTGTAGGACAGAAACTTCTTACATTTGTTCAAGTGGGAATCTGTTAACACCGGTACTGTCATTACAAACTTGACACCTTCCCCCTCAAGATGTAATATCATCACTTCTCCTCCTATCTTTCTTTTCTCTATCTGCCCCACTGCTTCAATCACTGTCATAATCACAGGGAAGCATTCCCCAAAGCAACTTCCTTTCTTAAGCATAAACAAGATAACCGAGCAGAATAACAAAAATCCTTGAGAATGTTGTCATATGCATTGTTTCAAAAACATGACTTGCCTGTTGCCATTTGTCTGTCAAGCTTAATAAAAAGAAAAGTAACTCTACAATTTAATTGGCAAACTTTACTCCAGCCGCCACTGCATTCCAGGGATATGGTTGAAATGGGAGAAAAAATGCTGCTGTGCAGGCCTGATTTTGGTTGCTATGAAAATGAAATACTGAAAACACCCAATAGTTCATTAACAGCATGAAATATAAAAAGGTATTTTGAATATTATTGCTTTGTCAGAGTTAGCAAAAGGCAACCACTCAATGTTCATCTCTCTTTTCCCTTGTCTAATTTTGTTATTTTTAATATACTATTTATTTCTAAACACACTAATGTGTGAGTGCATCATCTTTTTAGGAATTTATTAGGAAATATTTGCAATTATTTATTCAATTTTACTGATTTCAGTGGATGCCTGAAATGCTCAGTGATGGTCTGAGTTCGGGGGTGGGGGGGGAGCGCTGCGGTGGATAAGGTGGTGAGCCAACTATTTTGATTTCACCCTGATATCATTGCATTTCTGCCAGGCAGAGGGAGTAAAAAAAAATCACCAAAGTTTTACAGCAACTGCAAGTATCCAGAGGATGATGTTTCTATACAGCATGAACAAAGGGGCCAGTAGATCTGTTAAAATTTCACCGTCTATAAACTGACAAATGAAGAATCTACTCACAAATACATACTCAAATTTCAGTTTTTCTTTAAATCCCATTCACAAAGCGGTATTCTTTAATTCTTCTGTCTTTTTTGCTAACCTTGGCATTGGTTACTTTAGGTTTTTCATTACTGTACATATTTCCTTTAAAATATAACATTTTATAATCCAATTTTAAAATTTGTCATCCTAAAGAAATTTCAAAACTCAAGACTGATTTTAGCTCTCTTTCTATCCATTTATTAGAAATATAGGGAATTTTAAGGTCAAGAAGACATGGGCCAGTTTTGTTTTTGCATACCACTCAGAGCACCTGCCTTTGCAATATTAGTCAAAGTTGAAACTTTAGTCTCTTCCTGAAATCATCATGTACATTTTCTGGCCTCTAGTCTTTCCCTAGCAGCCATGGAAAATATCTGCTTGAAGCAAATATTTCAATATTTTGTTTAATTGCAGAACAGCCACACCAGTTACCTTCCATCTCACCCTGGATTCCATCTCATCGATACTTAAGAGGATTGACTCTACAAAAGTGTGAAAGAAAAATAGATATGAGAGGAGGAACTCTGAAAGAGTGGATTTGCTGCAGAAAACCAATTGGAAATCAAAAGAAATTCACAGTTTAGCAGACACTTTTATGGACAATATAGAGTTTTGCCTTTTTTTAACATCAGTAATACCAAATATAAGTAACTTGTCAAATGTAGAATTTCTGCTCCCACTCAATTAAGCCTCACTAGCACCCAATGGATGATGACAGTTTGAGCACCAAAGTTAATTATTAAATATTTGTCTATCATTGCTGATGGCAATCTCTAAGATCAGGCTTACAGATTGCTTTCTTTTACATTTCAATAATAACCCAGTTGCTCAAAACCCCAATAATGCGCTAACATGGTAGATTTCAGAGGAATATGTAATGTCATTGATGATGAATCTTAAAAGACTACAGATGTCTGCCAGAGTTATGTCTGGTTATGTCTGGTTGAATGTTTAATTATTTCAATCTCTCTTCAACTTTTATATTGTGTTGTATTCATTCCAAAATAGTTTGTAGACTGAGAGAAATTTATTTAATCTATAATTATAAAGACCACTAAATTAGTGTGGTGACTTTTTAACCCTTTGGTAATGAACCCTGAATGTTAATTTTAGCTAGGAACAGCTTACCACTCAATGAGTCTTAAAGGAAGTGCTTTTTGCAAAAGACATATTCAAAACTGAGAGAACCTCACCATGGAGAAAAATCGCTCTGGTCACTTTCGTTTGTGCAATCAAGAGCACACCAGTATAAGGCATTTACAATGTTGTACACAGTGACCAGAACAAGTTTGTTCCCAAAGAGAGAACATTTAGAGAAGTGACTATTGATTAAAATAGTAACGCGGACACCGAATGTGAGAGATCGGGACGATCAAAGAAATTGTTTGCATAGTTTTGATGCTCAGTAGAAATTGATGCAGAATATAGTCCAAAATTTAAATTCTATTCTCGTCCTCCATGAAATATTGTGAAAGAGAATTCTATCATTAATTCATAGTGGCATGTACAGACAAGGAGACCAGTGAGGGCCTTCCTGTTTTAAATAAACATCTATGCTGCGTTCCATTGTAGCCTATGGGCATTTTCTTTTGGATTATGTGTTACATTATTATGTGAACTAAATAGTTAAACTGTAGCACTCATGCAATGTACAAGAAGTCAGGTGCAAATGCCTCACTGTTTTAAAGCTGTGAAAGATAGTTTCCATACATGATTTGTAATTTTGAAGCAAATTACAGCCTTATTTCTGCCAAGTAAATCTGCATTAATGGAATCAGGAAAACTATTTCCTTCTTTACTGAAATGATTTATCATCTTAGAGCGCTTTCTATAACAGCACACTTTAATATTTTCCTTTTCCAATTGTTCACAGTTGGAACTTTCAATATAATCTATTTTGTTTTTACAAATATTTACAGTTCCAGCACTTTTCACTTGAAACCTTTTTGGATATAATTCCTAGAGAAGAAATTAATTTGAAAATAGGACAGTTGAAATGCTCAGAGGCCAAAGTAATGTTGGAATACTGTCAGTGGTGATATAAAAGGCGAGAGCAATGCCCTCTTTTCAATGTTAATTGGGGCATTATCAAAACCTTCCAACCCCAAAATGGAGGCAATTAAAATGAAATGCTATTACTTTTGTTGAAGGTTTGACTAGTCAACATATGAGCTTTATTTCTTATGTAAAATAAAAGGCCACTTCATGAAAAGTGTTTGTCAATTATTTGTACACGCAATGTCACAACATGAATTATGTCAAAACAGTTGGTGAAAATGTTCATGATTCTTTCTCCTTTTACTCAAACTGAATAAATAGCACATGCCGAGAGGTTTTTTGAGCTACCTCATGGTTGCAGAGTTACAATATTTCATTCTTCCTATTGTTGTTACAAATAATTAATGACAATTTTAGAGTATAAGTTTTTCAGCCACTTTGTTTTAAACTGTTTTCTTATGCCATTATTCCGTACTCCTTATCATCTCGGTATTTTACTATGGAACAATATTTTTTCACTTTTTTATATAATTGCAAGGAGTTATCCATTGCCAGGTTTGTAAGAAAAAAGTTGGTCTAGTTTGCAAGAGCTGGAAGTAATAACTCTCATCTTAACAAGGATCAAATGATGGTGTGGAGGATGCCAAACCATAGAAGAATCCCGTTAGACCAGCTCAACATTTTCCTGCTCTTCGGATGCTGCTTGATCTGCTGTGCTTTTCTAGTACCACACTCTCGACTCATTGTCAGTGTATTGTTGGCCAGCTCCCAAATGGGCAGGACGTTGCAGGGAAAACCAATGGGAGGAAGCAGTGGTTGGAGAAATGGCATGATCCTACAAAAAACAGCTTTTATTTGCCTGTGATACAAAAAGCTTGAGTCACAATTGGTTAGTGATTACTTATAAAGTGAAATCTTTCTGCTTTCCATGCTGACCTTCCAGGATTTTCACAACTGAATGAACTCGAGAATCTGGAGTTCCCCATTCTTCAAGACCAAGGCTACAGTTTACAAAGCAGATCAATCCACTGGAAACAGTCCCACATTGAAACTTGGTCTGGTCATTGACCAAAAGATCACTTGGGCAAACAGCTTCTGCTATGGGTCAATAGCTTTGGGTTGGGAGGGCAAGGGGAAACAGGAAGTTTTCTTTTGAGAGGCCAGGAGAACACTTGCTTTGTTTCTCATTCACAAGGAGAACTGAAGCATCCACTTAGCTTGGGGAATTGGCAACTTCTGCTTCAAACTAGCTGCCCAGCATCCCATGGGCATCCCTCCTGTACAATTGCACTTAAACCAATGCTTTTATCATACGTTGTTCCGTTTCATCAGGTTCTTTTGCAGGACCCTTCTCTTCAGCATGATCTATATGCTTGAAAATTGAGAATGAAATGGATATGAGATATCTTGATAGAACCTGCAAGTACACCCTAACTAGTTCTGTTCATCTGAACTGATGATGAGTCATGGGACTCGAAACATTAACTCTGCTTTCTTCCCACAGATGCCACTAGATCTGAGTTTCACCAGCAATTTGTTTTTGTTTCAAATATTGCAACCCTTACTTGTGTGGCAGGGAACACCCCTTTGGCATTGAGTGGAGAATAACAGTTGTGTTACTACTACATCCTAGCAATTTGAAACAGCTAGTTGCTCACAGTTTTTGAAACACTATACCCTTCCAGCCTAATCGGGGGATAGATTGGGTTCATGGTGGCTTTATGTCTATTCACGAGTTGTATATAATGATCTGATTGAAGTAGCTATTGTCCTGATGGATTTGCATGATCTTGGCATCAAGCTTGTATGGTGAGCAAATGGCTTGAGTCTATTTGAGGTTACTGCAAAGGCCAATCATAAATTAATGGTTTGCTGACATATTCTGAGTCCTCGACTTAAGTTGCCTTGCAGCAATATCTCCAGTGTTCCCCAGGGATCTCTCCTCGATCTCCTCTTATTTGACATCTATATGCTCTACTTCAGTAATGTCAATGGAAGGCAAAGCTTTAAGTTTCACCTAATATGGTATCAATACCCAGCTCTAGCTCACTGCTCAGCTCCTCCAATGCTGCACAATTATCAAATCGTTTATCTGACATCTAGTAACAGATGAGCAGAGATTTCCATCAGTTTAAATATTGGGAAGACTGAAGATTATGCTTTTGGTCTCTGCCCTGTAGCTACTCAGTCCATCATTCTCCCTGGCAACAGGCTGAGATTAAAGCAGTCTATCTGTAATCTTGCTGTCATATTTGATCCTGAAATAAGCTTACAACCTCCTATGTCATTGCTAAGACCACTTCTTCCAAATCTGTAACAACACCTATCTTTGCCTGTGTCTTGGTTCATTACGACCAAAACCCTGATTTGTGACTATTTAACTACACTCCTAGCTCATCTCCCTTTTCCAACTCTCGATAAATTTGAGTTCATCTTGTGTTCTGCTGCCTGTAACTTAACCAGCAGCAAGTAAAATTTGCCCTACCATCCTCGTACTCAATGACCTACATTGGTTCCAGGTCAGGCAACATCTTGTTTTTAAAATCCTCAACCGTATTTTCAAGTCTCACCATGCCTTCCTCTCTCTCTATCTCTGTACTCTACTCCAGCTGGACTGCAGTGGTTCAAGGCAACAGCTCACCATCACCTTCTCAAGAGCAACTGGGGGCATGCAATAGGTTTGGGCCAACCAGTGATGCCCATGTCCCTAAAACTAATAAACAAAAAAAACTACTGAAATATTCTGGTTTCTTGTGCAATTCCAGTTTCAATTGCTGTACCATTGTTTGTCATCGAGTTGACTGGACCAAAAACTCTGCAGTTTCTTCCATAGATCTCTACCTTGATTTTCTCCTTTTCAAGATATTCTTACCTCTTTAACCAAGCTTTATGTATCTCTTCCTATGCATTTTGATGTCATACATAGTTTGGTAATACTCTTGGGAAGTACCTTGGAATGGTTTATTACATTGTTGTGATTAGATCAGGGCCTGTTCCCACACTGTAAGTAATTTAATCTAATCTCTGAGTTTGTGAATGGCAGATTTTTTGTTTGACTACCTTTATGATCCTTCCCTGTTCTCTCTGGGAAGTAGTTTGCTTCCACTTGACAGTTCCTCAATGGGGTGGCCCTGAATAGACTGTCACTTTGAAGAGTAATGGGTAAAAAAAACACTCTCTGTAGTTCTAATGCACATTACACAATCTCAGCTCAAATTTAGCACATTGAGCTTCTGCCATGTCTGAAGTAGTGCTGTTTAAAAATTATCCAGAAGTTTGGCTGCAGTGTAGAAATGCAGACCTGCTGAGGTCTGCAGCTTGATTTTGGGAATTGTCTGCCAGAAAATTGAAGTGAAATTGATTCCTCGTCTGTGTCAGACACGATCCAAGGCTTTTGGATGCGTCTGGCAAAATGTTAAGAGCTGGGACTCACCTGCTGGTAGGAAACAGAAGCAAGAAGTGCTCCAGTCATCAATTCCTCAAAGAAGGAGAGGAAGATCAGTGAAATTAGTAAATCCCTCATTAACACAAATGAGCTGCTTTTTGTTCTGCTGCTTTTGAAGGAAAGGGTATTAGCTGTTAAGCCAGAGGTACTGGGGAGCTGAGATGCTCCTGGCGATTGTGTTTTGGGCATGATTCGTCTTCCTGGGCAGAATACAAATCTTTGAGTTCGAGGGTAGCAATAATCATTAAGGCAAACATTTCAAGCTGACAAAAAGCACACTAGGCTCATTATCCTATTAGTTCCATTTTGTCCTGTGGTGCAGATAATGTTGCTTTCTCTCGATTTTACCTTGTGGAATGATAGCACGTTAGACGTTTGGCGGCGGGAAAAGTTTTATACTTTGTAATGATGGGAAACTGGGGAAATCGCATGATGCACTGAACACAGGGGAGGTTTCGAAACACTGAAAAAAAAACAATTGGAATTCGTGTAGTCAAGTAGAGCAACAGAGCTATACCTAGCAACTGCAGACATTAGCCTGACCTCAATAATTGGAAAACTAATGGAATGAAGAATCTGGAGTAGAAAGAAAAGAGCAGCATTATGAAAATAACTTAATAAGGAACTGTGAATGCATCTACAAAAAGTGTAGATTTTGCCTAGCTGTTTTTCACAAAGTGACATTGAAAATTGACACCAAAAATTTCTAAGATGTGTACCTTACAAAATGGCACTGACAAAAACAAAACACAAGAAGCTTATATACAAAGGAACGTCAGTCAGGATTACTTACAGTGCTAGTTTTAAAGAAATGCCAGCGAAATAAAACAGGATGGAGCACTTCACAGAAGCATAATTGGATATTGAGAAGTGGGCAAAGAGTGTACGGTGATGACCCAAAGTTAGGGCAAACTTAATAACTTTGAGGAGGTTTTGACACTGCGTAAGTAATAGAAAGGCATAAAGGATTAGGAAAATATTCCAGACTGAGGCTAAGGGTACTAATAGAAGAAACATTGCATTTGTACAATATAATTCTTGTACTCCTAAAACATTCACAGCCAATCACTTGAAGTGTGATCACTATTAAAGGCACAACAAGCATGGATATTATTGTTGCTATAATGGATGCAAGGGCAGCAGTCAGTTATAAAATGATCTTCGCAAAATAGATAAATAACTGTGGAAAATGATTTATTGAATTAATATGGTTCAGAGATAAATTGCTGATCAGCACACAGAGTAAATGTTACTGCTCTTGCTGACCTCGTTTCTCAGTATTTATTTGTTATTTTGTCCAGCTGAGTAGGCACACCTAACGTCTCATCAGAAATGGAGCACCTTTATTAAGGCAACATTTCCAGGGCTCCTTGTTGATGTGTCCAAAACCAAAGAACATAAAGGCAAGCCAGAGGGGAACATCTAACGCATTGAGGCTGTTTTGTCATTCAGCAGCATTATGGCTGATCTGATTGTGCACTCAACTCTACTTTCCTACCTGACCCCTAATAATCAACAATGACATAAAAATCTGTGTAACTCAACACAAAGCCTCCACTGCTGTCCGTAGAAGGAAATTCCAAAATTGACACCCCTCCGACAGAATAAATTCCTGCTTATCTCTGTCATAAATGGGAGACCCCGAATAGTGAAATTGTGCTCCCTAGCTTTGACTCCCCCATGAGGGGAATCATTCCCTCAACAGCTAACCTGTCAAGCCCTGTCAGAATCTTGCATATTTCAGAAAGATTACCTCATTCTTCTTAACTCCAATGAGTATAGAGACCCAGCCCTGCTCAACCTTTCATTATAAGGCAACCTCTTCCTCCATTCCTGATGAAGGGCTTTTGCCCGAGACATTGATTTTTCTGCTCCTCGGATGCTGCCTGACCTGCTGGGCTTTTCCAGCACCACTCTAATCTAGACTCTGGTTTCCAGCATCTGCAGTCCTCACTTTTGCCTAACCTCTTCATCTCAACCAACCCTTGAAGTGTTTCCAATGCAAATATGTCTCTGTATAAAAAAAACCAAGCGGGCGCACTGAAGTCATCAGAGTGGAATGCTGGAAATAACTCCCCTGCTAATTTTCACAGGAATGGGACTTGAACCTACAACCTTAAGCCTCAAATGGGATTGTTTTCACAGAATCCCTACAATGTGAAGACAGGCTATTTGGCCCATTGAGTCCACACTGCCCTCTGAAGAGCATCCCACTCAGACTCAACCCCCTAACTCTATAACCCCTTTCCTATGGCTAATCCACCTAGTCTGTACGCTATGGGCAATTTAGAATCTCTCTCTCTCACACACCTACACACACATATGCTGGAATTGAACCAAGCTCTGTGGCACTGTGAGGCAGCTGTGCTAACCACTAAGCCACCATGCTGCCCATTCATGTTCCTTTCACATCTACATAAATCAATAACTTGGTAATGCAGCTCTAATGCAATGTGCTTAAATTTGCACATGGCTCCAAACCATCAGCATTGATTTTGGAGGGTGAAATCAATATCTTGTGCGGATGGTTTAACTGGTTTTCAATTCCCTTTTAATACACAGCAGCTAGGTTCAATAAAAGAATGGTTAATGTAAGTCAAAATCAGTGGGATAAATGAAGGACTGAGTTTGCCAAAATGGTGATAGAAAGATTCTTTGAGTCACTGTTCACAATGGCCACATAGCACAGTTCAACAAATGCACAAGATAAATTCTAACCAAAATGAATCGAGGGCCAATCGACAGAAGTTATAATGATTTGTGTAGTACACTTCTCAAATTGTATTTTGAATTCTGGAAATATTTTAACCCCCCCAAAAAATGTTGTGGTTGGAAAAGATGTAAAATCATCCTGAAATGGTCAATCTGCTAACAAGTGGTGAATTGCCCATCTCAATGCCATAGTGAATCTTGGAACCTCGCATTTGGCCTGCTCTTCAGGTTAAACTCAGCTTCAGCATTGCTTATGAGCTAGATGAAACAAGTGTACCTGTGCCTGCTCCATTAAAGTTATTTTCTTCCCTGTCTTTGAAACAACTTTGATCCAAACATCTCCATGTAGAGTCCAGGATTAGGCAGTTGCACATGCCCAAGTTTTTGTATTCAGGGGAGATCAGCCCAAACACACACAAACATGGCCTTGGCAAGGGATTCTGTTTAGACAATCAAAGTGAGTTATTCACTGTGCTTGATGTCTTTAAGTAGTAGTAAATGATTACAATATATTGTTCTATCTCATCTGCTCTTATCTGCCAATGTTGCAATGTTTATTTGGACAAGATAAAGAGGAGAGCAGCATTTGACACATCTGTCATTGATAGTTTACTGGTCTGATTGATACTTCTACAGCGATAGAAATTTTCACATCGGAGCTTTGAATTTCTTTTCTCTTTCCTATCTGTTATTAACCTGCCATTGTCATTAAAAGACTCACTGGTTGTGTAAGTTGTACATATAGAGTGAATGGCTATGGGTTAGCATAGATTTGGTGTGCATCAGATGAAAGACAATGGGAGAATGAGTCATCATGGAAGTAGAATAGATTCATATCAAGAATTTTTTGAGGAGGTAACAAACAGGGTCGATAAAGCAGAAGCAGTCGTTGAAATACATTTGGATTTTCAGAAGGCATTTTATAAGGTGCCACTGTTAGCTACTTAAGATACGAGCCCATGGTGTTAGGAGCATAGATAGAGAATTGGCAAAACAATTTATATTTATGACTTGGATGAGGAATGTGAATGTACTGTTGCAGATGACCTAAAAATAGGTGGGAAGACGAGTGGTGAGGATGAGACAATCTGCTGAGGGATATACACCAATTAAGTGAGTGGACAAAAACTTGGCAGATAGAATATAAAACTGGAAATTGTGAGGTCATGCATCTTGGCAGGAAGAATAGAGGAGCTGAATATAATTTCAATGGAGAAAGACTGCAAAACAAAGGGATTAGGGCATCCGTGTGCATAAATCACCAAAGCTATCAAACAAGTTCAGGTAGTAATGTTTGCCTTTATTTCAAAGGGAATGGAGTATAAAAATATGCAAGTCTTGTAAAAACAATGCAAGATACTGGTCAGATTGCAACTGCAATACTGTGAACAGTTTGGACCTCTTAAGGAAAGATGTACTATCATTGGAGGCAGTCCAGAGAAGCTTCACTGTTTACGGTAAGGAGGCATTGCCTTCTGAGGAGTAATTTGAGTAGATTGAACCTGTAATCATTGGAGTTTAGAAGAATGAGAGGCGTACTTATTGAAACAGGCAAGATTGACAGGAGACCTGAATTGATAGATGTGGAAAGGTAATTTCCCTTTGCAGGAGAGTCTAGTAGCACTGAGCATAAAGTCAGAATAAAGGAGTTGCTCACTAAAAGTGGAGATGAGCGGTTATTTCTTCCCCCAGAGTCGTGAATTTGTGGCATTCCTTAGCATGCAGGGCTGTTAAAGTGTGTTGAGGATCAGCAGATTAGCTATGATCTCCTTGGCTGAACAGACTCAATGAGCTGAATGGCTTGCATCTGCTCATGTATCTTATGATCTTAGGTAGTATGTGTGAGACTGTTTTTGAACATGCTGTCAAGGTTCCTGAATCCAGGCTATGGCTTATGAATCCTCAGAGGGTCCGTGAAGCCCCCATGTTAATGAAGCTGGCCCAACTTCGCAGAAATAGTGGGAGGAGCAAGGAGATGCCTCCCTCCCCCCACAAGGGAGCCAGCCAGATTGGGAGTGCAAGGTGCTAACTCACTCACTGCACCCTTTTAACCTGCAAGTGGGAATTGAGGAATTGACTCCAATTTTTAAATGGCTCCAAGATGTTATACTGTGCAAAAATCCAGGCTGTATTTCCTTCACTATTCCTGGGCTGTGGCTTGTTCCGGAACTCACCCGCCCTTCACTGCCCTCAACATTCCACCCAACCTCTCAGCATGAAAGAGGGCCATGTCTGTGAGTTAGGCAGAATCCTATAGGAAATGTAATTTTGCTTTGTGGAACTCTAGAATGATTGAAATTCCTTTGTCACTGCACCACCCCTTATAAAATCCACCCCTGTCAAAATTGGGATGCTCTTTGGAGGTGTGGTGTAGGCTTGATGGGCTGAATGGCCTCTATCTGCATTGCAGGGATTCTATGATTTATCTTTCTGCCAATTTTATATCATTAGTGAATTTAGGTGCCTTATTCTCAGGCCAATCCTCTAAGTCACTAATATTACATACGGCCTGATCTTTGTGTCTCCCCACTAGTTACATTTTTCCACCTTGTTTTTTTAAAAATCCTATTAATCCTGATTCTGTCTTCAGTGTGTTAACCAACCCTCAATCGATTATTCTCAACACTGCAAACACTACCTTGTGTAATAACCTTATATGTGGCACCTTGCTCAATGCCTTCTGGAAATTCAAATGAACTACAATTAACAGTTCCCCTTTTATCAACTCTACCTATCCCCTTTTATAACTCTATGTATCCCCTCAGAACTCTAGCAAATTTGTCCAAATGGATTCCCCTTTCACAAAACAATATTTACTGTTTTACAGGATTAAGCTTTTCTAAATGCCCTGCTGTTTCTTCTTTAAGAGTGGATTCTAGTGTTTATCTCAATGACAGATGTTAGGCTAACTGGCCTATCGTTTCCTGTTCTCTTCCCCTCTTGAATAGGGTGCCATATTAGAGGTTTTCTAATCCAATGGAACCTTTCTGGAATCCAGAGAATTCTGAATTATTTTGACCAATGTCTCCACTACCTCTGCAGCCAATTTCTTTTAAACCCCTAGATGCAGGCAATCAGATCCTTTGTTTGTCAAATATTTTGTCCATTATGATAAAGACTGTTCAAGATTTTTCCTCCCATGATTATCTGACATTTTTGGGAAATTTTCAGTATCGTGTACTGTGAAGATCGATACAAATCATTGGTTTAGCCTATTGGCCATTTACCTGTTTCCAATTAGTAATTCCCTAGGCGCATCAGCTAAGGGTTTCGTACTCACTTTAGCTATTCTCTCTTTTTTTTTCTTGTATAATTACAGAAGCTCTTGCTGGTTGTTTTTATATTTCTTACCAATTTACTTCTGTAATAAATTTTCTCCCATTTTTAATTAACTTTATAGCCATTAATTGTTGGCACCTCAAAGAAAACCTTCCAATCCTGTGGCCCACTGATGTTTATCAATTTTAATGCCTGACTTTTTAATTGGATACAGCCCTTGACCACCTTTGTTAACCACAGATGGTTCATTCTTCCCATTGAGCCCTTTTTGACCAGAATAAATCTTTGCTGAGTGTTCTGAAATATCTGCCATTGCTCATCTGTTGTCTTTCCCCTTAGTCTATTTTCTCAGCCTACGTTGGACAACCCATTCTTCTGATCTTTGTAATTTCCCTTCTTTAAGTAGAAGACAGTAGGTTGAGACCTGAATTTCAAACTGAATTTGAAATTCTACCATGTGATCATCATCTCCTAAAGTATCCATAACTTCAAGATCAGTTAGCACGGTGGCACAATGGTTAGCACTGCTGCCTCACAGCGCCAGAGACCCGGGTTCAATTCCCGCCTCTGTGTGGAGTTTGCACATTCTCCCTGTGTCTGCGTGGGTTTCCTCCGGGTGCTCCGGTTTCCTCCCACAATCCAAAAATGTGCAGGTTAGGTGAATTGGCCATGCTAACTTGCCCGTAATGTTAGGTGAAGAGGTAAATGTAGGGGAATGGGTCTGGGTGGGTTGCGCTTCGGCGGGTCGGTGTGGACTTGTTGGGCCGAAGGGCCTGTTTCCACACTGTAAGTAATCTAATCTAATCTAATTCTACCTCCTCACACATTAATAGATCTAAAATGACAAGTTCCTAGGTAGGTTCTGCAGTGTACTGTTCTAAAAATAACCCCTGATGCATTGTACAAATTTGTCTTCCACATTATTCTTACATATCTGATTTGACCAGTCAATATCCAGATTAAAGGCATGACAACTGTACTGTCCTTCTTGCAAGCCTCCGTTTATCCTGATGTATACTTCATCCTACAGGGAGGCAACTTCTCAGGGGCTTCGATGACTACCACCTTTTGACTTCTGTCCCTTGTTATTCCAGACTTCCACCCAAACTGATTGTAATGCACCTGAGTCACCACCACACTGATACCTTCCTTTCTTAACAAAGCCACACCACCTCTTTCTCCTGTTACCTATTCTTCCAGAATGTCAAGTACCCTTGAATACTGAGGTTCCAATCTTGGTCACTCTGTTATTACATCTTTGTAACAGCAATCAGGTCAAATTGGTTTATCTTTATTTATGTCATCAACTTATCTGTCTTCTCAAATGCTGCATGCATTCAGATGGCATGCTAAGCTTTGACTTTTGACTTATTATTTATTCTGTTTCTAATTTCTGCTGCACTCTTCTGCCTATATTTTCTACCCCTTTCTGCAACACATTTATTGCCAATACCTCAGCACTTCTGTTCCCTTGTTTCTCCTTAATTTTTTTTTAAAGCTGCCCTTCAATTGAACTCTCCACCCACTAAATAGTTTTAAGCCCTGTCTCCAACCCTTGTTATCCAATTCACCAGGACACTGGTCCCAGCATTGTTCAAATGAAGCTTATGCTAATGGAACAGCTCTCTCTCATTCTCTTTCCTATGTCATTGGTACGCACGTGGACCATAACAACTAGATAATTTCTCTCCCACTCCCAAGTTCCTCTCCAGCTCTGAAGACATGTCCTGAAACTTGACATCAGATCAGCAGTACAGCCTTCAAACTCTATTTTTGCTGCAGTGAACTGTATCTATTCCCCTACTACTAATGCATTTCTCCCACTCCAAATTGGATGATGCTGGCGACCATGATGTTTCGGTCAGTTCACGCATCTTGCTGCACTCTTTTGTCCACGCTGACACAACAATCTTGTATCCATTGGTCAAGGGCACTGGCTGAGGCTTCTCCAAAGCCAAGTTCTAGATGCCAATATATATGCCATATCCTCCTGTTCCTGACCATTAACTGATTTCTTGCTGCTGTTGTCCTTCTCATGCAGGTCTGCTCCTCGAGTATGCGTCACAAGTGGTGCTGACCTGCTGTGCACTCCTCCAAGTCTCAAAACAACAATGGAAGAGGCCTCCTATTCAAAGTGTTTTGTTCAGCAAGTTTACGCAAAAGTGATTTATTTTCACTCCAGTGGTGTTCAAACTTGGCATAGGTTTCCAAAAAGCTGTTTCATGCCTGAACCCGAGAGGTGAACAAGAAATAGCTAGTTGCTGCAATGAGACGGGTAGGGAATGAAATCAAATAAACCAAAACCACCTCTTGCAAACCGATCATACTGGTATGGCATACATACTGCATTTCTCAAACAATTCACTCAATTGAATCATTTTCTTTTGCAAGAGTGGTTCACTGTAATACAGTAGGAAGATAGTGCAAATTCTTTTGGATCAGGTCAATGATGTTTAGACAATCTTCCTCCATATGGGGGGGTGGAGGGGCAAACTAGGGGAGTTGATGATCTTGCCGCCTGAAGTAACTAAATTGAAGTGTCAGATACCGGAATTACATTTTATTTCTAATATGTTGGCCTGTCAACTTGGTGCATGCTGAACTTAACCCAGTGAAAGCAAATAACACCATATTCTGAACTGGAGCAGCTGCTTTGGAAAAGATTTAAACCCTCAATCACACCTCTTCAAAGCCTTTGTTTAAAAATTCTCTCACTGTTTTGTGCTGTAGTTTTAAGAAGAGTGAAATTGGCATTTCTTGTTTGCAAAACTTATTAAAAGAATCATCTTCCTTTGAGGACTAAGTGTTTTGGGAGGATATAGCTTTTATTGCTTCAGAAAGTCTTCAGCATGATTTGAATGCAAGTAGTTTGAGGTGATAAATGTACTTGTTCCATTTCTCTTAATGACTGTATTTTATATGTTACTAATTTGATGACCAGGGTATGTAATATACTAAATACTTCATATATTGTTATTGTAGGAAGCTGGCCTCTTCCCATGTACTGTATCAACACAGGCCATTGCCTTTTTAATGTTCACCCATATGTAACCATCACAGACTCTCAAAATTGTTGCAGCATGGAAGGAAATAATTTGGCCCATCATGTGTGCATTAAATGAGCAATTCAGGAGCTGCCATTTTCCCACTTCCTGCACATTCTTCTTTTCAAATAATAGCCTCATTCTCTTTTCAATGCCTTGTTTGAACCTGCTTCCACCACATTCTCAGGCAAGATATCCAGTCCCTCACCACTTGCTGCATAAAAATGTTTTCGCGTCATCTCTTTTTTTTTTGCTGCTTTTGCCAACAAGTTTTCTTAAATATCTTGTTCCTGATCTTTTCTTGAGAGCAAACAGCTTCTCCCTGTCTACTCTGTTCAAATGCTTTGTGATTTGAACAGTGAACCTTCTTTGAACTACCTCCAATGAAATAATATCTTTCCTTACATAAAGGGACTGGAACTGCTCACAGGATTCCAGATGTGGTCCCATCAGCACCTTCTACAGTTGCAGTAAAACTTCCCTACTCTTATATGCCAACCCCTTTGACATAAGGGCTAACATTCTATTAGCCTGATTGCCTGCTGCACCTGTGTACTCTTTGTGTTTAATCCACAAGTATCCCCAAGTACCTTTGTGTTGCAGCTTTCTGCGATTTTCATTCATGCTCTGTTATTTTGTGCTCCCTTACAAATTGAACCATGTCAAGTTTTCATACATTATACTCCATTTGCCAACTCTTGCCTATTTACTTAGCCTATCCATATCTCTCTGTGAAGTTTCTGCATCCCTCTTGCAACTTTCATCTATTCTTGCCTGGAAATTTGGCTTGAGTACATTCACTTCCTTCCTCCAAGTCATTAATAGATGTTGTAAGCAGTTTCATCTTATCCATTTTGTTGTCCGAGGAAAGCTGTCCTAACTTTTTTAAACTATCTCCACAGTTTGGTTCCAGAGATGAGGACAACCTTCTTGTGAATTTTTTGTGCACGCTCTCTAATAAACATATGAATTTGGAGCAGCGGTAGGCCATTTGCTTATTGAACCTTCTACACGATTCTTAAGATCATGGCTGATCTGTTTGTGTTCTGAAAGACACTTCCATCTACCTGCAGTAACCTATGATTTCTTGCCTTACAAGAATCTAGCACCTCAGTCATATAAATCTATAATGATCCCACTTCTACTGCCTTCTGAGGCAGAGTTCTAAAGTCTCTCAATCCTCTAAGAGACAAATATTTCCCTCAACTCAATTTTAAAAAGGTGACCTCTAAATGTCCTTCGTGAAGTGCAGTGCATAGAACTGAATGCAAGACTAAACTAGCATCCTGGACAAGTAACATAAACACCTTGCTCTTGCACTGTATGTTCCTATTGTAATATCCAAGATACTATATGTTTTATTAATTGCTCTCTGTCCTGCCACATGACCTATGCACATCTACAATAACGTTCCTTTATTGTTCTTCCTACAAAATGAATCACTTTGCATTGAAATTCCTCTGCAACTGTCTGTGTATTATATCAACTTGTCAACATCCTTTTGAAGCTCTACACTCACCTCACTGTCCCCAAATTTGATGTCATCTACAGACTTGGAAAGGGCGGGAAGAAGATTGCAGGTCAAGAAGGCAGTGCTGAGTCTGAGGGTTGGGACTGAGAAAAGGTGGGGGGAGGGGAAATGAGAAAGCTGGAGAAATCTGCATTCATCCCTGTTGTTGGAGGGTTCCGAGGCGGAAGATGAGGTGCTCTTCCTCCAGGCGTCATGTTGCCATGGTCTGGCGATGGAGGAGGCCAAGGACCTGCATGTCCTTGGCGGAGTGGGAGGGGAAGTTAAAGTGTTCAGCCATGGGGCAGTTGGGTTGGTTGGTGCGGGTGTCCCAGAGGTGTTCTCTGAAACGTTCCGCAAGTAGGCGGCCTGTCTCCCCAATGTATAGGAAGCCACATCGGGTGCAGCGGATGCAGTAAATGATGTGTGTGGAGGTGCAGGTGAATTTCTGACGGATATGGAAGGATCCCTTGGGGCCTTGGAGGAAAGTGAGCGGGGAGGTGTGGGCGCAAGTTTTGCATTTTTTGCAGTTGCAGGGGAAGGTGCCGGGAGTGGAGGTTGGGTTGGTGGGGGGTATGGATCTAATGAGGGAGTCGCGGAGGGAGTGGTCTTTCCGGAACACTGATAGGGGTGGGGAGGGAAATATATCCTTGGTGGTGGGGTCAGTTTGGAGGTGACGGAAATGACGAAGGATGATACAATGTATCTGGAGGTTGGTGGGGTGGTAGGTGAGGACCAGTGGGGGTTCTGTCCTGGTGGCGATTGGAGGGGCGGGGTTCAAGGGCGGAGGAGCGGGAAGTGGAGGAGATGCGGTGGAGAGTATCGTCAACCACGTCTGAGGGGAAATTGCGGTCTTTGAAGGAGGAGGCCATCTGGGTTGTTCGGTATTGGAATTGGTCCTCCTGGAAGCAGATACGGCGGAGGCGAAGGAATTGGGAATATGGGATGGCGTTTTTACAGGGGGCAGGGTGGGAGGAGGTGTAATCTAGGGAGCTGTGGGAGTCAGTCAGTTTATAGTAAACGTCCGTGTTGAGTCAGTCGTCCAAGATAGAAATGGAGAGGTCAAGGAAGGGGAGGGAGGAGTCTGAGACAGTCCAGGTAAATTTGAGGTCGGGGTGGAAGGTGTTAGTAAAGTGGATGAACTGTTCAACCTTCTCGTGGGAGCATGAGGTAGCGCCGATACAGTCATCGATGTAGTGGAGGAAAAGGTGGGGGTGGTGCCAGTGTAGCTGTGGAAGATGGACTGTTCCACATATCCTACGAAGCCCTCTTTCCTATATTGCCTTTGACAGCTACATGTTCATTTGCTTTCTTCTGATTTTCAAACAATTATAGTAATTATAGTAATCTGAAGATTACTACTTTTTAATACTGTTTGCTGATTTCCACCCGAGTTTGAATGCAGGACCACATCTTTATTTCTGCCTGTGTTATCTGTGCCAATGTGGGACATGGCTGTTAGCTGCCCCAGCCCCTTCAGGGTGTTCTGCAGCTGCTCAGTGACTACCTTGACCTGACACCCGGGAGGCAATGCACCATCCTAGATTCCTGTCTGTCGCTGCAGAAACACTGGTCTACTCCCCTAACTACCAAATCATCTATCACTACTTCACTTCCTGTCTTCCTTCTACCCTCCTGTATGTCTGAGCTACCTGTGGTGCCATTGACTTGGCTTTGAGTGGATTTCTGAAGAGAATACTGTTTGAAGAGTAGGTTGCACTCCTAATCTATCTGCCTACCACTTTTTGACATTCAAGTGAAAGAGTTACTAATATTGATAAATCCATTAACACTTCTTACTAATAGTAATCTCCCTTGTACCAATTTAAATTACTGCCTCAATTACAGAGGAGGGGGGAGCACTTAACTCACCACCTATTCATCTAGCCAATCACTTAATTAGTGCTTCCAGTCTCATCATCCCATTCATTTGATTAATACTTCCAGTTGTCATATCATGTCCTGCTATTGGACTCTGGCTGTTTCTCTTAGTCTACTCTTTTTATCTTAAACATCAAAACTACCCATTCTTCTCTAATCACCAAACTCTCTCAAATTCATATTCAGTGACAAACTGCTCTCTTCCTGCTTTCTTACAATATACAAGACTCAATATTTTTACTCATTGAAATTTTACATCAGTGACTGAGCACTACTGGCTTGAGAAACCAGTTCAAACCAGCTACCTCATTATCTAACGGTAGCAATCTCTCCAGTAAGAAGTTTACTTATCCCTAGCTAAGACAGGAAGAAACTTAGCATTTAACTACAGCTTAGTGTTAAAGTTAAATGCAAACCTAGATTAAATTTTAGTGAGAGATTAATGTTAAAGATCATTCACTCACCAGATTTCCCAGTTTACACTCTGTATGTATGATGTGGAGGTGTTGGTGTTGGATTGGGGTGGATAAAGTTTAAAAATCACACAGCACCAGGTTATAGTCCAACAGGTTTAATAGAAAGTTCAAGCTTTCGGAGTGCCTCTCCTTTGTCAGGTGATGAAGGAGCAGCATTCCAAAAGCTTGTACTTTCAAATAAACCTGTTGGACTATAACCTGGTGTTGTTTAGTTTTTAATTCCATATGTAACAATTAGAAATGTTTACAAATTTCTGGGAATTTGTCCTGGGATAAATAGGGTGGAGTAAACCTTCTTCTCACCTCCGCAGGGGTGCTTCCTGATTGCATCTAAAATTCCTGTTCAGACATGGTGACATATTGTAGACATTTCCTGAACTTCTTTCTACCACTGGGAAATCTGGTTCAGTGAGACCAGGGCAGCAATGCAATGTCACTGCAGCATTTTGGCAAACTGGAAGTTTGAGGTGTTGTGCCAACTGAATGGGCTTAAATCTTTAAACCAGTTAATAATTTGCTCCTTTTACGAATGGCAGACCAGAGTGGAGTTTGATCTTTCCAATAGAAATTGAGCTCACTTTGCCAGACTCGTAATAGGGCTGATGATACATGCAGCTGCACAGTGAAACAGCACCAATGGGATTTCAGATCATTGATATCATGCATTCAGCCCGATTCCCTCATTGATATTCATGTGAAAGAACATCAGAAATAGCAGAGGAATAGACCATATGGTGAATCAAGCTAAATCTTTGCCATTCTATACATTGCATAACTGAATTTGTACATTAACTTCACTTTTCCTGCACAATCCCTTCATCCATTGTTTCCTTTACTACCACAAAATCTATCTCAGAAATGAGTATCTTCATCAATTGACAATCCACAGTCTTTTTTCATAGAGAATTCCAAACACACACAATCCTTTGAGTGAAGATATTTCTCCTTCTCACCATCCCGAAATGGTTTGACCCGTTTATCCTGAGAATGTGACCCTTTGTTCTAAATGCTCCATCCAGGGGAGCGACCTCTCAGCATCTACCCTATAAAACTCTTGAAGTTTGAATTATTTTGGTCAGATCACCTTTTTCATTTTTTTTGAAAATCTGGAGAAGAGACCTGCAGGTAAATAACTTCATCCCATAGGAGAGTGTTTCCACTCTCAATCAACCTTGTGAATCTTTTAGATATGCTGTAAGGCTAGTATATCCTTCCTTGGGTAAGGAAACCAAGCTGTATACAATCTTCAAGTGCTGTCTCACCAAAACCATACATAATTGCAGTGAGACCTCCTTGCACAAGTCTGCATAACGACGCCTGGAGGAAGAACGCCTCATCTTCTGCCTCAGAACACTTCAACCCCAGGGCATCAATGTGGACTTCAACAGGTTCCTCATTTCCCCTTCCCCCACCTCACCCTAGTTCCAAACTTCCAGCTCAGCACCGTCCTCATGACTTGTCCTCCCTGCCTATCTTCTTTTCCACCTATCCACTCCACCCTCCCCCTGCCCCCGACCTATCACCTTCATCCCCTCCCCCACTCACCTATTGTACTCTATGCTACTTTCTCCCAACCCCCACCCACCCTCTGGCTTATCTCTCCACGCTTCAGGCTCTCTGCCTTTATTCCTGATGAAGGGCTTTTGCCCGAAACGTCAATTTTATTGTTTCTCGGATGCTGCCTGAACTGCTGTGCTCTTCCAGCGCCACTCTAATCCAGAATCTGGTTTCCAGCATCTGCAGTCATTGTTTTTACCTATAAAATCTAACATTCCTAATGAAGGGTTTTTGCTTGAAACGTTAATTCTCCTGCTTCTCCAATGCTGCCTGACCTGCTGTGCTTTTCCAGCACCATACCCTCGACTCTGATTTTCAGCATCTGCAGTCCTCGCTTTCTCCTCCTCCATATTACAATGATTAATTAGGAAACAAATACACGGTCACTAGTTCCCACTTTGTGAAATTTTGCGAAAGAATGAAGAAAGGTTCACTGTAAATTGGACCCCACACCACATTCCCCCATAACTATCCAAACGGGAATATCTTTCACATGATGGCACCAGTAATGTCATGGTTCAGATTCAGTTCAATTGAACATTAAATAATTGAAAAGATATGAATTGTACATTGTAGACAAATAAAAAACGTAGTTCTTCAGACATGGAAATTTGTACAGACTGTAAAGGAAGGAGGAAGTTGGAATTCATGTCATCCCCAAGTGTTTTACTATGGAAGTACAGTCATGGTATGCACAGCCAGATTGTTAATGTCGGACCAGATAATCAGTTTGTCATGCTGTTACCTCTGGAAAGAATGTTGGCGAGGCCATGTGTTTTTACTGAATTCTTTGATTTAATTCTTTACAAGTGAGTCAATTTTCATAAACCTAATATTATGATTAAAATCATAAGGCACCATTAATGGGAGGAAAGATTCCTTGGGTCACGTTTACTCTGTTGGTAGAGTCATAATGGCTAACACATCACATATATTACATTCCTGATGAAGGGCTTTTGCCCAAAACATCGATTTTCCTGCTCCTCGGATGTTGCCTGACATGTTGTGCTTTTCCAGCAGCATTCTGATCTCAACATATATTATATTGTTGACAAAGTTCAATCATATTTCATAAATATGTGGTATATCACTACATCATTCATTGCATGATTCAAAACATTGAATTAGTAGCGTTCACATGAGCCATAGGGAAAGAACACATTCCGAGTAAGACACAGTCAATGTGTGTACTTCTGGGAATTTGGTGCACTGTTTACTTTTTGTTGTGGTTTATGTAATGACTACGTTCTTTAGTAATGAGGTCCAGGGAGTAAAGACCTTAGATTAATTGATATTACTCTATGATACATCTTTGTAAAGGTTTAATTTAAAGAGATAAGTCCTAGCTGGTTTGCTCTTCCTGCTCTTTGGGAAGTCAGGCAAATTTCTAGTGTCGGGGCCAGCATGTGTGCAGGCAGTTTCTCCAGCTGCAGCTCCTGGAAGCTCACGGTTTGGAGCTGGAGCGGTTGTTGGGGACATTACAGGGTATCCGTAAGGCAGAGAGTATCATGGATAACACACATGGGGAGGTGGTGGTCAGCTGAGACTCCATAGGCAGGAAGGGAATGGTAATCACCAGGTGCAGCAAGGGGAGTAGCCAGGTATTGCAGGAGTCTCCTCTGGCTATTCCTCTGCAAAACAGGCTGTTGAAGAAAATGGCCTCTCAGGAAAACAGCAACAGCCACATTCATTGTACCATGTGGGTTGGCTCTGCTTCATTGGAGAGGAATAAAAAAAAAAGTGTGGGAATGCAATAGCAGTTGGGAATTGAATTATAAGGAAAAAGGCAGACGTTTCTGTAGTAGCAAACAAGACTTCAAGATGGTGCAAGGGTCAAGGGTGTGTCAGAGTAGCTACAGGACAAACTGGCTATGGACAGTGAACAGCCAGTGGGCATGGTACACATTGATTCCAACCACACAGTTTTTTTAAAAAAAGGATGAAGTGCTTAAAGCAGAATAAAGGGAGTTTGAAAGTAAGTTGGAAAATAGGGTGGGAAAGCTTGTGGTCTTAGGATTGCTACCAGTGCCACATGCTAGAGAGAATAGAAATAGCGGGATGTATCAGATGAACATGTAGCTGACTAGATTGTGCAGAGTTGGGGGATGGGGGTGGTAGAAGAGTGTTTCAGATTCTCCCTATTGGGACTAGCCCAAACTGGGTCTGCTGTCCTGGGGAGAATATTTGCTAGCGTGGTGAGGGAGACTTTATTCTGAAATGGCAGGGGCACAGGAACCCTGTTGAAGGAGTCAGAGGAAGGGGAATCAGGGACAAGAACACAAGACAGAAAGGGCAATAAAAAAAAGTGATACGCACAGCAATCAAAGGCTATGGTCAGACAGGATCACAGTGGAAAATAATGGGAATGGAACAAATAATGTTTTAGAATAGAATTCCTACAGTGTGGAAATAGGCCCTTCAGCCCAATAAGTCCACACCGACCATTAGAAGAGTAATCTACCCAAACCCATTCCTCAATCCCATTACTGTAAATTTACCCCTGATTAATGCACCTAACCTTCACATTCCTGAACACCTGGGCTATTTAGCATGGCCAATTCATCTAACCAGCACATCTTTGGACTGTGGGAGGAAATCGGAGCACCCAGAGGAAAACCCACACAGACACAGAAAATATGCAAACTCCACACAGACAGTCGCCCAAGGTTAGAATCAAACACAGGTTCCTGGCACTGTGAGGAAGCAGTGTTAACCACTGAGCCACCATGTTAAAAAGACAAGCCTTAAGGCTTCATAGAGTATTCACAATAACGTGGATGAATGATTTATCCAAATAGATGAAAACAGGTGTGATATCATCAGAGTTATAGAGACATGAGTGACCAGGAATGGGAATTGATTACCTCAAGGTATTCAGTATTTGGAAAGAAAAGGCGGTAGAGTTGCATTGCTGATTAAAGGGAAAATTAGCACAATAGCGAAAAAGGATATTAATTCTGATATGGAGAATCTGTATGTTTCCATTATAAAAGGTTTAACAGCTAAGCACTTGGAAAATCATAGCAGGGATATACGAAGCAAAACCCTGCTTGACAAATTGAATGGAATGTTTTGCAAATGGAATTTGTAGAGTTGAAGGGAGAGGTGTGGTTTATTTGGACTTTCAGAAATCTTTTGACCAAGTTCCACATAAAAGATTAATGTGAAAAATTAAAGCATACAGGATTTGGGGGTGGGGGTGGTGTGTTGAATTGGATAGAAAACTGGAAGACAGAAAACAAAGTGTAGAAATAAGCATGAATGACAGGCAGTGACGAATAAGGTACCACAGGGGATCAGTGCTAGGACCCCAACTATTCCCAATATGTATTAATGATTTGAATGAAGGAACTAAATGTAATATCTCCAAATTTGCAAATGCCATCAAGTGGGTGTTTAAAAATTCCTTTACTGTTCAAAAAATTATCTTTCTGAGCTAATAAAAAACATTTCAATGAGGAAGCCTGGGAGTGGATTTCCACAGATTCACAATCCTCTGGGTGAAGAATTTCTTTCTCAATTCTGTTCTAAATCTGCTCCCCCTATTTTGAGGCTATGCCCTCTTGTCCTGGTTTCACCTGCCAGTTGAAATGTCCTGGAAGAAAGTGACGACTGCAGATACTGGAGAGTCAAAGTTTGAAAAGTGTGACACTGGACAAGCACAGCAGGTCAGGCAGCATCCGAGGAGTAGGGAATCAATGTTTCAGGCAAAAACTCTTCATCAGAGATGTGGGGGTGGTGAGGGTGAAAGGGGCTGAGAAATAAATAGGGGGTGGGGGTGAAGTAGCTTGGAAGTGATAGGTAGATGCAGGTGGGGGGGTAATAATGATAGGTAGGACGGGAGGGTGGAGTGGATAGGTGGGAAAGAAGATGGACAAGTAGGACAGTTCAAGATGGCGGTGCCGAATTGGAGGGTTGGATCTGGGACAAGACCGGGGGAAGGGAGATAAGGAAACCAGTGAAGTCAATGTTGATGCCTTGTGTCGAGGATCCCAATATGGAAGATGAGGCGTTCTTCCTCCAGGCGTCAGGTGGCTTGGATTTGGCAGTGGAGGAGGCCCAGGACTTGCATGTTGAAGTGGTTGGCCATAGGGCAGTGGGGCTGGTTGGTGCGTGTGTCCCAGAGATGTTCCCTGAAACCATCTGCAAGTTGGCGTCTCGTCTCCCCATTGTAGAGGAGACCACATCGAAAGCAAATAGATAAGATGTTTGGATGTGCAGGAAAATCTCTGCCAGATGTGAAAAAATCTTTTGGGGCCTCGGATGGAGGTGAGGGAACAGGTGTGGGTGCAGGTTTTTACACCTTTTGTGGCAGTCAGGGAAGGTGCCAGGAGTGGAAGGTGGTTGGTGGGGGGCATGGATCTAACGAGGGACTCATGGATGGAATGGTCTCTGTGGAATACAGATGGGGTGGGGAGGGAAATATATCTCTGGTAGTGGAGTTTGATTGTAGGTGGCAGAAATGGCAGAGGATGATGCTCTCTACTTCTATCTTATATCTATTCTCTTCATAATTTTGTTTCTATAAGATCTCCCCTCATTCTTCTAAATTCCAATGAATATAATCTCTACTCTGTCTTTCCTCATAAGCCAACCCCTCGTGGTCGGAATCAACCTAGTCAACTTCTTTTACACCCCTTCTAGTGCCAGTACGTCCTTTCTCAAATAAAGAAACCAAAACTGCACACAGTACGCCAGGTGTGACCTCGCCAGTACCCTCTACAGCTGTAACATAACCTCCCTGCTTTTAAATTCAATCCCTTAAGCAATGAAGGACAACATTTCATTTGTCTTAATTACCTGTTGTACCTGCAGACCAACCTTCTGTGATTCATGCACAAGGACACCCAAGTCCCTCTGTGCAGCAGCATGCTGCAATTTTTTATTATTCAAATAATAATCCTTTTGTCTGTTATTCCTCTAAAATGGATGACTTCACATTCATTACCATTTTACTCCAACTGCCAGACCTTTGCCCACTCATTTAGACAATCTATGTCCCTCTGCCAAGTTTCACAGTCCTCTATCCATGTTGCTCTATCACTCATCTTAGTGTCATTTACCAACAGGGGTGGCACGGTGGCTCAGTGGTTAGCACTGCTACTTCACAGCACCAGGGACCCAGGTTTGATTCCAGCCTCGGGTGACTGTCTGTGTGGAGTTTGCACATTCTCCCTGTGTCTGCATGGGTTTCCTCCGGGTGCTCCGGTTTTCTCTCACAGTCCAAAGATGTGCAGTTCAGATGAATTGGCCATGCTAAATTGCCCATAGTGATAGGCGCATTAGTAGGGAGTAGGCGAATGGTTCTGGGTGTGTGGATTTGTTGGGCTGAAGGGCCTGTTTCCACACTGTAGGGAATCTAATCTAAATCTACACGTGGTCCTCAATTCCAAATCATTTATGTAAATTGTGAGTAATTGTAGTCCCAATACTGATCCCTGAGGCACACCACTAGTTACTGATCGCCAACCAGAAAAGCACTCATTTATCCCCACTGTTTGCTTCCTGTTTGTTAACCAATCCTCTATCCTTTGCCCATAATGCCATGCATCTTTATCTTATGCAGCAGCCTTTTGTGCGAGATGAGAAATTTCTTCACCCAGAGAGTGATGAACCTGTGAAATTTATTACAACAGGATGTAATTAAGGCCAAAATATTGTATGAATTTAAGAAGAGGGATAAAGCAGGAACATGCTATTGAGTTGAATGATCAGCCATGATTGTAATGAATGGTGAAGCAGGGCCAAAAAGACCACTCCTGCTCTTATTTTCTCTGGTTCTGCGATTTATTACATTGCCAATTGTGCTGGTGTCTTTCATTAATTTAATTTAAAGAAATGAAGGATAAAGGTAGGAGGGAAGTACATTTAAAAGTAAAGTTTGCCACCGATAATTGCTGAAAGGTTTGCGTTTCAACTTCTGAATAAGCCGTAGTATAACAGTCAGTTCTGTAGAAGATCGACTATTGTTCCCTGACTGTAGTCATTAGGAGCCAAAAGAGGTGCAAATTGACTGATTGAACTGTAGTACAGCCAACTCGGTTAATTCATTTCAGTTACACATGGTATTATTTCCAAAATATATTGTGCGGCAAAATAGACTGTAGTAAATAATATATTCTGGGTGTATACATTTTGGAACAGCAAATGAATTCTGTTCATTTCAAGTTCTGTCACCTCTATGAGCAAGTCAAGAAAAAGACACTGAACGTGAACACAATCAGTCATCAGTTCATGCGAGAGCCCTCACATTTATAATGGTAGTGTATATACACTAATTACAATAGCATAACTTCATGAGAAAACTGTTTTTCTGATCCCAAAAGGTATTGCTTTGACAAACTTTAGGTCAGAAGATTAGAGTAGTACTTTGATGTTCATAACTGGTTGTGAATTTACTTCTGTGGAGATTTGCTTTTGTTATTGTGAACTGTGCTTGTGTTCATACTACTTGAAATGAAAGAGGAGTCAGTGTTGGGAACCCAGCTTTATTTCCTTTCTTACATAAAATCTTGGCTTGCTATTGGCATATTTGAAATAGGTACACTGCAGTGCATCGGTCAGTTCTAACTGAATGGGTGAATTGTTTGAAAATTTTAAACTGTGGGTTAATTGCTGCCAGTCTGAAAGTAGGATGGCATAGAGGTCAATTTGTGAACTTCTTCAAAGAAAAGCTGACTCAATAAATCAACATAAAGCAGGACCCACATCTCCAGTTTATTATAGAAAGGGACTCTATCAGTTAAAATGTTTCAACATTGAGTTTATGCACAAATGGCACATCTTTTGCAACTTTTAGAATCACCCTGTTGATGTTTAGGGTTACATTGGAATTTTCATGATTTGGAGATGCCAGTGTTGGACCAGGGTGTACAAAGTTAAAAATCACACAACACCAGGTTATAGTTCAACAGGTTAATTTAGAAGCACTAGCTTTTGGAGCGCCGCTCTTTCATCAAGTGGTTGTGGTGATGGAGCCTGATGAAGGAGCAGCGCTGATGTGTGATTTTTAACATTGGAATTTTCAGTAATTTAGCAGAAATGTTGAACAAATGAGTGAATTAATTAAATAAATCATCCTATAAACTTGAGGCACATTGTCAGAAGGCTTAGAATTATTTTTAGTAAGCTATAAGCTGCCCAGGAGGACCCTCAATATGAAACTTTGTTTTTGTTTTGAATATGGTTGGGAAAATAAAGAGGTTTAGTCTTTAATACTGTAGTGTTATTTAAATACCACCAGGTGCTGCCAATGTCTAGGAGAGCTCTTTCAGTATTTTCGGGAGGTACTGAGGTACAAAGATGCAGCAAAAAACATAATAAAGCATCTAATTAATTTACAAAGTTACGAACAAGACTGTTGGCAAGGATTAGTGTAGCAAGCAACATCAAATGTGTAAGGACAAAACATGGCTACAATTTTCTTATCGCAGATTTGTTCCATAACAATTAGAGATATGAACTGCAAAATATGTAGTATGTATGAACATAAACCCCTGCTGGGCATCACTGAAAAAGATTGAGTTGTTTAATTGCATCTATTTAAGGTGTACTCTCACATTCAAATTTAATTTATTATAATTATTTATTTCATGAAGCAGGCATGAGTCAAGTAATTAAATTAAAGCTTCGCCTAGAGGTTATCTTGAGAGTTTGAGTACTTTCGATCATTTTCATAGAGAAGGAATGACAGAAGCAATTTCAGTGCAGCAACTTCATAAATGTGTTCGGTTAACATTATATCTTCAGTTATTAAGATTTTAACAAGCAGAACAGAAATGGTGCACATTTATTCCAAAGGGAAGCTATGTAAGAGAGTTTTTTAATGCTTCATTTGATGGTTCATTCAACATTATCAATGCACTTTTTAAAATGAGTGAAATTATATATGATTCCTCCAAATCTTACAAGTCCTGACTATTCCAAAGTTTGATTATTCATGTATTGAGGGATGACCTCATAGAGGTTTACAAAATTATGAGGGGCATGGATAGAATAAATAGACAAAGTCTTTTCCCTGGGATCAGGGAGTCCAGAACTAGAGGGCATAGGTTTAGGGTGAGAGGGGAAAGATATAAAAGGGACCTAAGGGGCAACGTTTTCATGCAGTGGGTGGTATGTGTATGGAATGAGCTGCCAGAGGATGTGGTGGAGGCTGGTACAATTGCAACATTTAATGGCATTTGGATGGGTATATGAATAGGAAGGGTTTGGAGGGATATGGGTCGGGTGCTGGCAGGTGGGACTAGATTGGGTTGGGAAATCTGGTCGGCATGGACAGGTTGGACCAAACGGTCTGTTTCCATGCTGTACATCTCTATGACTCTCTATGAATGTCGGCATTGACTTAATAGCAACCAACCCTGCAACAGGGTAAAATATTATTGTTGAAGCTCAGGCCAGGGCCAAAGCAAAAGCTTTTAAATCTGCACTTCCTTGCAGAATGTTACTGTTGGTGCCTTTTCAGCGAAGTCATTAAACCAATATCCTGGTGGTCCTCTCAAGAGTACATGATGCCCTTTGAAGATGTGTAGGAGCATTGCCATCATGGCAATAATTTATCTCTGAACTAATGCTATTAAACCCATTATATGATATGGCTGTTTTTGGGACCTTGCTATGTACAAATTGGCTACAGTGCTTTCCTATATTAGACTTTGAAAGTACTTCTTCAGCTGTTAAATGAATTGAGATGCCACGAGGTCATGAAAAGCACTAAATAAATATGATTTTTTTTCGTTTTCTATTCATCAATTCTAGTTATTACATGAAAAGTCATGCTTCACAAGCTTTAATGATAAACTTAACCACCACTGCAAAATCAACGCACTTCAAGTCAGGAAATAGGCCCAAGGTCTGCACAGAGAGATAGTGTTAAAAACTAATAAATAGATACCTAATTCAATTGACTTTGTGGACTTTTCTACTACACTTGATGAAAACCTTCAAATGCTTCTTTTTCAAGTTTCCCTGTTTCATAACGTATTTATATCTCCAACTTTTGAAATGTTCTGTTTGATCTCCATGTGAGGCTACATGTTTAGAACAGTCTGTTACCATAGTTACTTAGGAAGATATTTTGCTCATTTCCTGCAGTTTGTCACGCATATATTGTTTGGAAATGATAGCAGTATCCCTAATAGACACTTGCAGGTTCATAGGTGAAAAAATAATCCCAAAGTTCCTTGCTGTAATTATGAGTCATTGCTTTGATGGCACTTTGTGGAAGCAATTATACGTCCACACTGTGCTAAGAATGAATTACCCAAGTAATGTTAGATTTGTTTCACAATTAAGGACAGATGAGAGAGGCAGAACTTGAGTAGTGTGTTCAGGCATGGTGAGCATAAAGGCCACACAGTCATCAAGTTAATCTAATCAATGGTGGATTGAGCAATGCTGTGATGTGGTTTTCTCCGTCTGAATTTAATGTAAATTCTGTTACAGCAGCACTGCCTGATATGCCTGCAGCTTTGTTCTGATCAGCAGAAAACCCTTCAGTAACAGTTCAGTGAAGCAGCACAAGCCCACCAAATTGATATTAGAACACTGGATGCGAATGTTTTTATTCAGAGAAAATAGGAAAATGACTAATTTTACCGTCTATCAGTTAAAAACGTAGCACAGCTTCATTTCAACATCATATTTGAGCAAAATTCTTCACAACCTCCAGAATATATTTAAAAACGTGTGATTCATGAAAATAACAGTTGACACAGACTTGTATCCAAAAGTGGCTTGTTTGTTTTTTGATATGTTTATAATCAGTCACTTCAGAATAGCCAAAGCTATGTGAGCATATACCACAGTGAATATTAAAATGAGGATAAGCAAAATGATTGGTACTCAGAATAAAATGCTCTGATTTCTGATCTATGTCTGTGACTTAAACCAAAATTCCACTGCTTAGAAATTAAAGGTCTGACTGTAACCAACTGAAAACATACAGACAGTCAACGGTGAGTGACCAGAAGTCTGTGTCCAACTGTCTGACACGTCAAGTATGACATCGTCATCATGACACTTTGCCAGTTGTATTGAACTGTGTTTATGGTAATACATTTTGAGAATTTATATTTTGAAGTGTAGAAACTTTTTTCCAGTTGTCCGCATAGTCCCTGTTGATAAATACACTGTCCCAGATAGACAGGATTGTAAGGATCAAGTGCCTATGTTTAGTCACCAGGCTGAGTTGAGATCAGAGGCTATGCCTATGAGAGAAGCATTGCTGTTGTAACTGACCTCGGCTGCTGAGCTAAGGAGGGAATAAAAATCTGCTATTTCCCTCCACTGAAAGCTCATCATTATTCATTGCTAGCAAATATATCCGTATGGATCTCCAGTGAGGACAGTACTGGGCTGGGGCATCACTCATAATCAAACAGGCTGTCAAACCTCCCTCTCATGCCTACTGCCTAGGAAGCAACCACTTGGGAGAGAGACCAGGATGTAGGTAGTCACAATAGAACCAATCTCCAGTAAGAATGACCATTGTTAAAAAAGGGGAAAACAACTAATGGTCTTATCACAAATTCTAAAAGAATGCATTTTTTCTTTTTAACAGAAGCAACAAAACAACAAATATTGTGCGATCTTGCCTTCCAACTATCAGTGTTACCAAGTTAATGTGAAGTCAATTAAAATCTCTCCTCTAAGGCCTTTCATCTATGATGCATTTTGTAAACAAATTAATTTGTTTGTATTTTATAAGCCTCCCTTAAAAATCTTCATTCTTGCTATTTAAATATTGTAAAGTTATTCTCTCAAGTGAAGGAATAAAGCTAATCTCTGTTTTTGGCAGTGATGTTTGACTTAAACGGATTAGCTGATTAAGCAGTGAGAGCAGTGAACGTGTTTGCTGATGGTTTATGCCATGTTTATTCTTATGGACTGAGTTCCAGAGTACATAATAGGCATAAGATTTTGTCTGAGTTAAAAAGTTAAAACTTATTTAAAGCTGTCTCTGAGCTATTTTAACAAAGTCACATTTTTTCTTGAAAATCAGTAGACCCTGTTAGATGGAATTGTTAAGGTAGAATTTCTAACAGTGTCTACTGATTTGCCCATGAGATAGCAGGCAGTATGTCTGTCCATGGTTTCCCAGTTCATTGTGGTAGTGAGGCAGTTATCCTCTGTGGGTAAGGACTTCGAAAAGCAGCCATGTAGTGGTACATTATCATTTAAGCCCTTGTCACCTTATAATGAATTGTCAACCTTGGAGGAAGGCAGTGTGACTTGCCATTGTAATGGCAACTTGCAAAATGGAGTCATGAGTTAATTTTTTGAAAGCATGCTTGTATTATACTGCACCTTATTATATCTTTAAAACATTTCAAAGCAGTTCAAATCCTTTCGGAGTGTAGAAAGTTTTGGTTGATGAATGCGCACTGCATTTTGCTTCAGTATTGCCTCATCTATGACATTAACTTAAGGAGGTTGAGTTAGCCAAATTACCAAAAAATCCCTTTCTCTCTTTTTGAATGGTGATGTAGGATGCATTAGAACATAGATAGTTGTCTATTATTGGTTGGATTTGGCTACCAAGACAAGGCTCTCAAGTTGGGAAGTTGCTGCACTGCGTTTGATAAAAGGTACTTCAATTGCAGATTATTTTCTTCCAACAGGAGTAGGCAATGCAGGCACAATAGGACTGTTGCCACCCTGATCCCAGAGCATAGCCAACCTTGGCACTTGTCTGTCCTATTAGGAAGCCTGTCTCACTCCTTTGCGACTTTGTCCCTATTCTTTTAGAAGTTGTTAGGCTCTGTAGCCCATACCCGTCTCATCCAGTCACCCCTAACAGACCTCTGTTACTCCACCTATCCTTCTAAATGGCCCTTCATGTTCTCAAGGCCACCTCCATAGCCACTCATACTGTACCCACTATGTTCAGATGAAAACAAATACATTTCTAGCAGTATAATGTAAAGGTAAAATCACCATAGTCTTGCCAGATCGTAGGGCCATTCTCTTATTCAAGAGAGAGATGGTTGGTGGCAGTCACTGTGCCTTTGTCAAGGGGAAGACATGGAGAAGGAAAATCCTTCAGGGTAATCTCAACCGATGCAGGATTTGAACCTCTGCTGTTGGTGTCGTTCTGCAATACAAACCAGCCATTCAGCCAATTGAACTAACCAATATCCTTTCTAACAATACAATACAGTATAGCTCTCAATGCTACACACTTCATAGTGAGGGGCAAAGGTCTCACTCTTAAAACCAACCTGTTGTAAAAATAAACAAACTTCTAGTCAGACCCCACATCATCTCCAGCTGATTCTTTAATAGTCTCTTTAAAGTGTCATTCAATCCTGAATTTCCAACCCCCTGCTGAGACTATTATAGCTTTGAAACTTAACCAAACATCCATCATGGAATAATGATGGCCCTTGAGGAATTGTCAAAAAAAATTTTCATTTAAATTTCAGGAAGGGGGCCTAGTTTTTTTTTCATCTTAAGACTGTCAATCAAAGTAGGCCAACAGAGCTGTTTTATCTGTAATTGACAGCCGCAGCTTGTTTTATTTTAAAATCTGAATAGCAAGGTATTATTGAAAATGGAGACCATAACAGCCATGCAGACATTAAATGCACATCAGGAGCACTTCTACTTCTTCATTATTAGACTCTCATCCTGCATATTAATACCCTTGCAATAGCCAAAATGAGGTTTATTTGAGTGGTGCACTGAGTTCAAAAGGTCCTGTTTGGATTTCCATCCTGGGTAAAACATGCCCAAGCTTCTTTTCCCCTCTCAACAAATATTGGATCCATCGGAAATGGGGGCTGGACTTTTGCATTCTACTGCTGCCCATTATTTTCATTTTGCTTTTAAATGTCTGAAGGAGCCTTCCCAACTTGGCAAAATTCCACCAGCTTTAAAAAAAACTAATTGGAAGCAGAACAATGCAGCATTTCTGCACTGGAATATCAACAGAATTTATACCCCTGATGTCAATATTGACAAATTCACAACATTCTGATCGAGAGGTGTGTGTGTGTGACCAATTGAGTAAGCTGATTCAGGTAACAATACTATAGAGCTAATAGTGATATTAGCCTTCAGTGGATCACGTAACTGGTGCTAATTTCAGGGATTAGTGCTATTGGCACTGAAGTTAGTATATCACATTATTGGTGTGACAGTATCAAGAGGTTTTATATTTTATGTGTTTTCAGCAGCAGGCTGATATTGTATATGTTATTTATGCATTTCACATTCTCGGCACTTTGTCCAGTGATCACATTGTTCGTTTCAGGTCAGCTTGAGAATTATAAACTGAGTAGACCAATAACTTCAATGTAATTTGATTGATTCAGGGAAAGATTACTGCAATAAAATGCAAATTACTTTTAAACACCAAGAGCTTGAGACCAAAATAATCACCATCAGTGATGCCATTTTGATATGCTTTTTATAATATTTGGTCACTAAAAAGACTCAGAGAAGGCACATTTTGGCATTGTGGATGATCATCCTCTGCACAAATCATGCATTTATAGCAGCTGAAAATGTGTTGCTGGAAAAGCGCAGCAGGTCAAGCAGCATCCAGGGAACAGGAGAATCGACGTTTCGGGCATAAGCCCTTCCTGAACAGCAACACATTTTCAGCTCTGATCTCCAGCATCTGCAGTCCTCACTTTCTCCTCATGCATTTATAGCAGTCAGTAGTACTATGATGTGATACTAATATATTGTGTCTGGTCTTATTCACACCTTTAGTTTCAATGGCTGCCACCCAATAATACAGTCCAAACAAACTGTCCTAAATGAGTCTTGCATACAGGGAAATCATTACTTGAGAAACTAGAGCTATGGATCAGACGATGTCAGAGGCAAAGAATAATGGATTTCTTTTTGTAACTGGCTCTATGTGCATTCAGAATCTGTGGTATAAAGCACATTTGCAAATAAAGATTTAATTTATTTTAAATAGCAATTGAGGAATGAACAACATAATTAAATCGTTATGTGCTGCATGATAAAGCTAAAAGAGATTGTTAATTCTTGTTAAAAACTTGTTAATTCAACACTTTTACTAGTTCCTTATTCCAGTGATATATATTTACCGGAAGTTTGTGTATGTTTAATTACAATCATTTATTTGGCACTCCATTTCGAATATTAAAATTGACCCAAAGTATATGTTGCTTATTGTTGGAAAATAATAAATAGATAGCAATCCAAAAATAGCATAGTGTGCAGTTCAATTGTTCCAGTCAATTTGAAATCAGAATAAAGATCAACAGGCTGTTTCTCGTTTACTGTACAACTTTAGGATTTTGCAAGCCAATATGTCATTCCCAGTGGGATGTTTCTTGATGAAAGTAGCATGAATACACAGTATTAACATTGCTGGTTAAGTCAGAAATTTCTTTGGCTGCTGGGCATTTCTTAGAATTTTGAAGAACATAAAATTTCATCTCAGTATCAAAGCGTTGATATGGCCTTTGAGTAGCAATCACAGAATTAAAAGTGTGGAAAGAGTTGATAAAACTCAAAGCGTTAAAATTAAGGAGCCGCAAAATTAAACTGAGTCCATGATAATAGGAAAGTCTATGGCAACATTTGATCCTCACACTGTGATGCTCTTATTTTGCCCAAGGAAATTTTTAAAATAGTCTTTCTATTACCATTTCCTTTATATTTCCAACACATTATGCCTTTGTTCGCTGCACAAGTGTAACTGGACACATGTTCATAGTGTAGCAATACTGGTTTCAAAGCATTATGGTCAATTATTCCAGGCATGTTGTCTTTTCATTGTATGATGCCGTTATTCATACTTGTCAGTATTTTTGAATGGTATTTCTGAAGCTGTGTTTCGATCTATTGCAAATCATTACAGGATTTTAACAGACTGGTTAAAAGTGAGTTTTGGAAATGCCATTAAATTATATGAAAGTAAGCTTCTAACTGGCTAAGAGTAGTTGTAATGTCTACTAAAATGCATGCGTTCAGAGTTCACTTCAGGAGCCTTTGAAAAATGCCTAGAAAATATTTCATACAGACCAGGGTATCACACATTCAATTCTTAATCTGGGCTAAATTGGCTGATCTGAGTTGTGGTGCCTGCAGTAATGTTGTAACTCACCTCAGCAGGTCCATAGAGTGAGACATAATCCTCAACCAATGTCCACACTCTTGCACTTTGCAGGATGAATCAGCTTTGAAAGCCTTCACAATTGAATAGCCCCATGATGTTCCACTGTCTAGCCTCAGTTCGCAAATGAAAAATGAACCTGAGAGTGAGGCGTTGGAGAGCTGCCAGCGTCTATGTGTAGCACTTTTAAGAAATCACTCACCTACAGAACAGCAATGTAAAAGGTACTGATGCAGTGCACCAATTCAGTACAGTACATCCAATCTGCTGCAACCAATGCACTCTCACCCCTCAGGCGGCATCACAGTCAGAAATCCAGGGCAACATTAGTGTTATGATTGCTGATGACTCCAGTCCAATAATATACACGCATATCTTCGAATTCAATGCAGCGACATCCAGGTGATCCAGTGCAACGAGATTCATGATCTAAAGTAGCAATGGGCTTGTAGTCTAAGGTAGCAACAGATTGATGGAATTACATAGCACCTACATACATTTCCTTGAATTCAATGTAATAATGTCCACATGATCCAGGGCAACAATAGACTCTTGGTCCAGTATGTAATAGTCTTGAGATCCAGCGCAGCAGTATGTCAGAGATAGTGGTGGGAGATTGGATTCAAACTGATGACATAAATCTGGCTCTAATCTACCCGTCTCTGGATTTTACTTTGCATTTTAGGCAATATTAGGTAACTTGTTTGTTGGCGCCAGTTTGTCAAGTTATACCCATTAAATTACACCAGTATTGAGAGTTTATAAGTCACCTGTGGGTTTCCTGAGCTTATTGAAAATTTCCAGTAAAAATAAGGTATGAACACAGTAGTAATTGAAGAGATCAGTTGGCAACAAATCCATGTCCACCTTTCTCACAATTCTTCAGTCAGGTTTGTCTCCATATCACAACACTGAAATGATCTGATTCAAAGCCTCAAGTGACTTTCTCTATATCTTTTAAGCACTATAACGTTTTCCCTTCTTGCAAACTCTGAATCCTTTGACTTCGAAGGACAAATGAGGAGAGGCATGGAAGACTGAATGACACTGACTTTGCATAATTTTACTTTTACCTACTTAGCAACAAATTCTCTTCCCACTTCAGCATTGTTACTCCTTGGTCCTGTCTTGCTCCTCATTGGCATATCCTTTTAAGGTTTCAAGTATTCACTGTGCTGATCAATACATGTATACTATTTCTTCTAATCTCTCTATTTCTGTACTGCCAGAATGTTTGCATGACACAACATAAACTTTGGAAAATCAAAGGCATTGTCTTAATGTCCCACCAGAGTCTTTGTTCCATTATTATTCATTCTCCATCTTCCAATTTTGCCCTTCCACTGCACTTTACTCTGACCCAACATTGTCAGATGTTGAACCTAACTTTGAAATTCCAGTACTTACTCACCCATAAACTGCTCATAGGTGCACAGTTTGCATTCTGTCAGGCTCCAGGCCTCATTAGAGCAAACATGGACAAGAGCTAAACTCAAGAGATAAGATGAGAATGACTTCCCTTGACATCAGGATAGCATTTGATTGAGTAAGGCAGCAAGGAGCCCTAGCAAAATCTGAATCAATGGAAAGTGGCTTCACTGGTTGGAGTCACACCTCTCCACAAAGGAAGCTAGTCAGGTTGGTGAAGGCGAAGGGCAACGCTACAGTGTGGCCTCAGAGTAATGCCCTAATACCACCATAACCCGCTGCTTCATCAGTGACCATTAAATATAACATGCAGCTATTTTGGGATAGTGCCATAGTGTTTGGTACTATTTTCAAGGTACTCAAGCTGTCCATGCTCACAAGCAGCAAGGCCTGGACAATATTCAGTCTTGGGCTTATAACTGCACATTTTTGCCACATGTGACAACCAGTGACTATTTTTAACAAGAGAGATTCAACATCTACCCTTGATATTCAATGGCATTATGGTAACTGAATCCCCGACCATCCTGGCAATACCAGTGACCAGGAACTGAACTGGATCAGCAGTATGTATAAACAGAAATTGCTGGAAGAACTCAGCAGCTGTGGAGAGAGAAACCAGAGTTAATGTTTTGAGTCCGGTGACCCTTCATCATATACTGTGGTGAGAAGAGCAGCTCAGAGGCTGGGAATTCTTTGACTCACCTCATGACTCTCTCAGACCTGTCTATCATTCACAGGGGGATCGATGTTTTGGGCAAAAGCCCTTTATCAGGAAGGGTTGATTCCTGATGAAGAGCTTTTGCCCGAAATGTCGATTTTCCTGCTCCCTGGATGCTGCCTGACCTGCTGTGCTTTTGCAGCACCACTCTAATCTAGACTCTGGTTTCCAGCATCTACAGTCCTTGTTTTTACCTATACATTCACAAGGGACAAGTCAAAAATGTGACTGGATACTGTCTGGTGTTCTAGATGAGTACAGGCGCAACAACACTCAAGAAGCTTGGCAACATCCAGGACAAAAACACTCATCCATCACCTTTAGCATTCACTCCATCCATCACTGGCTGATGGTGGCAGCAGTGGTATACCATCTACAAAATGGATTGCAGTAACTCGCCAAAGCTCCTTCAACCACTCTTCCGAAATTCTGAACTTTGCCAACAAGTAGGTCAGAGGCAACACTTACGTGGGAACATCATTACTGGCAAGCTTCCCTCCAAGTCACACCCTGTTCCTTCATCATTGCTGGAACAGACTCGACAATGACATTGTGGATATATCTACACCACATGGACTCCCAGAGGTGGCCCCCCACAATATGAAGGATAAGCAACTAATGCTGGCCTTGCTAATGATGTTGACATCCCATGAAGGAACAAGGAAGACTAAAAAGCCAAGTTTGTAAGCCTCAATCCTCCGCATCAGTTTTCTGAACTCCTCTTTCTTAATTTTTTCTTTCCTTGCCATTGCTGAAATGCTTGTCTGTGCCTTCACAGTTTACTGATAGGTTTATGTGAATACTCTTCTAATGAGTCTCCCGTCCCTGCTCCTTAATAAATATATTTTTAAAAATCCTCTGTCCTAACCCACACCAGTTCAGATTATTCATTAACCCATTTCACATCGGCATTATACCTGCTCATGTTCCCTCAACACCTCCAATTTAAATTTCTTATTCAGGTTTTCTAATCCACACCCTCGTAATTGATATCTCGGTGTATATCTCTATGTCTACAACACTCCAAGAACCATCTGCCAGTCCTCAGTTTTGTCTTCTCGTGCATCCTTGCACACCACTGTTGGCAGCTATGTCTTCAGTCATTTAAGCTGAGTTTCATCCCATTAATCATTCAGCTTACCCTCCTCTTCTCTCACTTAAGCTGCTTCTCTCTCTACACTGTCCTCCGGTAAGTTGGCATGTGGAAATGCTTTGTCTTAGGCCTGGCTTCAACCCAATCAGGTTTGCCGTTTGTGGTGCAATACTACCCTTTAGCCTTCATGTTGTTCCAGTGTCTGAGCTGATACCTGCTATTATTGAACGAAGGGATACTGCATCTTCATTAGATATTTCTTGTTGCTCATCTCCTTCAAGCTGAGGTTGGCCAGGCTGTTGATATCTGCAAGGAAAATTGCCAAAGTGTTAGATTGAGCCAAGTGGGATGGGGGTGTGGTTAAAGTAGAAAATGAGAGGTCAAGCTCCCACACTCTATATGGAGGACGAGAATGAAGTAAATTTGAGGGGATGCATAAGGGAAAAACATATTGTCACCCTACATATTCTCAATGACACTGAATGTTATGGCCTAAGTATTGCCTTGCCCCGTAATGCGGAGCATAGTTTCCTCCAAACAGCTCCAGGGATGCAGATATGCCTTAGCCCACCAATTCTCTGCTGCTTTCTGTGTGTATGAGTGACGTAGACCTGCAAGACAGAGTCATATGCTTGGCCAACCGACCATATCTGGAAGTATGTGTAAACTAAGTGTGGTGGTGGTTACGAGTGCATTGAAATATTCAGTGTGAGTCCAGATTGCTGAAGGGCAAGTGCTTGGGTCTTGGTACATTGAGCATAGTGAACCTGGTGGTGTGATCAGCAGAGGACATTATTTGAAGATGTGTGATTGACCTTGACAACTCTCTCAAGATTATTGAACATTTTTCTGGCACTGTTGATATGACCTTGGGTCCAGACTCTCAGAGGCAGCTTCTGTGACTGACTGCTTCCTTCAGAGAATAGGCTTTGAGGAGCCCAAAGCCTCCTGTGGAAAAATAATCTTTTTCCTCCCATCAATATCCTGTGTCAAAACCATCAGAGAACTTTTGAACCCTCTATCTCCAGCCCACTACTCCATTTTTGTCTCCTTCCAGTCCTCAGAGTTTCTGAGACTTTGTTCCAGTGCTGTAAGTCTGTGGCATCACCCCTTTGAAAAATGCCTCTAATATGTTTCTAAGCCACCTGCTGACATACAATGGGCGACATGTTGCATTGGGTTTCAAGCTGCAATCCTGTTAATGAGCAAGTCACACAGTATTTGCCCTCTCTGCTCAACTTGGCTGGAAACAAGTTCGTTGTATATCATAATTCTGAAGCCTGAAAATGGGCCCATTCCAATATTTAATCCCTAGTCAGTGTTCTCACATTTATTGTGTTTTTATTTGAGGGCATGTTAAAACATTATTGAATGGTTCCGTTTATTTTCCTCGAATTCAATTCTTTTAGAACGAAGACACCTGAGTAAGTAGAAGTGATTATTAGGTTTTTTTTGCTTGCACTATTGCTGTTGGCCTTGACAACTGGCTTCTGTGATCACCTGTGTATCAATGTGTATATGGTCGCAAATAACATTTTTAACTTGGTCTCCAGGCTAATCCAACAAATGCATTCTGTCCAAATGATAAAACCAATCCGCCATGTGTGAATGCCTCAGTGAGAGTAGTAAGTCCGAGTTACATGCTGCACGTGATGATAAATAAGTATCAGAACAAGTTTTCCCTAACCTTAAGCCCTGGGTGAGAAATAACCAGCTGGATCAGAATTGCTGTTTTAATCAAGAGGCACTAACTCAGCAAGGAATCCAGAAATTTGCATCTCTTGTTTTACTTTTACTTGCATTAAGACTTCACTTGTTGGAGGTGAAAGATTACCCACAGAGGGTTGAGTTTGAAAGAGACTGGAGCTAGCTTTGGAACAAACAAATGCATCATGTTTCAGTAACCTGTACAGAGCAATGAAGGAGAGAGAAAGCAACCTGCACTGATAACAGTAAGGATACTGAAAGCTTTTCTCTCCCTCTTTCAACCTCCAAAACCAACGCTGGTGAAAAAGCAACTTGACAAAACTCCTCATCAGTCACTGAGAAAGCAAGGTTTTCTGCACTTTTGCCCTCCTGAGGAAACAGTACAACAGCTAAACGGTGGAGTTATGTTTCACTCTTCCAATACAAGGACTGTCAAAACTTTAAACTGTCACTGTTTCTGCCTTCCTTTGTCTGCAGACAACTCCCTTTTTAAAAAATTAAAAAGAACTTACGCCAGTTCAAATGATAAAACTGCACTCTCTTTCACTCAAGAAAGCCTTTGGTATTGGCTCTTTTCTTTTGGACCCAGTTAACTCCATTTAATTGAAATGTGTTAGCGATGTGTTTTAAAAAAGGATCAAAAATATTTGTTGCAAACAACTGAAGGGGTTAAAAACACCAGAGCCGATCACTTCACTCTTCTGGTCATTACATGATATAAACAGCAATCGTAAATTGTGTCTGTTTAATGCCAATGAAACAACAACAATGTAGAGGCATATTTTTTAAACTAAAGGTAGTGATGAAAGCCTATGAGAAATGATGAGAATTCTTCAAATTGCATAAATGCGTTGCTCTATTATTGGCTCAGCCATCAATGAGGCGTGATGAGCACTGTTCTGGTATTCTGTTCACACACAACAGTCCTCTGTGGTTATTCATCTTTTGGCTTTCTTGATTACTTTCAGCCACCCATTCACACAAACCAAACACAAGCCCCAGGAGTAAAGCTGCAGTCTGCAACATGTAGGAAACGTTGACAGTATGTTCCCCTTTGTCCCCTTGAATCTTTGACAGGACAATTGCAGGGTGAATTGAAACCAGCAGTGTAGAATTATGCTGTATAACTCCATGCTACTTTTGCACTGCACTTCAGCCCTTGTCCTTTCTGTACTTTATCCTTCACCCACCCCTTTGTACTCAGCAGAATAGCAAGATTTGCCCAGTGATGAGCTCCCACTCAGCAGTTTGTTAATCGAAATAGGAAGTGACAGACTCAGTAAAGGAAAATCTCCTTGCTGAACAGCATGTATTACACCATCTGAACATTACTGTACTCCCTGCAACAGTTTGCACAGTGCCAAGAAAAACGTATTGATCTGCCTCTGTTTAATTTGATCAGGATAGAGCCCTTTTATTACAGCCTTTTCCATGCACTGTTATTTAAGATATGAGGTCAAGAACTATGCTGATGATTTTGGATTTGTAGAAATGCTGCAGTTGCATACTTGAGATAAGGAAAGGCAAGGGTACTGGAAGGATAATTAATAAACAAATTAATTACTTTCCCTGAACCTTTTATCAAAATATAACAAAAACAGCTGTACCAATAACTAAGATTTAACTCGGGTTTAAAAATAAACTTAACCTAGAGAGGTTTGCTGCATTCTGACAAAAGAAGTACAAAAGCACAGTGAAGATAATTAATCCTTTCATTAGACACTCCTCCTTAGCAAAGCAACATTTTGACCACCAACAGAGCTGTCAATGATTCCACTCTCTGTAATGTGCTATTGTGTGTGGGTAATGTCAATACACAGCCAACCCACTGCAATTTGCAAGTCTCTTCCTTGTTTGTTTGAATGGGAACTGGTGGTTGGGAATTTAAATGTGACTTCAATCATTTCATGTTCCATGTGAGCAGGTAGAGAGCCAAAAATGTGGCTGTTGTGTTTCGCCATGAGACGCGTTGGGGGTGGGGAACATATTCCTGTATGTTCCACTTGTATGGGGTGTCAAGGTTCATTAAAAGCAGTTTTTGGCTTTTTCTTCAATTCTGTGGGGGAAAGACGATGAATCAAAACAGGATTGTTCTGAGCATCTAGAAACATCAAGGAACTGCACCGTGAAATAGCAGGACAGGTTTGCAACCTTCTTGCTTACAGTTCACAAGCCACGCCATTCACGGTTGGATATGAGATGTGTGTGTGACGAAACACATTGTTATGCCAGTAGGGCGATGATTTCTTCCAAGAACTATCGTTACAATATAATGGCTGAACAATAAGACAGTGACATTTTTAGTGATGGTTGGTGTTTCCCTGTGGGGATCTTTTCCTCAATAATACTATGTGGTTGGCAGCGAAACAGCATGAAAACTAAACAAGTAGCTTTAACGCTATTGATCTTTGAAAATTTGACCATTGGGCCTAGTGAGATCATTGCAGGCTCTGACTTTCAGTCCATAGACAGCTGCATGACTGGGTGCACATCTGACCCTTCCTCAGGTCACTTTCCCTTGGTCGCCATGTAAATAGACCTCTGCGCAGCAAATGGAGTACACTGTAAAATGAAGCTGCCAAATACATTGAGCGTAGTTAATGTGACTGCTGAAAATTTGTTTCACCACAAATACCTATTCATGCTTTACTATAAACTACATTCATACTCTGTGAACCAACGATTAAAAAAGATGAGCATTGTTTGTTTAAAGCATTGCAATATTTACATGATTTAAACATTGCCTGTTTAACGCATAAGATTTTGTTGAACAGAGTCCAGATAGCCCTCTTTGCAGTCTGAACAATAACTTACAAGAATCAATAGAAATGTCTCCCATGAAGTTGCAATTTATTCTCGTGTATGTACCATATGGCCACAAGAAGTAGGACCAAAAGTAGGCCATTTGGCCCCTTGAGCTTGCCCTGACATTCAATAGGATCATGGCTGATCTGAGATTTCCCTCATCCACTTTCCTGCATTTTGCCTGTAACCCTTGATTCTCTGACTGATCAAACACCTCTGCCTACACAGCTCTCTGTGGCAAGAAGTTCCAAAGAGTCCCAACCCTCAGAGGAGAAATTCCTCCTCATCTCAGTCTGTGAGCATGCCCTTCAGCCTTAGACTCCCCCATGAGGGGAAACATCATCTCAGCATTTAGCCTGTGAAGCCCCTTAAAATCCTGTATGTTTCAATGAGATCACCTCACATTTGTCTAAGCTGCAAGGAGTAGAGTTCCAACCTGTGTATCCTTTGCTTATAAGACAGTCACTCCATACCAAAAATCATCTTAGTAAACCTTCTCTGAACTGCCAGAAATTATATCTTTGCTTAAATGGGGGATCAAAACTGCTCACAGCACTCCAGACGTCATCTCACCGGTTCCTTGTACAGTTGCAGTATGCCATTCCTACTGTTATACTCCAACTCCTTTGAAATAAGGGCCAATATTCCATTAGCCTTCCTGACTATTTAAGTATCCCTCAGTGTTGCATCTTTCTACAGTTTTTCTCCGAACCTTTCTGAATTTCATCTCTCTCTCTCTCTCTCTCTCTCATTCCTTTTCTGTGTGCCTTGTTTGCACAAATTCACGAAGAAAGTAAAACTTGTTCGCTTTTCTTCCTATTAATTTCAGTGAGGCAAAAATCAGACAGCTTCTACATTGGGAGGCAGTCTCTTCTACTAAATTATTTTGCAAATGGTGACAGTGAAATTTATCCCATTGTTTCGCCTTTATTTATTGGTTTGGAATGATATGAGTGACTTAATTGGGAGAAACTGAACACTTTCCTATGTCCTAAAGTTTTCAAGCATCGTTGTGATCCAGAAGAGTTTAATAGTTATCCATTCTTTGGGGTCATGCTATGGTTTGAGTCTACTTAAAGTGGAAGTTAAAAATCACACAACACCAGGTTATAGTCCAACAGGTTTAATTGGAAGCACATTAGCTTTCGGAGCGACGCTCCTTCATCAGGTGATCACACTGCAAATTTTTGCTATAAATTCTGTGTTACGATTGAGCCCTCCACTATCACCTGATGGAGTGTCGCTCCGAAAGCTAGTGTGCTTCCAATTAAACCTGTTGGACTATAACCTAGTGTTGTGTGATTTTTAACTTTGTACGCCCCAGTCCAACACCAGCATCTCCAAATCATAAAGTGGAAGTGAAATAGATTCCAAATGGTGAGGGATTCAGGTCTGTTAAGTATTGCACGTTCAATGGATACATTTAAGAAGGCATTAGGCCATTAACCACATTGAAATAATGGGTAGGGTTCTGAGGAAAAAGTAGGATGGCACTGAGCAATGCTGCTTGTTCAGAGAGTCAGTGTTGAGTTGAAGGGCTGGATGGCCTGCTTCTACACTGGAACAATTCTGCAATCTGCTTTATGAGAAAGGGACTGTTTCACCTGACTAGACTGGGGCTGGATCTTAGCAGCGGTGTCATTTATGTTGAGTTTCATTGGAGGATTTGTCGACACGAACCCAAGCAAAATTTGTGTTATCTTCCCAAAGTTGCTTTACTCTCCATGTGTCACACTCTGTAAGTTTCTGGCCATTCCATCCTCCCACTCACCACAGGTGGAGGTATTGCCCACTGCTGGGACCTCTGGGGATTCCTGGTGTCAATACCATCTTTAGAGCTCAGCTGTACACCCACGTCACGTCTGCAGCCACCATATGGTTTATTTGCCCTGGACTAGCCAGACAGAGGAGAATTCGCATCTCATTTTGCAGGTAGGGCCTCAAGCTCCCAATGGACAGTTTGTGTGTACAGTCCCTGAGAGGTTGGTGACTGATGGAGGCCCTGAGGAACAAGCGGTGAGCTGGAGCCATCAGGCTACCACGCTGACTTTCCTGTTTGGGAATCGTCACCAGGGTAAGAGAATGGGAAACTGCATATCTGCTGCAGTAATAATGAGCTTGTTAGTCATGCAAGTAAGCCTCTCACCATTCTCTGGTGAGAAACCCATCTTGACATTCAACCCTTATACCCTTCACGGCAAAGCCTGGCACTACCATGCCCATTGACCTAGCGTGCACTCAACACAGAACAATTAATCCGAGAGTAATAATGGCACATGGGAAATGGCTTAGAAAAATGTCGGAGCATGCATGATTTCCTTTGGCTGAGAACCCAAACTTCCAATAGCTTGATGAAACAGATGCAAAGAAAAATATTGCTCAATTGATACTTTTTCTTTGTTATTGTTATCTATTTTGTTAATGATCCAATATTTTCTAAACCAAAATAAAGATGCCTAGCACTGCAAGTTTTTGCTATCAGCAAGTTAAAGTTTGAGTTAATTGATACTTATGGGGTTGTAGTAACAGCAGTTATTTAAGAAATTTAGAAGTGGCTGGTTGTAATATTTTTCACAAGTGTTGTTGTTACTATAGGCTTCACTGATTCTCCACATGGTATGAAGAACCATTGGGGGGGTGGGCAGGGGTTTGGGGGTTGACATGATGTAGGATAGAAGGTGGTGTACAGTGCTATTCGGATGCACGCAGTCATTAGTTAGCACAGGGTGGGCATGGATGAGACCTTCTGGAAGTTATCTTTTGAAAAACTCCTAAATCCAGGCTATGGTTCAGGACTCCTCTGAGGGGTCATGAGCCATGAGTCATCCTGAAATTGCATCTTGAAAATTGCAGGCTGATAGGAGATGTCAATGCATATGTTTGAGCCATCAAGCTCGGGACAGTGGGGCATGGGCTTGCTTTCTCCACCTTTCCCACCTGCTGACAAAAATAAGGAGCACCAGGATTGAGGGAGGGAATTCTGAAATTGGGCCTTAGTTCCACGATGTCACTCCAAATCCATGTAAACCAAGCCCTATATCTCCATTTTACCTGGTTAGTCCAGCTAATAGAAGATCTTCAAAGAAAATGCGCCATTCCAAATGTGCAGGAACTTGTGCTGGAACAGTAAATCTACATTGAGACCAGCTGATGCATTTCAGACCCCAGAGTAAATTTAATATCCAACGTGTTGTCCACAAAGCATCCTCAACCTAGCCACAAACTGTGCACGATATAGAACAGGACCATTTGTATTTCTCTCTAAGGAATCATAAGTAGCAGTCAGTTCCATTTGGAAGCATGCCTTTTTCTTCCATGGTTTTTGAAACTTTAAACATAAACGACCTCCGTAAGGTAACCTTTTGCTGCTGCTCATAACTTCCTAACACTTAGATCTGCTGCTACATTATTCCACTGATCACCTGAGTGCTCCTCATTGAAGTACTGCTGCAGGTGAATATCAGTCTATCTATTTCCATTGTTCCATAAATCACATTGCACCAAATGGTGAACTTCCCTATAAACACATTCCGAACAGAGAAACTGGAGTCATCCTTTTAGCTTCTCAGTTTCTTATACTATTCAATGAGATTGTGTTTAATCAGTGACCTAACTCCATTTACACATTTTTGCCTCCCTTTTAATACTTTTTGGCTAACACAAATCTATCAATTTCAGATTTAAAATAACAATTGGCCTGAAATCAGCTACCACTTCCAAAATGTTCCGGGCCTGGATTCTTGCTGTCAAGGTGGGTAACTTCAATCGTGAGATTAGGAAACAGTGCACTTGGAAATTGGGAACAAAATTGTTTAATATGCAGTCTTGGAAATGTTAAAATGGCAATATGATTGGCAGTTTTTCCAGCTTATGATAAGTTTTAATTTTCCAAAATGGCCTCGATACTCATCAAACAAACCACAATATTCTGATTTATCCCTAACTTGAAACTAACACTGCATCATATCTAGTTTTAGAATTATATGTCATTCCTGAGGCAAGCACCACAAAATTATATTACCAAGGATGCCATTGTACTAACATGTCTCCTGCGTGTGTGAGTGCATTGTCTTTATCTATGAAAGATATAGTATCATTTCCTACCATTTAAAAAGATGGAGTTCCATTGTCATATTTATTAACCCTTGGCCTCACCAGAATTTTAATTTGCACAGGTATTTGCCAAATGGGATCTGGTTCATTAGTCCTCTGTGTGTTACTTGTGAATGCAACTTACAAGAAGCATTTCAAACAGCTGGCTTATATCAAATACACATTATTAAAAATATATTTTTGGGACTCTACTAAGGCTGCACATTCAAAGTATATACATAGGCTGACAGCTCCTGACTAAACCTCATAACCTATTCCTATCAACCCCTCCCGCTATAAAACAAATCCATTGTTTTCTGTGGAAACTCAGTTTTGAATTCTGTCAAATATATGCAATCGTCACTGAATCTACAATGCATTTGTTAGCCTGTACGCTTTTAAATAGCCTGAACTTTGTAGCCATGAAGAAAACAGACAGGGCAATGTGTTATTAACTGATGATTTCACCAGTAAATTACAGTTTTCTTGCATAATGTTGTTGATTTGCACTGTGTGTTACTTGGTAAAAATACTATGAACTCAGTGAAAATAGTGATGAAATGCAATGTAATTTATTAAAGGCCACCTTAAAAAATGCAATTAACATGATATCAAACAAAACTGGCACAACTGATATAAATAAAGTCAACAATAAATTATGGTAATTTCCTTTGGCCTGAGCTGTCTATTTGCCAGGTTCTCTGGAGTCATTTGTGAAGGTGTTTTTATACATATTCGCTTTCAATGCATTCATTACCTGTTGAGGAATAATGTAATTTGATGCTATCTTATTCAACAAAAGAAAATACATGTATTCTATATAGTAGGACAACGCAAGTGATTCAGGGTTTTGATTCTGTTTAATAGAGGAAAAAGTAATAAGTTGGTTTATTGCATCTTTTATCAAATATGTGTTGTACAAGTGGGATTTAAAATGGGTTTAGAATTTACACTGTTTAGTTTAATACACAATTCCTTTGGAGTTAAAATGCTGCAGTCCTGCTGAAGTAAGTTGGAACCCTTTTTGTAAGTCTATTTTTGGGAATGCTGCAAGAGAAATTGCTACTGAGAGATGTTCATGTTTTCTCTGTTAGAGAAGGATTCATCGACATTGTTCCTTATAATAAAGACTGCACAGTAGTCAAACCACCCTAGCTGGCATGTTATGCAACGAAAAAATAAATGTGGATGTCAGTGTGTCCCATCACTTACCTGAGGACAGGATTTCTGGTTGATTTGTTTAAAAATGCAAGTTACTTCATTTTAGCTAGTTGGCAGTAACCCAAGTTATAAAGTTCTTTGACTTTGTGTTGTAATTTTGTTGAAATAAACATCAGAATGAAGAGATTTCAAGACATTTTACTTCTATTTTCCTACTATTTTGAGTATATTAATGTCTTCCATTTCATGACAGTTAAATGCATTTTCCATGCCTTACTCCAATCAGAATGTAACCTTAACTAAGCCTGCTGACCACAAATACTGTATTAGTTTCATTTCAACCATCAAATGGAAAATTGCAAGTAATACATCTTACTTTTGACAATATAATTGATTTTCTATTGATTTACTTGACATCCGATGTTATCCTAATTCTGTTATTGAGCTTAATGCCAGATATTGTCAGAATATTTTTAAAAAGAGAAGAATGAAAGCAGTTGTTTTGTTGGAAAAATGAGGTTGGCAGGGTTCCTCTTTCCTTGAAATTGCCTCAGAATAGTGATAGCATCCAAGATATCATACTGTATCACTACATCAATTTCAAATCTGTTATTAATTTTATTTTCATTCACGATTACTGCAAAGCAGCGGCGTAGGTTATTCCGTGCAGCCTTTTGTTCTGTAAATGTGTGTGCTCCGAGGTCATATGTACAAGTCTCACTAACTGAAGAATTTATATTGAAGATCATAACATGGGTGTTACTGCTTAGTGAATTGTTTCTGTCATCTATATTTGCATAAGGTCACCACCTCAGATTGTGAATCAAATTTGGAGCAGCCCACAATTGTGAGCATGTATTTTTTGCATTGGAAAATCATTTTGCTTGAAGTAAAAAGGTGATAGTTTTGTTTGTAAACCGTTACAATCCACATTTTCAGTCCTTTTTTTGTTATTTTCGGGTTAATTCAGCCCCTTTGTCTGGCAAATAGTATTTGGTTCATGTAAGTGTTGTCATCTTTGTTTTTCTTGCATCTGAATAATATATTTTATTGCCATGGTAAATGTTCAAATGTATGCTTGCCTGCCTGTAGTGGCTAATTAACTGATGATAACAAGGCATAGATGCCCTCTTTCTTTTCACAGGCAATCATATACATGACAGTTCTTTTATCTCCAGACAAAATTGACATGCTCCTCGACCCTCCTCTGTTTGCAATTTGCGTGTTGGCTGTGATGATGTCTTTACAAGAAAGTTAATTTTTTGTGGCATATAACCAGATATAATTGACTCCATGGACTCCAAAAGAATAACACTACATGTGACGAGTAGATTAGACAGGACCTTTTGCCTCTTCCAATGAAAACAGAACAGCCTCTTTTGAAGCTTTCAGAAAACTATTTAGCTCATTTATTTTTTGAACAATGTGTCTAAAAATCTTCCAAATAGAGAAATGAATTTTCCTTTACCCTGGAAACTTCCCATGACATGCATTAGTCTTTTTAAATATCATTTTTTTCCAAGTTAGTTCAAGACATTGAGTAGTTGAGACAAATATTAATAAAGATAATGTACTATACATTTTTAATTATTACAATATGTAATTCATAAGTTGACAAAATACACTGTTTCTAAGAATACTGTTTCTCTTTTTTGAGATGTCTTAAAGTTGATACACTTTTAAACAAATATAAATTACACCAAATTAATTTGTAAGATGAATCTTTAATCTGTGTCCTCAATAATTTTTTTTCATAATGTTCTGGAATAATTGTTCATTATTACAATGCTTATTATATTCTATATCCTATGGCTTTTGAAACTAAAAGGGTACTAGATAATTTCACAAAAGTTAAATGTCACTGAAGAAAAATATGTAAATATACTGAGGATTTGCATTGTCCAAGCAATTCTCTAAAAATCCTATCTAAAAAAATTAAATGGCTTCTCCAGCTTGTGAAATCTGTTGAATAAGCTCAAATTCTCAATTTGTTTAATGTGTGTTCATAAATCTATCAAGATTTATGAAGAAAACAGAAAAATGCTTCTGTTGAGTGTGCAGGTTAATGCACTTGCATAAATCGTTTCACAAAATTCTGCAATTTTGTCAGGCCATCCATATTTCCCAGATCACCTATTTACTACAAGTAAAGAAGCCTGGTTATTTAAAAAGATGGCATTTTTGTAAATTGACTGACATATTTTATCTCATCATTTAAATATTGAACCAGAATCTAGTATAAATGTCTAATATAAATGCATTATTGTAGTGTCTGTTATCCATTGTAGGGTTTCGAATGTCTTTGTTTTTACCCACTTAATTCAACTAAATATTAAAGAAGTTGTTCTTTTGCTGTATTCATGTTGAACTTCTCCCTGGGAATGAATTAAGCATATCCTTATGGGGAGAAGTAATGAATGCATTTCGTAGATAAACAATGAAACTTAATTTTAATTTTCAGTTGTATGAAATATTGAATTCTCCAGAATTTGTCCTGCCACGTTATTAATTTAACAATAAATAATCATGTTCAGAAAATGAGAATTAGGACTAAAATCTACCTCCTTCCTGTAATTTTGACTGTATTTAATTGGGAAATGCAAAAGACTAATTTGTACAACAGAATGTTGGAAAATATTCTCCATGTCATGATAGTGAACCCCTCTTCATCACCAGTCAAAGCAAAAATAATAATTGAATAATCTATGTCGATACATTTCATGTTAACCCTGTTCTGGTCTTTGAATGGGTCCAGGCTTTTTCCGCAATTGCTTCCCTCAGGAATCGTGAATAATTTATTATTTGTGGCTTTCAGTTACAGGTAATGACAATTTTCCTTCTTTAAGACTTAATAGAATTTGTTTTTTTCTGCTGCCAAGATCAGCGATGTCTGCTCTTTGATAAATACTCTAATTGGTGTGCGACACAGTCATGTAAAACTACATGGCACAATTTAAACCATCCTTTATATGTCTAAAAATGTTTTCCCTTGTAAGTCATAAGATGTATAATGCATGGATTGTAGCACTGATATCTCAAAGGCTAAACCTGCAATGACTCTCCTTAGAGGATATTCCCATATCTCCATGTACAATCAATTTGCCTGGCGCCGTTTGAAATAATTATTAAACATATCAGCAAAATGTGTGAAATTTTTAATGAATGTTTAAAATTTTTATTATGCTGTGCCAAACATTTATTCACAGTAAATGATGCGATTGAATAAGAACATAAAGTATTGAATAAGTACACACTTGGCCTCAACATTGGAACACATACCAGCCTCTTTTTTTCAATTTTCTCTTGGTCAATGGTATGCTATTATGACATATTATGATATATGGCATTAGCATTTTCAAGTGATATTCTATGAAAATCTTCCACTTATCTTTTTGAACCTACTGGCTTTTCTGTGTACAAATCACTAATGAAGCTATTTGTCAAAGCTATTTGTGATGATAAAAAGAATTTGAACTAGTTACCTCATTTGATAGCCAACACTTTCCTTAAATGAAGCATTGGTCCAGTTAGTATTTATATATGGATCTTAATGTAATGAAATATGAGATTAAGTGTTATAATTGCTCTGTATCCAATAAATTTGAAGGTTGATTGAATCTACTTTCCATTGCATTTCTATTGACTTTATTGAATATTAGTAGAATGAAATACAAAAAATTCATAAACTTTAGGAATTACCTAAAGTAATTTGTTCAGTTCATTTAAAAGCATTTTCTGTGTGGGAACATTGGAAGATTCATTTTCTTTTTAATCATATTTCAGATGTATCAAATAAAATTAAATTGCTGATAAAATTTCCAAATAATTTGCTGATATTTTTAAAAGGGATTTAAACTGTCAATTCTCCATTCAAAATTAAAATAAAATCACAAAACATTAATGTTCATTTTCCTATTTCTTTCCATCTATGTTATGGAATACTCCCTGTGCTTGGGGGGTTGATGTTTCTCTTCTGTCTGATTAGGAAATGCTGAATACCATAAGAATTAGAGATTTTAGAGATCAGCTACAGCACCTGATAGTACAAAGAAGGTAAAATGACCGCGTTTAAATGACAACACATTTCTGAATAGAATTGTAAGGTTCAGTCATTCTTTCAAATACATCATTTTGAGAACAACAAAGTTCGAAAGTTAAATTAGAAATAGAAATATCAATAAGTGGACTAATAAATTAATCAGTTGTCGCTTCCTGTTAAAGTATAATGCATTTAGGCCAAAGTCCATATGACTAATAATGGCATTGTTATACACAATGTGTCTGTGGTAGTGGATTAACTGATATTTAGGGAAGGCTTCATGACAACCTCACACGTAAATATGGGTTAGAGGTTCTCACTGTGGGAAGGTGGTCACTCACCTGCAATTGTCCCTGAATTGTGCTGCTGCACCTCTCATACTACCTCTGAAAAAACTCATCCAGTCATTGAAAAGGCATTGAGGAATGGCATGTCAGCCAGCTCTGCAAAATATTGTGTCAACCTATCTCCATTCCTGAGGGCTAATGTCCAGTCTTTAGCCTTTGATTGTGTCGACTATATATTTGTATGAACTTTGCTAAATATTGATGGACCTTTGGCCTCAGCAAGATATTTAAAGTTAAGGCTTTTTATTTATATATAATACAGAATATTCATCTGGAAATCAATTTGAAATGAAGGATGCTTTTGTATCTCATTAGTGGTAAGTTTGGAGGTGGAAGGGCGTGTAATTAGGTTGGGAAATAGATTGGCTGAATGCAGTCACCCTCTCCCTTTCCAGCAGAATTATGCTGTAGGCAGGAAGACCCATAGTTGACCTTCTGGATCAATCATGAATTGAGCTGTTAAGTGTTCAGTGAAGGACCAGTTAAGGGCCTCATTCTCATTGCAGCTGGCCTGAACCCATTGACATGAACCTGTCATCATGTGGCTTATCCAACAATGTGGGCAGGTATTACCTTGGACAAAGAAGGTGTCCTTCACAAAGGGACTGAACATGAGGCAGGGGGTGCCAGAGAAAGCTGGTCTTCACTCTTGCTTCCAAACCTGCCTGGTCCTCCTTGTCTTATGACCTCTTACATGTGCCCCCTCCAGGGCTTCCCTGGAAGGGTCTCTTACTGACTGTCCAGCCAGCTGACCAGACTCTCATTACTCAACAAGATTCTGCCTGTAATCTTGATTCAGTATTGTATCTCAAATGAATCTGTTAAACCTGCACCTTCTATCAATTGGTTAAAAAATAGTTCTCCTATACAACAACTGATTTCTGTCATTGTCAACATTTGGGTGTTTATAATTATTCTCTGTTCTGAAGTTACTTGTGTAATCCACAGGAAATGGGAATCAAAGATTGGGAAATAATCTCCTCTTGTTTACTAACTGAATAGAACACACGTGCACTGCTTATGCTCTTTGTGAGGCTTATGCTCTTTGTGAGGCTTATGCTCTTTGATAAATAAGATTTGGTAAACTTGTTGAAGTCTCAAATAGTTGCAACAAAATCCACCATTTGTTTGCAAGGAGAATCGGGTGAAAAAGTAAGCAAGATTTATTACACTTGTATGGAGCCATGGTGGTAACATATTTGAAGTACTATGTATCGTTTTGGTCACCTTACTTAAGAAAGAGTATGTACAATTGCATTTCAAAAACAGGTCACATTCCTGGGATGAAGGGATTGCCTTGTGAGGAAAGGTTGGATAGCGTGAGCCTATATTTATTGAAGTTTTGAAGAATAAGAGGTGACCTTGTATAAGATGCTAAGGGAATTGGACAAGGTGGGTATTGAAAGGATATGTTACCTGGAGCACAACATTAAAACCAGGACACAGCTTAAAAGTAAGTTGTCTTCCATTTAAGATGGAGATGGAGTGAATTTTCTGTTCGAAATGTTGTTAGTATGTAGAATTCTCTTCCCTGGACAACAGTGGACGCAGGGCCCTGGAATATTTTAAGGCCCATATTAGATTCTTCATTAGGAGAAGTTGGTAACAGAAAATTAGAGTTAGGGCCACAATCAGATTCATCATGATTCTGTCAAATGGGAGATCAGGTTTGAAGGACTAAATGGCCTATTCTTCTCCTAAGTTGTATGTTCACATTGTATGTTTCCAATACAATTGGAAATAGCAATTCATAGTTTGTTTGCCCTAATGTATGATCTGTCTGAATGTTGCTCTGCTTTTGAGCTTTCAGTCTAATTACAGCTATTAAACAAAAAAAAGCAGAAAATTGAAGAAATGATTGCTGTATCCCCATAAATATGAAAAAATATTAAATAAAACTGAAAAGATGTTTTTTCTAGTCTAAGTAGATACCTTCATGCTAAAGTATTTACACATTCTCCAAAATGGGATCTTGATTTTAAAGAATGCTACATGGGATTATTTTCTGACCCAATATCTGCATACTGATAAGTTTTTTTTTTAAACATCTAACAGAATACTTAACGTGTATGCTTAATGTTTGCTTAATGTGCATGTGTAACATTACTGGAGGACTGACTTAGCCAATGCTGAAAATGTAAGAATTATTGAATTAATAGAAATGCTCAGTATTATATGAATGTAGAAGGACCTTGAGTTGATTGCCGAATCCTTGGTTATTTTCACAGAATCTCAGAAATATTATAGTGCAGAAGGAGGCCATTTGGCCCCATTGGGTCTGCACCAACTCTCTCGGTTTAGCTTTGTCAAACAGTCAGGCTTTGTAACTCATTCAACTCAAGAAATTTCATGTAGTCAAGGCTTTCAGTCTGTTTAAAAGAGTAATTTTTTAAAAAAATCTTGAGCTTTTTTTTAATGTTAACTCTTTGAAACTACAGTAAATATATACTGAAAATGTGTTGCTGGAAAAGCGCAGCAGGTCAGGCAGCATCCAAGGAGCAGGAGAATTGATGTTTCGGGCATGAGCCCTTCTTCTTCTGCCTGACCTGCTGCGCTTTTCCAGCAACACATTTTCAGCTCTGATCTCCAGCATCTGCAGTCCTCACTTTCTCCTACAGTGAATAAATAATCTGGTACAGCATTTTACGTTTCGATATTCTATTCCATCTGAGTGTAATGCACAAGATGAAATTGACCATCTTGCAATTTGAGCAACTGCTTCTAAAATTCAGAGATGGGTATCAAAACATGTTTATAGATTTTTTTTGAAAGGTTTTGTTTTACTAAAATTCAATCCTGTATATTTTAGGCTCCATTCTTCTGCTGTAGTTTGCTAGTATGTACAATCGATTCAGTCCATATTAAAGACAGCTTGATGACCAAACCTTGTTGGCTTCTCGTTTGAAGTATCTTTCTGCTGAAAGTGAAATGGCTCCCGATGTAATTTAACAATGAGTCCTATTTTAAAAAAAGATACATCTTGCAAAAGGCTCTTGATTTGTTTAGTTAGAATTTATTTTTCAAATTAAACTCTAGCAGCTATGATGCTTAATGATCTAATTCCAATATCTTGCTTGACAGATGTTACTTATTAAGGTACTTACATATTTCATCTTAAGAAATGTCTGGTCTTGAATTATCAGATGGGTAAAGAGATAACTTTTGGTTAACTTTACATTCCAATTGGAAATTTCAACAATAAACTTCTGTTTTTATATTCTCCTTGTACAAACGCAAACTCTCAGCTGTTGCAAAATCAAAATGAAGAAATGTTTGAAATTTTTAAAAATATTTTTACAAATCATTTAAGTAGAAAAATCTCTTTGGCCTCATCAGAGGGATGTTAGGTGAATTTCTCAGTTAAAAAGCCTGAGGTTGTTTTTCAAAAAAATATTTTTCCATTATGTAGAAATGCCTGTTTCCCACAACCTACACAGTAAACCAAGTGCACTGTGAAATATATTCATTGTTACAGTACAGCAGGAATGGAGGATAGCAGTCATCAGTAATAAAGTACAACAGTTGAAGGGAGACCGACGACATTACCTGCATTATTTAGGTTGCCTTTTTCATTATGGTTGGGGAAATAGGCTGCAATTCGATTATGGTGTGATTTGGGGGGTGGAATTATTCAGCGATCAGTGACCCTCCTGCAAGCGGTTCACATGAGAAGTCAACTCAAATGAAGTTTACAGTGTATTATTCAGACTGAATGCTGCTTTACTCTGCAATCAGGATTCTTCATTTTATATATTTTGTAATTGCTTCCTAGTTATTTATATCTCAGGGCAAAAGGATTGGCTGGCTTGTATTGGAAAGAGCTGAGTCAACCAATAGTGTATGTTCCCCACCCTTCCATAAGCTTCCATTGTAGCTGTGAGAAACAACATGATTAATGACAGTGAAGGAAGCTGGCTACAGGATTGCTAATTTCCTATCCCTCTCTCCAAATACCCCTGGTGTATTTTGAGGATTTTTTTAACGTAGCTTTGGAGCAAATCACTTCCTATTCACTCTTCTTTGTGACCAACCAGCTCAATTCTTGCAGGAACTAACAGTACAGTGGGGTGAGTTTGCTTTAAAAACAAAAAAAAATGCAATTACTGATGAGATCCTGTAATGGATTAAAATAAATGATTTTGACTATATCGTAGTAAAAGAGAACCTGGTAAAGAAAATCAACGTATCTTTTTGCTTGGCAAGAAATCTTTGGCTGCTGACACAGTTGCATTTCAACTGAATGCTATGTTTCTTTTATACAAGTTAATAGAAATTGGCCCTTTAGAAACCTTGATTGCATGGAAGTGCACAAATTGCTATAAAATGTGAGATAATGATATGTAATTGTAGAAGCTGTTTCTCTCCCGTTAAAACCAAGAATTTCTTCTTCACAGCATTACTTTGTTTTGAAAATTATGTAGCAAGTGGTAATACGATTTGAACATTCTTGTTTGAAATGAGTAAATAGGATTCATATAATATTTTTTCTCAACTTAAGCATTTAAAAGGTATTTTGTGTATTAGGTCACATTTCAATCTCCTCCCTTTACAACTGCAATTTATGTTGCTATCACACACTTTACCTTGTCTGTATGCACTTTATTACAGTCCAGTTTTTGATTGGCATACAAAATCATGTATTTCTTCTTATCACTCGGACATGAAATGGGCATGTTTTATTGAAGGCATGTTTCTTCAAAAATTCAGATTTAAAAACAGTTTTGTTCTATATCGTATTTCACAGGTTGTCTTTTAATTTCTAAGCTGAAAATGTGTTGCTGGAAAAGCGCAGCAGGTCAGGCAGCATCCAAGGAACAGGAGAATCGACGTTTCGGGCATAAACCCTTTTAATTTCTAAGACCTGTTTTCATAAATGTGCAAAAATTGTTCCTTGTTGATAAGAAATCAGGCAGAGGTTGCTCTAAAAACTGCAAAGTAACAATAAGTGGGAATGAATTTTTTATTTTAAAGTGCTCTCTCCTCTGAGGCAGAAGGCTTTGGGTTCAAACCCACTTGAAAGCCTTGAGTATATGAAGTAGGCTGCTACTTTACTGTAGCACAAAGGGAGTGCTATATATTTGGAGGTGCTTTCTTTCAGATGAGATGCTGAATTGAGGAATTGTCTGCACAAGTAAATATATTGGATTTCAAAGCCCTATTTGAAGACTGACAAATAAGTTTTCTATGTTTCCTGGTCAACATTTTATCTCTCAAACAATGCATAAAACACAACATCTGATCACTTGCAGTATTATGGTTTGAAATCAGCTGCCACATTTCTTACATGACAGCAGTATCTAAACTTCAAAAGTACTTCATTGATTGTGACGTTATTTGGCACTCTCCAAAGCTTTTAATACCGTGTATGTATCTGAAGTCAAAGAAGATTCATTAATAAGTGACATTCAATCAAATGAATGATTTATTGTCACGTGTACTCTGCAATGAACAACACTGTAAAACAGAGTTTCAACTTTCGCCACATTCCGGAGCCATTTTAAATAGATTAAGAATAAACAGAATAAAACAATATGGCTGCAAGAGAATCCATCTTGGTTCTGCCACCTCCTCCATGAGTCCTGAGCCGGTTGACCAACCTGCGCTTCCACCTCTCCACTGCCTGTGGACCCCAACATCGGAGTCGCTACTCTCCAAGTGCCATCTTTTCATGGCTGGTCCACTTCACTGATGGGCCACCATGCCAGGTCCCGTTCTGGATCCACGCTATCCCTATGACCAAGGGTCTCTGGCCCCAGTGCCATTTTGTTGATAGGCCTAGAGCCGGGCCCTCCTGGTTATCACAACTAGGAGTCCCTGGTTCCACTGAAGCTGCCACTTTGTTGAAGCCTGCATTCCCTGCTCCAGGCCTATCGCAACCTGTAGTCCCTGGTTCCACCGTCAGGCCAGGCTGATGCCTCGCCAAGATTCCTGCTCTGGCCACTCTCCTCCATGATGTCAATTTTGCCGCTGCTGTTGACAGGAAGCAGATGAAGATAAAGAAAAGCAGAATGGGTAAGGGAAGAAGGGAGGGAACAGATGGGCCCTGGAGTGTGAATGCTGCCAACCTTGAGGATGCCGCCATCTTGCAATTCTTCCTTTAGCAAATCACAGGACACATATGTGCTTGAAGAATGAGTTGCAGTCATGATGTTCCAATTATGAGCTACTTTAATTTATATTCTAAAAACACACAAAGTTATTTGCAGTTGCCTTATTAGGTTTGATTTCTATATGAGCTGAGTGCTGGTTGCAGTTGTGCTTACTTACAACAATAAATAAGCAAATAAAATGACTGACTCTCCAATCTGTAATTCATTTGGAGGGTGTGCTGCATCTAACGTTTTTAGTGAAAGAGGGCTGCTGATCAAATGTTGCCTTTAGCATCTGTGGAAGCATTCATCATCATATCAACAATTTTAGCACGTGAGTGGCCAAAGGGGAAATACTGGAGATGTTCAGTGATGAACCAGTTAAAATGCAGAAAACATTGTAATAGAATATGACCATCCAAGCCACCATACTGGAACCCCCAAACAGTAACATAAACATTCAATCCCTTCATCACTGTTGAACAGTAGTTCTAGCATATACTACCCACAGAAATACACTGGAGCAATGTGTTCAGTTTCTTCAGCAGCAGCTGCCAGATCTGCAGGATTTTAATTCATGGGATTTGTTTTCATCTCTTAAGTCCCTTCTGCAATCACACATTGTGCAGACTTGAACATGTATTGCCTTTTTTGTTCATCATTGCTGGATCAAAATCCTGGTACCCCCTACATTGTAATTGTATGATACACTTATGGAGCTATACAAGATAGGTCAGCTCATTCAGATAGATGGCTGGTTTTTGATGCAGACTAGCACCAACAATGTGGGTTCAGTTTCTGTCCTAGCTGAGGTTATCCGGAATGACTCACCTTTTTCAACCTCTCTTTTGCTTGATGCCCGGTGACCCTCAGGTTAACCCACTGCCAGTCATCTCTGTCTCCAGTAAGAGAGCAGCCGTAAGAGAGCTCCAACGGACTATGGTGACTTAACCTATTAGAGATTTGAGAAGAAGACTCACCATCACCTTCTCAAGGCAGTAAGGAACGACCAGTGAATGCTATGAACACTCTGATAATGTTCAATTCCTAAGCTTGTGCTGCATTTGTATCATTTACAAAGCCTTATTTAAAAACTTAATTGCTGTAATTGGGTGAACTCAACGCCTAGTTGGTGTGCTGAGTGGTAGCAGGAAGCAGGAATGACTGCAGGTGATGAGTGATAAATGCAGACAGCGGCAATGATGGGGGCCTGCCTTTCTCTGCAGAAGACAGCAGGTAGCACCTCTGAGAGCCTGCAGCCTGGCTGAGCACAAAATGACCAAACAGCCAACTGTGGTGTGATGTACACAACCTGGCACAGTAACCCTGGGGTCTCAAGAGTTGTCTCTTTATTAACTTTTGCTAACATTGAACACAATACCTATATGCAAGCATGCATAAGCATAAGTTCAGGAGTGCCTATTTGCTGATTTTAAAATGACATTCTCATCCTCCCATTCCCATTAACTAGCTTCTCAAGCAGTCTGTTAATTGTTTCTTGACTCCTACCCAAAATTTTGAAAATTGGTAACATTCTGGAGGTGTCAGAATTGAGAGACACTTTCTGAGAAAGCAATCTTCAGTTTGTGCCCTGACCATTTTGATTATAGGCTCTAATAATTTTCGGACTGCAGCTGTTATTCTAAGTGCTGTATAATTTCCTGAGTTACTTATGCCCCTTTTCTTCACAGACAGGGTGACGTGCACTTTGCCAAAGTGAGAGAACGTCAAGAGATCATAGTTAGGGCATTTGTAATACTCTAAACTGATTTCTTTATTATCCATGGACAGAAAGGCATTGTTGTAAAAATAAAACAAACCTAGACACAAAAAGGAAATTCATTACTTTTTTTGACGTGGTTGTCATTTATCCTCATGAAATTTAAAATCTCCCATTAAAACCAGTGTGCTGTTTCTTTGTGCATGTCTAATCTCTGCATTTATACAATCTACTACTTAACAGTTGCTACCAGAGGTTCTGTGCTTACTATAATCCTCACTTTTTGTCTAGAATTCAATTGTTTCCATTCTCCACTTATCTCCTGTTATATTCTCTCCCATTATTGAAGTGATGTCAGTCCTAACCACTAAAACTACTCTATCTTTTAGACTATTTTCTCTATCTATCCTTATATGCTGGTATATTTAGTTCATAGTCCTGACTGTCTTATGAGCCTGATTTAGTATTATCCACTTTGTTGTACCTTCCAAGCCGAAATTTTCCCTGCAGTTTATTTTGTTTGTTTCAGTAATCCCCCTCTTTGATATAAAATGTTTATTTGAACCACAGACCTTAATCTGCCCCTTTCCACTTACGTTTCACTTTCACATTTCTTGTTTCTCATCATTGGTTTAATTGTTTTGCACTTATTGGATTTTTTTATCTGTGGTGCTTAAAGCACAACTTTTGCCCCCATTTCTAATGTTCTTATTTATGTTCAAAGTATTATTCATACTGCATTTTCCACATGAGTCTTCCATCTCCCACACTTCCTAATTTAAAGCTATGACTGCCTGATTAATCTGTTTTGCTAGGACCTTGGTACTGGTACCATGTGCCACATGAAACAGTACACCTCTTACCTATGCATTATACATTCACCTCCTTCATCTGCTTGTCTCCATGCATTATGGCTCTGTCAATGATCGAGAGATTCTGTGCATTGAGACTGCAGAGCTATTCTATTTTTACATTATTATCATTGTAGTGCCTATATTAATTGTTTATTTATATGAAAGCTGCTTACCCACTAACACTATTTTAGTGCAGTACGGATGGTAGAAATTATTTTTGATATTTAAACCATCATACATCTAAGGAAAAGCGTGTATGTGGTGGAGAGAGAAGGTCAATGGATCTGTCACTGTGCTTTGACAGGGTGAGTGGAGAATGGGGACCACTATGTGTATCTGTTGAAGAAGATTATTGCAAACACAACCAATTCCTTGCAGTTCTGTTGTAAGCTAAAATGAATACATCATTCGAACAATAGATTTTATACTTGGCTATGATTTGATCTGTGGATTAGCTCATGATATTTCATTACAAATATTGAATTCCTCAGTTCTTCCTTTATGTTCAAAATCTCTGTATCCATCTGTCTGCGTGATTTCTTCCATTCTGCCAGCCTGTTTTTATTTGATTGTTCAAATAAACTTGAATTGAATTACTTAAAAACATGGTGAAATCTTCAGAAAAGAATGCTGTGGTTGTTTATTTTTAAATCGACTTTAAGAAATATTCATTTTGCAGAGCTGTTCCATCAATTTATTTATGTTGATTTAATCCTTCCTCATACTCCAGGAACTGAACTCATCGAAATACTTAGGCAGTTCCTTGCACCCAGCCATTATTGACCAATATACACCTCTGTATGGATTCTGCAATATTTTGTGTCATCATCCTTTTGGTACAAAGCCTCTTGCTTGGAGTGGTTGAATATCATGGCCACATTGCTTTGAGTTACCCACAGAAATCCTGGGACTGAGATAATATGTTTTATCTAACTTTATCATGGGTTACATTCAACATTAAAATGCAGAATTTGCTTTCAGTTTAATCTGAATGATAGGATGTTTGCTTTCATTATTTATTTTCCTATTTGTATGTGTGTGAACAAACAGCACTTGAACTTATGATCCATTTGAAAGACTTCAAAATATAAGAAAGCCCTGAGGTTGCTATGGAGATAATTACCTGTGGGTGGGGCTATGCTGAACAGAAGCTCAGAACTGAGCAAAAGGCTAATCCAGATGTGGTAATTAATTCAGAGGATTTACAAAGTTCAGTGCAGGTGAGGCAGCTTGAGGTGCAAAAAGGAATCTGAAAAAGAAAGGCAGGAACAAGAAAGAGATTTGGAAATGTAAAGCCCTTGAGAGAGAAGAAAAATGAAAAATACATAGAGCGTGAGAAGGGAGGAAAGTGCAAAGGAGAGAGGGAGAGATCTGCAAAAAGAGAACAAATGCACATAGCATGAGCAACTAAAAACAAAGCACAGGTTACAGGGTGAAAGAGTTCAGAGAAAGAAAGTTGTATTTGGAAGTTTGATTTAACCACAAATCATCAATTAGTTTCTAAATTCACAGGAAGAGTGGTGGCATTTTTAGTCTGAGAAAGTTGCTGTCTACTTGAAGTGGCCAAAGGGTTCATAGACTCTTATGCTACAAAGTATGCTGATGGGTAAGGGTATGTCTCAAGTCTTCCACAAAAACAGTCTTCAGATTGTGAAACCATTCAGAGACATTCAGGTGTCAGATGGGAACCAGTGTGAAAACTTGATAAACAGGAAATTTGGCATTGGGAAAAGTGTTGCTTTAAGGAAATGATTGATGTGAATCATTTGGCAAAAATGGTCATTTCAAACCTAAAAGTGAAGATCAGGAATTAGTCGTTTTTTTTTATTTCCGTTGAAATAAACAAAAACAGGAATTGCTGGAAAAGCTCATCAGCATCTGTGGAGAGAAATCAGAGTTAACATTTCAGGTTGAGAGATCTTCCCTGAGAGTGCTTTCTCTCCACAGATGCTGCCAGACCTGCTGAACTGGACCAGCAATTTCTGTTTTTGTTTCTGATTTCCAGCATCCATTGTTCTTATTTTGCCTTCATAATGAGTATATCATGTAAAAATGTTGAAACAATTTTATTTTTATTTTATTTTCAAGAGGGTAGTCATAGTAGTAACAACAAGGATGTCTCAGAGGAATGTTCTCACGGGGGAGAGGGGCCAGCAAGAAGTCATTGTCCACATTGGAACCAACAATATAGGAAGGGAAAAGGTTGAGACACTGAATGGAGATTACAGAGAGTTAGGCAGAAATTTAAAAAGGAGATCCTCAAGGGTAGTAATATCTGGATTGCTCCCAGTGCTACGGGCTAGTAAGGGCAGGAATAGGAGGATAGAGCAGATGAGTTCATGGCTGAGGAGCTGGTGTATGGGAGAAGGATTCACATTTTGGACCATTGGAATCTCTTTTGGGGTAGAAGTGGCCTGTACAAGAAGGACAGATTGCACCTAAATTGGAAGGGGACTAATATACTGGCAGGGAGATTTGCTAGAACAGCTTGGGAGGATTTAAACTAGTAAGGTGGGGGAGTGGGACCCAGGGAGATAGTGAGGAAAGAGATCAATCTGAGACTGGTACAGTTGAGAACAGAAGAGAGTCAAACAGTCAGGGCAGGCAGGGACAAAGTAGGACTAATAAATTAAACTGCATTTATTTAAATGCAAGGGGCCTAACAGGGAAGGCAGATGAACTCAGGGCATGGTGAGGAACATGGGACTGGGATATCATAGCAATTGCAGAAACATGGCTCAGGGATGGGCAGGAATGGCAGCTTAATGTTCAAGGATACAAATGCTACAGGAAGGATAGAAAGGGAGGCAAGAGAGGAGGGGGAGTGGCATTCTGATAAGGGATAGCATTACAGTTGTGCTGAGGGAGGATATTCCCGAAAATACATCCAGGGAAGTTATTTGTGTGGAACTGAGAAATAAGAAAGGGATGATCACCTTATTGGGATTGTATTACAGACCCCGTAATAGTCAGAGGGAAACTGAGAAACAAACTTGTTAGGAGATCTCAGTTATCTGTAAGAGTAATAGGGTAGTTATGGTAGGGGATTTTAACTTTCCAAACATAGACTGGGACTGCCATAGTGTTAAAGGTTTAGATGGAGAGGAACTTCTTAACTGCTTACAAGACAATTTTCTAATTCAGTATGTGGATGTACCTACTAGAGAAGGTGCAAAGCTTGACCTACTCTTGGGGAATAAGGCAGGGCAAGTGAAGTGTCAGTGGGGGAGCACTTTGGGGCCAGCGACCATAATTCTATTCGTTTTAAAAGGATAGACCAGATCTAAAAGTTGAATATCGAAATTGGAGAAAGGCCAATTTTGATGGTATTAGGCAAGAACTTTGGAAAGCTGATTGGAGGCAGATGTTTGCAGGTAAAGGGACGGCTGGAAAATGGGAAGCCTTCAGAAATGAGAATCCAGAGAAAGTATATTCCTGTTAGGGTGAAAGGGAAGACTGGAAGGTATAGGGAATGCTGGATGACTAAAGAAATTGAGGGTTTGGTTAAGAAAAAGAAGGAAGCATATGTCAGGTATAGACAGGATAGATCGAGTAAATCCTCAGAAGAGTACAAAGGAAGTAGGAGTATACTTAAGAGGAAAATCAGGAGGGCAAAAAGGGGACATGAGGTAGCTTTGGCAAATAGATTAAGGAGAATCCAAAGGGTTTTTACGAATATATTAAGGACAAAAGGGTAACTCGGGAGAGAATAGGGCCCCTCAAAGACCAGCAAGGCGGCTTTTGTGTGGAGCCACAGAAAATGGGGGAGATACTAAATGAATATTTTGCATCAGTATTTAATGTGGAAAAGGATATGGAAGATATAGACTGTAGGGAAATAGATGGTGACATCTTGCAAACTGACCAGATTACAGAGGAGGAAGTGCTGGATGTCTTGAAATGGTTAAAGGTGGATAAATGCCAAGGACCTGACCAGGTGTTGCCTAGAACTCTGGGGGAAGCTAGAGAAGTGATTGCTGGGCCTCTTGCTGAGATATTTGTATCATCGATAGTCACAGGTGGGGTGCCTGAAGACTGGAGGTTGGCAAACGTGGTGCCACTGTTTAAGAAGGGCGGTAAAGGCAAGCCAGGGAACTATAGACCAGTGAGCCTGTCCTCAGTGGTGGACAAGTTGTTGGAGGGAATCCTGAGTGACAGGATGTACATGTATTTGGAAAGGCAAGGACTGATTCGGGATAGTCAACATGACTTTGTCCGTGGGAAATCATGTCTCACAAACTTGATTGAGTTTTTTGAAGAAGTAACAAAGAAGATTGATGAGGGCAGAGCAGTAGATGTGATCTATATGGACTTCAGTAAGGCGTTCGACAAGGTTCCCCATGGGAGACTGATTAGCAAGGTTAGATGTCATAGAATAAAGGGAGAACTAGCCATTTGGATACAGACTGGCTCAAAGGTAGAAGACAGAGGGTGGTGGTGGAGGGTCGTTTTTCAGACTGGAGGCCTGTGACCAGTGGAGAGCCACAAGGATCGGTGCTGGGACCTCTACTTTTTGTCATTTACATAAATGATTTGGATACGAGCATAAGAGGTACAGTTAGTAAGTTTGCAGATGACACCAAAACTGGAGGTGTAGTGGACAGCGAAGAGGGTTACCTCAGATTACAACAGGATGTGGACCAGATGGGCCAATGTGCCAAGAAGTGGCAGATGGAGTTTAATTCAGATAAATGTGAGGTGCTGCGTTTTGGGAAAGCAAATCTTAGCAGGACTTATACGCTTAATAGTAAGGTCCTAGGGAATGTTGCTGAACAAAGAGACCTTGGAGTGCAGGTTCATAGCTCCTTGAAAGTGGAGTTGCAGGTAGCTAGGATAGTGAAGAAGGCATTTGGTATGCTTTCCTTTATTGGTCAGAGTATTGAGTACAGGAGTTGGGAGATCATGTTGCGGCAGTACAGGACATCGGTTAAGCCACTATTGGAATATTGCGTGCAATTGTGGTCTCCTTCCTATCGGAAACATGTTGTGAAACTTGAAAGAGTTCAGAAAAGATTTATAAGGATGTTGCCGGGGTTGGAGGATTTGAGCTATAGGGAGAGGTTGAACAGGCCGGGGGCTGTTCTCCCTGGAGCGTCGGAGGCTGAGGGGTGACCTTATAGAGGTTTACAAAATTATGAGGGGCATGGATAGGATAAATAGGCAAAGTCTTTTCCCTGGGGTCAGGGAGTCCAGAACGAGAGGGCATAGGTTTAGGGTGAGAGGGGAAAGATATAAAAGAGACCTAAGGGGCAACGTTTTCACACAGAGTGTGGTACGTGTATGGAATAAGCTGCCAGAGGATATGGTGGAGGCTGGTACAATTGCAACATTTAGGAGGCATCTGGATGGGTGTATGAATAGGAAGGGTTTGGAGGGATATGGGCCGGGTGCTGGCAGGTGGGACTAGATTGGTTTGGGATATCTGGTCGGCATGGACAGGTTGGACCGAAGGGTCTGTTTCCATGCTGTACATCTCTGACTCTGACAGTGAAGAGTAGAGTGACTGTATCAGCAACTTGTCATGAGGAATCAGAAATTGAAAATTCTAAAGTTGACTCTTAATCAGGTTGGATAATACTAAGGATTTTTTTTACGAAAGGATACGATAATACATTATCTTCCAGAGATGTGGAGCAGTGACATAACCAAGCTTTTCAAAGAAGTGAGTTACTATGCACAGACAAGCCATGCTATTGATGCAAGCAAAGTTCTCACATATTAAACAACATCCTGACAGACTTAGCACTAAGACATTGGTTAAGTCAGGGAGGAGATCAAATTTAATTTTTGACAATTGTATTATTGAGCCAGTTCAGAGTGTCAGAGTTCACCAATTGTGATGGCTTCAAAACTGGATGGATCACAACGATTGTGTGTTGTCTATAGGAAGATAAGTGTTGTGACAGAAACAGATTCATATCCAATTCCACGTTTGGCAAATTGCAACAATAAAATTGGAAATTCAGCCTTTTGTGAGTAAGGTTGATTTGCTAAAGAATTATTTGCAGGTTCCCTGAACTTACCAAACTTAGAACATATTGATATTATGATCCCTGATGGTGTCAGGTTGTAGTACTGGAATGGGAATGTAAATTTGACATTGTATTCTTGCCAAACAACGTTGTTGCACAGGCATTTACCTTGTTGGTGTGGAGTCCTGACCCTTTAGTTTTTAACTGTTGGAAATTTTAAAAATAAATAGTTAACTTTTAACAATTAATTATTTCTTTTTAAAATTTCCAACAGTTAAAAACTGAAAAGGGCATCTTTTGTCCTTTATTTTCTTTTACACTGAATCCAATCTTTGGTTTGCTGTATTTCACTTGTAGAATCTGTTTTGACATTAAATTCACCCTTCCAACTAACATCTGCTGCTTCAGACTCTACAGCCCATTAACAATTCCTCAGCATGTTTGGACAAGAAGATAAACTGTTGTTTGCCGTCTTTTCAAAGGTGTCCGACAGAGAGTGCTGCATCATATTGTGTGAAAGATGGCAATTCTTCTGTACTGTGCTGGAGTGTCAGCCTAGATTAGGTACATAAATCTTTGGAGTGGAACTTGATCCTCTAGTCTTCCAAATAAGAGTTTGTCCAACCACCTAGTTCAGGAATAATCTGTAGCATGCAGAATATCCTGTAGCCCTGACAATTGTAGGTAAAAGCATCATTCACTTGATATAGAAATCAACATTTTTACAACCTTTAATTGTAAAGTAGGTTGAGTAGAGCTAAGATGTAGAAATTGGAAATGGCAATGAGAAGTGTATAAGAGTGCAATGAAGGAAGATTTCAGGGCCCAACTTTCTGTCGAAACAAAAATTGGCATTAGTCCCCTTAAATATATTTGAGCATCTAATATGTGATCTCTTCAAAGAAAGTGAGACTTGTTCTGTTGTGGATGCTTCAGCAGATTTTATGGTCAAAGCAGAGGCTAGTCCTTCAATGCAGTTACCTCAAGGCACTGCCAGCAAGGCGTGGGCCTGAAAATGTACCTGTATAAAACGGTAGCCATGATGTGGAGGAGCTAATGTTTGGACTGGGGTGGACAAAGTTAAAAATCACACAACACCAGGTTATAGTCCAACAAGTTCATTTGGAAGCAGTAGCTTTCAGAGTGCTGGTCCTTCATCAGGTGGCTGACAAAACTTGGTGTTGTGTGATTTTTAACTGTATAAAATGGGCATTTGGCCTCTTATGTGACAGATGGTGCCAGTTCACCAGTACTACACTATGTTTCAGTCTCTTGGCTTAGGGATGATTCTGTTCAGGCCAAAAGCAATATCAAAGCAACTTTCCCCATCAATAACTGTCTAAAACAGGAAGTTGGATCCCTTTCACTCATTCTCACTGCCATCCAATACTGAATTCACCCCCTAGGTTATTTGGTTACTTGAAATGATCTTCCCTCATAAAACTAATATTTTTTTTTCAATTCTTATGGGATCAGAGGCTGTAAAGTCATGCCTTTGACTATTACTTCAGTGTGATGCCACAGTCCCAACCTTGAACCATATTTAAACAGTTGGGCTAGGATAAGAATGACTGACTGCTCACCTGAACATGGTAGGTAGCCAAATGAGAGCCATATCGCATTAATGCCTCTTTCCGATGATGATTGTGGTTTCCATCTGAATACAGGCTTTGGGCATTGGCCAAATTTTGGCCTAGCAACCTCATGGCAGGAAAGTTCAGTGGAACTAATCCAGAGAGAGGCTGTCCACATCTGTTTTATGACAGCCAGGCCATAGCTGTGGCTGCTGGAGGTCAAGTGGAAGGTTTGGACCTGTACAATCATACCCAAGGTAAACCTATTGATTACCGTGTACCCTCCTTCACTGCTCCTTCATGTTGAGCATCCCTTAGGGGAAATAGTGATGGTGCCAAAGGTGTGGAATGTATTCAGGATGGGAGACTTCAAACTCCATTGCCAAGTGTGGCTTGGTGGCAGCAGCAGTACTGACCAAGTTGGTTGAATCCTAAAGGACTTTGGTGCTAGACTGGATCTGCAGCAGGTGATAACAGAACCGAAAAGTGGGCAAACCAAATTTGACCTTATTCTCACCAATTTGCCTGTCATGAAAACATGTTCATGCCAATCTGGTAAGATTAACTACTGCCTATTCCTCAAGGAGATGAATTTCCGTCTTCACATGAGGATACTCGCCGTCTTATTGTGTAGCGATAAGCAAAATGGGAAAAATTTCAACAGATCTAGCAGCTCAAGGCTGCCTATTCATGAGGTGTTAATGAACCATCAACAGCAGCAAAATTGTATAGAACCCTCCATGGTCTAGCTTAGCTTCTGCTCCACCATTACCATTAAGCCAGGGAATCAACCCTGGTTTCAATAACAAGTGCAGGAGCAACGCTAGGCATACTTAAACAAAATATCAACTTAATGAAGCTACAGACCAAGCCTATGTGCATACCAAACAGCATAGACAGGGCTACGTGATTCTGCAGCCAATTAATCAGATCTAAGCTCTGCAGTCCTGCCACATCAACTCATGAATGAACAATTCACTGGAGGAGGAGTCTCCACAACTATTCTAGCCATAACCCCGCACTTCAGGCTATGAGCAATAAACCGCTCTTTGATACTCAGTTCGTCAGAGACAGTCAGCTCTTGACTTCATTACAGCCTTGAATCAGACATGACCTCCAGAGCAAAAGTGAAAATGACTACCCACCACATTTGAGTAAGTGTGGCATCAAGGGACTCGAGCAAATTTTGGATCAATGTTAGTGAGGAGGAACTCTCTGGTGTCATATTGAGCACAATGAAAGGTGGTTATGATTGTTGGAGAGCGGTTATTCTCACTCCAGGACAGAAGCTCCTCATGGTAGTGCTGTAAGCCCAGCACTCTTCAGTTGATTCTTCAATGACCTTCCCTCATCATAAGATCAGAAGTGAGGATGTTCATTGGTCATTGCAGAATATTCAGCATAATTTGTGACTTGTCAGATACTGGTGCAGAGTCGAGAGTGTGGTGCTCTGCCGATCAGGCAGTACCTGAGGAGCATGGGAATCAACTTTTTAAGTGTAAGCACTTCATAAGGAGCTTATGCTTGAAATATTGACTCTCCTGCTCCTCAGATGCTGCCTGACCGGCTGTGCTTTCCAGCACCACACTCTCGACTCTGATCTCCAGCGTCTGCAGTCCTCACTTTCTCCCAGATACTGGAGCAGTCCATGACTAAATGCAGTAACTGTTGCACAATATCCAGGCTTGGGCTGAAAAGTTATAAATAATATTTATATCATGGAATGGGAACACATGGGAGTTTTTGGAATTCTCTTCCCAAAATGATTGTGGAAATAGAAACTTTTAATATCTTTAGGGTAGAGGGAGGTAGATTCTTATCAGGGATAGGAGGGAATGTTTAGTTAAGGTTACAATCAGATCAGCCCATTAAATGGAGGAGATAGGTCAGGGTCTGAATGGCCAACTTCTGCTTCTGATTTTGTCTGCTAATATGTTCCCTTCCAAGCCATTCACCAACCGGACTTGGAAATCGCTGTTCCACCTTTGTCACTTGGGTAAGTTGTGGACCTTCCAGCATTGTGGGTGTACCTACACTACAAGGAATGCAATGGTTCAGAAAGGCAGCTCACCACCACATCCTTGAAGGTAACTCAGGATCAACAATGAATGCTGTCCCAATCAGTGAGGTGGACGTATACTTAGATTAGATTCCCTACAGTGTGGAAACAGGCCATTTGGTCCAACAAGTGCGCACCGAACCTCTGAATGTTAACCCACCCAGACTCATTTCCCTCTGACTAATGCACCTAACACTATGGGCTATTTAGCGTGGCCAGTTCACCTAACCTGCACATCTTTGCTCTGTGGGAGGAAACCAGAGCACCCAGAAGAAACCCACGCAGACACAAGGAGAATGTGCAAACTCCAACAGGCAGTCTCCCAAGGCTGGAATCAAACCTGGGTCCCTGGCGGTGTGAGGCAGCAGTGCTAGCCACTGTGCTGCCCCTTGAATGGAGTTTACTTGAAATTTGCAGGCTTCTCCGGTGAGTCACAATGCTCTCCAGACATCCTGTCACTGACGCTGCCAGGCTGGTCCTCATTTATTGTGCTGTCTGAAATACCATTCAGTAGCTAATATCTGAATCTCCTACAATTCCTACCACAGGCAGTTTTATACCTGTGAGGATTGTTTTGGCAGTGTGGTTATATGTCATATTTATGAAGCTGTAATTTGCCATTGCATTGCAAGGGAACTTGGCTTTATAGTGCCTTGTGTCTTAAAGATAAAGACATTTTGCACTTCATAAACCTCCAAGGTCAGCTCCTGAAAAGGGAAACGTGAGAGCTTTTTTTAAATTTGGTTGGTCCATTATCTTGCTTTCATCCATGTTAAAGCTAATTAATTATTAAACAAGAAAGCTCAGGAAGATGCTGTGTTATTTAAAGGTATGGACAGGATTTGGCAGCTCTCTGTTTCAGAACAGTGGGTATGAACTGGGCTGCCAGTCAAAATTGCCCAAGGCCTCACTCATAAGGATGTCAGTGTGACAAGGGGGTCTGGGCACTTGATAAGGTGCTGCACAGGAAACTGGGAGAATGGGCAGCTAGCACCTAGGCTATGATAGTGTCCTGCACCTCTCTACCTGTCAGAGAGGCTGCAGGACAAGCAACAAGGTTGGCCAACGGCAATTCGGGATTTGCCTGCTCAGAAAGACAGTGGGGGATGACTGTCAGATTTTTGGTCTCATCATAATGAGGGGCAGCACTTTCCATAGGAAAGGCATAATCTTGTTCACCAAGACAGCATGAGAGAACAAGGGAGGGCCAGAAGGCAGCAGATGCCAAACTCTCACCAGGGATCTATTACTTAAGATGGAGCAACCTGACGATGACCAAGACCCAGTTCTGCAGGAGGACCTCTGTGCCATCTGTGCCCTCATCTGTGAACATCTCAAACCACGCTGCACTGGTCATCATGCCCTGCCAGCATGGATCAAAGTCACTCGTCTCCTCAACTTGTTCACTTCTGACTCTATCCAAGGATTATCTGTGGATCTTATACGCATCTCAAAAACAGCTGTACACCACTGCAATGCACTGGTTTTAGCTAAGTTGGCCAGCAGGTATATTTAACAACCGATGGGGTCTTGAGAGCAGAGGGAACTGGGTTTCCCTTGCATTGCTCAATTCCCCAGTTGCAGGGGGAACATCAGTTATACCCATGCAGTGGCAGGCCAGTCCAATCCATCAACAGGAAAATCTTCTATTCTCAAAACATCCAATTGGTCTGCAATTTCTCTGTTTACTATTGTTTTTCTGGTGCTGCAAAGACCTATCCCAGCTGGCCTCAAGTCACCACCTCATTTTCCAAAATATGTGAATGGATCCTCAGGAACAAGGAAATCCCTTGATGCCTCAGGAAACCTCAGACAGAGGCACGGAGGTAAGGGAACCCTGACACTTGCTCAGCAGAGCAACCACAGAGTGAACCATTGGGCTTCTGCAGGGACCTTTCCTATATATGGACTGGTCAGGCTGTGCTCTCCCTGTAGGGGTCTTCATCATTGAGGTGGTCTGTAGTGATCTTCATAATTATCCTCCAGACAGCTGTGGACCTTGAAAGTGGTGAAGTTCTGATCGAAGATAGTCCACGAAAGCATGAGTGCTGAATCTCACAAGTAAACTAAAATTTTACTGTTAGAAGGTTCAATCGACTTAGCATTAAAATCTGTGGATCCTTCTAAGACTGATGTTCTGTCTATCTGCACCAAGGATTCATCCTGACGACTATGCTGCAAATTTAGTTCCCTGCATGTTGTGGGTTGTGGAATGATTATATATTTTCCCGATTATGTTTTACATGGAGTAAGGAAACTCCCAATTACAAAGAACGTCAGACACCCACCCCAGATGTGAGAGAGTAAGACCCAAAACTCATAAGAACTTGATTGTACTGTTTTTATGTCAGCTTTCTGACATCTGCCTATCAGCATCGCAAATGGAATGCTAAGAAGTCAGAAATTAGGATCTCTATCCCAATAAATTAAACGTTCAACAAAGACCTTTATGCTTGTCTGTTAGCAATAGGAAAATATGTGTTCGTATATAATGTTGCACAAAAACTGGATCATTTATTCGACTGCAGGCATCATTGAAAACACAAAATCTGCTTGGATTTTCCATTCAATCTGCAGTTGGTTATCTTCAAAGGGGCCCAAGACTGCCAATGATGTTATGATTTTCTAATTAGGATTGTGGAGGATGAAATTGTGGAAGTTTAGGACTCAAATAAAGCTCAAACATCATTGCTAGCTCAGTTGGCTGGATGGTTGGTATGGTTGGTGATACAGAATGACACCAACAGCAAGGGTTTAATTCCTGTACTGGCGGAGGTTACCATGAAGGTGCTGGCTTGCCCCTTGTCTGAAGTGTGGTGACTTTCATGTTAAACTCACCACCAGTTCTCTCTCTCAAATGAGAGTATGGAACTGTGGTGATTTTACTTATTCTTATCATTAGACATTAAATAATATTGGCTGTTGATAATAGATCTGTACCTCATTGTTTTTAAAATTGCTAATATGAAGCCACTTGCATGGCTTTATTAAAGTTTTATAACTGGATGATGATATAGATTTAATATGCAATATAAGGGATTTGTTTGATATTAAGCCATTGATTGCAGCAAAACTGTATTTCGAACAGGCAGGACAATATATGCCTCGTAATATTTTCAGAACTGTGACCACATGATGTATTACTGTTCAAAACTGAAAAGAGAATGAGTGGTAATTTAGTTTGGGGATAAATTAAAGATTTTCAGAGAAATGTAGTGAGAAATAGAATATTTCTGGATCCATTCGATCACTGGGTGCGAATTAGGAACATAAATGTTTCCTCTATGATATTCCTCACTTTTGTGAGAAAGAAAATACTGATAATGTATTTTTCCACATTTTGTTCTCTTTAACGTCCATCACTTTCACACTAGTATTGTGATTTCTTGCAGAAACATATCTTGATCTTCATATATACTCCTAGAATTTGTATTAAAATATCAGTCCTGTGAACAATCGAAACCATGATCAATATCAGGTTTAAGATGCATAAAACAAATAAGGATTTGTTTCAACAATAAAGAGCAATGTAATAATATTAATCAGTTTAAAAGGTGTCTTTAGAATATTTAAGATTTCATTTGTTACAATTTGAACACATTGTTATTTAACACACGTGGTGCCACTGTTTAAGGAGGGCGGTAAAGACAAGCCAGGGAACTTTAGACCAGTGAGCCTGTCCTCAGTGGTGGGCAGGTTGTTGGAGGGAATCCTGAGGGACAGGATGTACATGTGTTTGGAAAGGCAAGGACTGATTCGGGATAGTCAAAATGGCTTTATCCATGGGAAATCATGTCTCACAAACTTGATTGAGTTTTTTGAAGAAGTAACAAAGAAGATTGATGAGGGCAGAGCATTAGATGTGATCTATACAGACTTCAGTAAGGTGTTCGACAAGGTTCCCCATGGGAGACTGATTAGCAATGTTAGATTTCATGGAATACAGGGAGAACTAGCCATTTGGATACAGAACTGGCTCAAAGGTAGAAGAGAGGGTGGTGGTGGAGGGTTGTTTTTCAGACTGGATGTCTGTGATCAGTGGAGTGCCACAAGGATTGGTGCTGGGTCCTGTACTTTTTGTCATTTACATAAATGTTTTGGATGCAAGCATAAGAGGTACAGTTAGTAAGTTTGCAGATGACACCAAAATTGGAGGTGTAGTGGACAGCGAAGAGGGTTACCTCAGATTACAACAGGATGTGGACCAGATGGGCCAGTGGGCTGAGAAGTGGCAGATGGAGTTTAATTCAGATAAATGTGAGGTGCTGCATTTTGGGAAAGCAAATCTTAGCAGGATTTATACACTTAATAGTAAGGTCCTAGGGAATGTTGCTGAACAAAGAGACCTTAGAGTGCAGGTTCATAGCTCCTTGAAAGTGGAGTTGCAGGTAGCTAGGATAGTGAAGAAGGCGTTTGGTATGCTTTCCTTTATTGGTCAGAGTATTGAGTACAGGAGTTGGGAGGTCATGTTGCGGCAGTACAGGACATTGGTTAGGCCACTGTTGGAATATTGCATGCAATTCTGGTCTCCTTCCTATCAGAAAGATGTTGTGAAACTTGAAAGAGTTCAGAAAAGATTTATAAGCATGTTGCAAGGGTTGGAGGATTTGAGCTGTGGGGAGAGGCTGAACAGGCTGGGGCTGTTTTGCCTGGAATGTCGAGGCTGAGGGGTGATCTTATAGAGGTTTACAAAATTATGAGGGGCATGGATAGGATAAAGAGGCAAAGTCTTTTCCCTGGGATCGGGGAGTCCAGAACTAGAGGGCATAGGTTTAGGGTGAGAGGGGAAAGATATAAAAGAGACCTAAGGGGCAACTTTTTCACACAGAGGGTGGTACGTGTATGGAATGAGCTGCCAGAGGATGTGGTGGAGGCTGGTACAATTGCAACATTTAAGAGGCATCTGGATGGGTATACGAATAGGAGGGGTTTAGAGGGATATGGGCCGGGTGCTGGCAGGTGGGACTAGTTTGGGTTTGGATATCTGGTTGGCATGGACAGGTTGGACTGAAGGGTCTGTTTCCATGCTGTAATTCTCTATGACTCTATGACTTTGCTCTATATTTGTCAAGATATGTACAGAAGAATGTGACAAATCAATTGAGAATAATTTATATAATGTAAAAATGCATGACAATCCTCAAGCATATTTATAAATGGGGGGATTGATTAGAACCTTTAGAAATGTCCAATAGGGTGTGAATTATAGCCGTCAATGTTTTCATGATTTCCAACACAGTAAATTATTCACAATTCCAGCACATCTTGATTATTTTTCAGTTTTTCAAAAGATATTGTTATCTGGAATATCTTGAGTTTATGATTATATACTATTCTTATTTTATCAGAATGATAATCCATTATGCAATATAGTAGTCGCGCCTGCACAGGTACAGCCAGTGATGTTATCCAGCATGGTGACATCAATTGATGAGTGGGGCATGGGAGGGGAGATGGAGGGTGGACCTCTGTTGGGGAATGGGAGTGATATTGGGGTCAGGCGGAGATCGGAATAGGTGTTGAGGAGCTGAGGGGAGTGGGGTGGGAGGTGTAGTGTGGTGGAGGGGGCGAGTGTGCACTGGAGATTGTGGTCCAGATGAAGCCTTCACTGGAGTGGGGCAAGGCCTGGACTGATATCTATGCTGAAGACCTGTGCCAAACAGAGATCAACTTCAAAATAAAACAACCTCTTTTTAATTTCTTGTATTGGCGACTTTATTCTATATCCAGGCAGCCACTTCCTGTCCTCACTGGAGAATAATATCAGCCTTCTTGCTGATCTTTGCACTACCAGGCTGGCAATCATACAATACTCTGCCTTTTATGAATAGAAATCCTTCAGACTTATTAAGTATGAAGATAATAAATATCTACATGACCAATCCCATTTTTTAACCAGTAACTCCCTTAGTAATTCAGTAACAAAGAGATATGTAACTTACCTGTGCTGTTAACCTAATAAATAGGTAGTACCATGATTGAAAGCACTAAATTATGACTGGCATGATATTGAAGTCCCTTATAAATTCCAACCAAAGACAAGAGAATGAAATGCTGAAATTGTAAATTTTGACTGCATTGAGTGCAAACTTTCCGTGTTCAGTTCTATTATACATAGCAATAGAATCTTACTGCACAAAAGGAAGCCATCTTTGAAGAACAGTCTAGTTAGTCCCACCCTCCAGCTCCTTCCCAATCAACACCATCAGCAGACAGCACTTGACATGAGTTTCTGAAAAATTGGCTGTCCTCTAACAATACTCCTCAGTCCCACCCATTCCTTCCACAATAACGTGCACTGTACTACCCAGTTTGATACTAATGCTTCCAAACGCTTCAGACTGAAGAGTGGAGTTAAACATGATTGCACAGACTCCTAACTCATCTGCATCCTTTCCAAGGTTGGACATACTTCCTATTATTTGTTGCCCAGAATTGAATATGGTTTTCTACCTGATGTCTAAAAGCTATTTTGAAAAGATTTTCCTGCTTCTGTACCCTTTGTCTCTTTATTATGAAGCTAATGGTCCCAGATGTTTTAACAGCCTTTTCAATTTGTGTTACGGAAGTCCAAAACATAAGCATGTGTGCCCTAATTTTTTTTCTGTTCTTGCACCCTTTTTAAAAATTTTAGTTCATATTGCCTCACTTCATTCTTCAGCCCAATGTGTAACATTTCCTTTAATTCAGTTTCGTTAGCTGCTTGGTTACCTGTTTCAGCAGTGTTGATGTCTGCTATTACCCTCCTCATCGTTCATTACATTTTCAAGTTCTGTTTTTATTTTTAAATGCTTCAAAATTATCCTTCCTCTGGCCAAGTTCCAACTGAGCAGTGGTCACAATAATGACCCCCAAAGGATATGCCAGTGCTTACATTCTGCTATCTGGAGTAGCAACTATTCACCAGCATTGTCTACGATCTGTCGCCTGGCCAGTATTGTATCAATGCAGCCACTGCCTATTAATTTCACAAGCTTCAATTTTATTAATAAATCTGTTGTTGGAACTCTGCCAAACAGGTTCAAGAGAATGAATGGTTTTCTCCTGCTCCTATTATAAATAATGTCAACTGAACTACTCTCTTCAACTTTGTTATTTATTTGAAGAACTCGATGCAGTTTGTCGTATGCAATTAAACCACCACAGACTGTTAATAAAAAGCCAAAGAACTCTGGATGCTGACAATCAGAAAAACAAAAATTACTGGAAAAGCTCAGCAGGTCTGGCAGCATCTGTGGAGAGAAACCAGTGTTAGTATTTCAGGTTCAGTGATCCTTCCTCATGTTCTGTGTAAGGTTCACTGGACCTGAAACATGAACACTGATTTCTCTCCACAGATGCTGCCAGACCTGCTGAACTTTTCCAGCAATTTCTCGTTTTGGTACAACAAATTCTTGCTGGCTGCGATTAATTAAACCAAACTTCCCCACTGCTAATTTTAAAGAAAAAAGTGACCCCAATAAATTTTAAAAGCTTCTAATTCATTTCAGAATGGTGTATTTGCTTGTCTCAGATCTGGACCTGAAAGAGTTTAATGCAGTATTTATTTATTAAGAATTTCTGTCAGGTGAAGCACCGAATTTACTGGTTATTGTTGTGCACACTTCAAATAGATAAAGCAATTATAATTTATAAACATGTTATTTTGTGATAGCTTTTGGCCATAGTTTTAAGTTTAGCAACAAATGCCCCAATTTTGGTTTCCCCTGCATTTTTGATTCTAAATCTCAGATGGGTTCAGCTTCTGCAATTCCTATGACATCCATTAAAATATATGTTTTATCTCTAATTTGTTTTTAATTTAAACTCAATTGGAGTTACTTTTCTGTTGAGTTGGAGATCCTGACACAAGCAACATGAAACGAAATCAAGAGCACGTTGTCAAATTAAATATTCAATGGTTTTACTTTTGCATTTTCTTTTGTCTGAACTCTGCATACGTCTTCTGTGCAGCTCTTTGTGAACGAGCTTAGCTGGTGTACAAGCCAGACATTTAGATATGCAGCCGTTAAAAGCTCCAAAGGAAGTGATGCCAAAGTCCTGATTGCTCACAAATTGAGTCTTTCCACTGACTGACACTGATCCTGTGATGGACTTCCCTCTTAATCCTCACAGGCAATTTGCTTATGCAGTGGCTGACGAGATAAGAGTTCCTGCTCTCCTTGCTTGATCCTTTATTGGATTACAATGTCAGAAATCAGAGAAAGTTCAGCTTCCAAGCGGTTGTTCATTTAACTAACAATTATTACATTTTATTTGCCTAGAGAATGTTTTGTTCATTCAAAGCATAGCCATTTTAAATGCCAGCATGTTCTTCCAATTATTTTGGGATGGCTACTCAGCCTTACAATTATTAGATTAGATTAGATTAGATTAGATTACAGTGTGGAAACAGGCCCTTCGGCCCAACAAGTCCACACCGACCCGCCGAAGCGAAACCCACCCATACCCCTACATTTACCCCTTACCTAACACTACGGGCAATTTAATATGGCCAATTCACCTGACCCTGCACATCTTTGTGATGTGGGAGGAAACCGGAGCACCCGGAGGAAACCCACGCAGACACGGGGAGAACGTGCAAACTCCACACAGTCAGTCGCCTGAGTCGGGAATTGAACCCGGGTCTCTGGCGCTGTGAGGCAGCAGTGCTAACCACTGCTTATATTATTAAGTTGTAGTTCAAACTAGAGTCATAGAGTCATAGAGATATACAGCATGGTAACAGACCCTTCAGTCCAACCCGTCCATGCCGACCAGATATCCCAACCCAATCTAGTCCCACATGCCAGCACCTGGCCCATATCCCTCCAAACCCTTCCTATTCATATACCCATCCAAATGCCTCTTAAATGTTGCATTTGTATCAACCTCCACCACTTCCTTTGGCAGCTCATTCCATACACTTACCACCCTCTGTGTGAAAAAGTTGCCCCTTAGGTCTCTTTTATATCTTTCCCCTCTCACTCTAAACCTATGCCCTCTAGTTCTGGACTCCCTGACCCCAGGGAAAAGACTTTGTCTATTTACCCTATCCATGCCCCTCATAATTTTGTAAACCTCTATAAGGTCACCCCTTAACCTCCGATGCTCCAGGGAAAACAGCCCCAGCCTATTCAGCCTCTCCCTATAGCTCAAATCCTCCAACCCTGGCAACATACTTGTAAATCTTTTCTGAACCCTTTCAAGTTTCACAACATCTTTCCGATAGGAAGAAGACCAGAATTGCACACAATATTCCAACAGTGGCCTAACAATGTCCTGTACAGCTGCAACATGACCTCCCAACTCCTGTACTCAATCATGCTCTTTAGTTGCAGAAGTGATTGATCACAGAAGGTGAGCCAAATTTTCACCCAATCTGTTCAATTCATCATGGAGGCACTGGGGAGAGGGGGTATTCCCAGGGGAGGAGAGAGATGGAAAGGCATCTATTCCAACCACAGGAAGTGAATTAGTTATTTACATATTAAAATGGTGTAACTTGCCTTCACTTTATCTGTTGTCCTATTCTTAACCATAGGTTGCTGGGTTTTTCAAGTTGCAGGAAAGTTGGTATTTTAAAGAAGGACACAACAGTTGAATCGTGAGGTATGTACCCTTGCTGCACTGCTTGTGAGTCAGCAGGAGAAGAAGCGTTTTCCCTTGGTCCAACAGTCTAACCTATAAACACCTTTCACAATATCTTTGCTCCCTTCTAAAGACCATCCCAGCCTTATGACCACCAGCAGGACTCCACTCCAGGCAATTAGAAGCCCTCCCTTAAGAGAGGCTCTTTGAGACACACTCCTCCTCTCCTACCTTCAGGTCAGAATGCCAGACTTCAATGAGAAACTACATGATTCGGGGTGTTCCTGCCCTTCTCCCAATCTCAACAATTGATACAGGTCAAACTCGGATGATCTCCCTCACTCTCCATTATACCTACATGCTGTCATAGCCATCAAGCCTGTCAATCACCCTTCACAGAACAGCTCAGATTAAAGTTCAGGCCTGGGTTTTAAGCTAAGTCAGTTAGGAGTTCCAATTGTAAAATAATTTCAACTAATGAATATTCCTTTAAAAATACTGTGGTACAGCAGATAATTGCTTCTATTATCTGGATGTTTTTAGATACCTGAACAATATACAAAGCTGGCCCGACAAGCAATGATAAAGATACAAGAATCAACGTGGTCACATTGATTGATGTTTTGCAAAGTTTTTTGTTTAACTCAAAATACCCAATGAGTGTACTGCCCAATTTGATATGAAAAGGCTATCGCATGTTTTATTGGAAAATAGTTTGTTAATATCAGAATTTTCTGACTGAGCACACTGCAAACTGTTTTCAAGAACAGTCATATAAGGTTAAACAGACCAGCTATAACAGGTATAATAATTTAAAAATGAATAATTGCTTGAAAATATATGGCTGTATTTTACATAGTTCAATATTTGATTATTTATGGTTTGCAGAACACAGTATAAAAGAAAAAGTCCAAGAAGAAACTATTTACAATATTGAGCTCAGTATACATATAAATAAAATTATTGCCCAATAAAGAAACATGCTTATAGTCCCTTACAGATAATTTTACCTTACCAGCTTTAAGCATTTCAGCATTGTGGCACAATAGATGTTGATTATCCTGTGTTCATTGCAGTTAGCACACAAACTTCATGCGGTCCACTATCATAAATAATTGGACTGTGAAGCTAAGCCAAGCAAACTGCTGAATGACTGCATGTGTACGAATGGATTCCAAATCTTGAAGGGATAGTTTGAGTTAAAGTTAACCTGTGCTACTTAAAGGGCGGTTGTACTGTGACTGGAACAGGGGCTGGAAATCATTCTACAGTTGATTCTGACCAGAAGACTGGCTCCACATGGAATAGACTGAGTTCCAAGATTTTCTAATGCTGCACTCGAGGTTTTGGTGCTCGAGACCCTCCAGACAAGCATTGCAAAGGAGTGGGTCCAGTTGGTCAGAAAATAATCCATAGATGAGAGTTTTGGGATGCAGTGACACATGACCTCATGCAAGTAGTTAAATCAGTCAGTGCATCTTCAAATACCATGTTCCTTAAATACATCCCGACTCTGCCATCCCCTAATTTAACACATCATAATCTAATGTTGTAGAACAGAGAGATCGAGGGATTCAGGTACTTAATTCTTTGAAATTTGTGCCACATATAGACAGAATGGTTAAGAAGGCATTTAGCATGCTTGCCTTCATTACTCAAATCTTTCAATATAGCAGTTGGAACATCTTGTTGAGGTTGTACAGGACATTGGTGAGGCATCTCCTGGAATACTATGTTCAGTTATGATCGCCCTGTTATAGGAAAGCTATCATTAAGCTGAAGAGGGTTCAGAAGAAATTTACCAGGATGTTGCCAGGAATAGAGGGTTTAAGTTATGAGAGGCTAGATAGGCTGGGACATTCTTCCCTGGAGTGTAGGAGGTTGAGGGGTGAGCTTATAGAGGTTGATAAAATTATGAGGGGTATAAATAAGGTGAATAACAAGTGCCTTTTCCCTAGGGTGGAGGATTTCAGACTAGGAGTCATATTTTAAGGCGAGAGGAGAAAGATTTTTTAAAAAGGGGCAATTTTTTTTAGGGTCATTGGTGTGTGGAATGAACTTAGAGGAAGTGGTTGATGCAGGTACAGTTACACCATTTAAAAGACATTTGGATAAGTACATGAACAGAAAATGTATGGAGGGATATGGGCCAAGTACAGGCAGGCATGACTAGTTTTGTTCAGAATTATGATCAGCATGGACTGGTTGGACTGAAGGGTCTGTTTCCATGCTGCATGACATGAATGACTCTGACTCTATGACTCTACACTCTCCTACCAGCAATCTCTATCAATCATGGTTTGTACCTAATACACTTCTCACTCATAGCTTTTCCTCACATTCATACACTTAACATTGTTGCAAACTTCACACTGATCTAACACTTTGTGCACGCTGCTAGCTATTCAAGTGTGATGGCCATATAACTGAAACATGTTGCACCATTCTCACTGTCAAACTTTCCTCCCTCTTTTTGGGCAGGGTGGTGTTTATACTGAGTTTTCAGCACCAAATTAGCAAGGGATAAGAAAGGCAGTAGGTTCTGTACTCCCATAGAGGAGATAATGATGGCTATCATTGGAGCAACCATCACTGAGTTGGTCTGAAATTTTGTAAATAAGACTATGTTTACACCTAATCCCCCTTCTCACATTCCACATACCCTCATCCCATAAGCTGTTTTGAATTTCAAGCTGCGTGATCTAAGCATGTTTCTCTGCTCATCACAACAACTTTGCACGCTTTTCTGTTACTGTTTTCTTGGGTTGTGAGCATCACTGTCAAGGGCTAGAATATGAAGCCCATTCCTGCTGAACTTAGAACTGAGTACTTGCAGGGTCATTGCAAACAGCGATTAAGAGTTAACCATAGCCATGTCTGGGGTCACGTGGTCAGACCAGATAAGGATGACAGATTTCTTTCCCTGATGGATGTCACCATGAGTCAGATGGCCTTTCTTTCGAATGTGATAATTGACAATACTTGCATAGTTAGCAGCTTTTAATTCTAGAATCATTGAAGTTCATTTCCCCTGGCTGCCATGATGAGATTTGAGGCCTTGTTCACAGAGTATCAGCCAGGACTTCTGGATTGTTAATCCAGTGACATGCCCACTACGGCACAACTTCCTTTCAGGTACCCAGGAACTGCAACCTGGACAGTCACTTGTGGAAGGTGGACAAGTAGGAGGCTGGAAGAACACAGCAAGCCGGGCAGCATCAGGAGGTGGGGAAGTCGATGTTTCGGGTGTAACCCTTCTTCAGGACTTGGGGTGGGTGTGGGGGCTGCTGCAGATAAAGCAGCTGATGGGGTCAGGGTGGTGAAATGGGGATAGGTGAAGACAGGCAGAGGGTAAGACTTGGTTCTTCAATGCGAGGAATGAATCCGGTTGGTGGCTGGGAGGAGTGGAAGGGAGAGGGCCAAGCTGGGAAGGGAGTCGGAGGAAGGGAAGGGAGGTTATTTGAAACTGGAGATCTCAGTGTTGAGTCCTCTGGGCTGCAGACTGCCCAGGCGGAAGATGAAGTGTTGTCCCTCCAATTTGCAGTTTGGTTCATTGTGGCAATAGCACTAGTGGAAGAGCAAGACAACGGGAAAGACAAAGAGGCACTGTCACTTCCTTAAATAGTTGAAGCTACAAGCTACAATCTTGATACAGGATGAACTTAGGAAGATTGTGAAGAAGTTGGGTGCTATGCTTATTGAGACACTGGACATACATGAAATGCATGAGGGACGAATGTGACACCAGGCCACAAGAGAGTGAGGGAGCACTATGTGAAAAATCAAGTAGAGCCTTTGATGTGACAGTCTAGAAGAATGCTGATCAGTATTCATCATGAAATGTTTTGTATAATACCAGACAGCCTGCAGTCAACGTTGCAGAGAACAAACAGTTCCCACCTTGGCACAGAACTTGGAGTCTGTTCTTCCAAGATTAGAAGTGATGACTAAGTTCAGTAGCACAGTTGCCGACTCAAGCTTGATGTTGTGCCTGATAGCTGATGTCTATGTTTCCATCAATGGGGGGAAGCAGTGAAAGTTCAGCTGCAATTCAGGTCAGCCCAGTCCTGTTGTCAAAAAAACAGAAATTGCTGGTGAAACTCAGCAGGTCTGGCAGCATCTGTGGGAAGAAAGCAGAGTGAATGTTTTGAGTGTGGTGACTGTTTTTCACAACTGTTGTCATCCTAGCAGCAAATCGTGCAAAGGGACAGCAGTATGTTTTTCACTAATTGCCAGATTAGTAAGGCTCTGGTCTGTGTGACTGGCGGTGGCTCAGTGGGATATGGACCTGCTGTTTTGTCTCAAGTTAGCAGCATTTATTCTCCCATCACTGTCACTCTCCCAATGCCTATCCTGTTGCCTATCAGGCAGCCAGCCAGCCTGCTCCCACCCACTCTGAGATAGTTCAAGTCTTTCTTGAACCATATCTGTTCAAGGTCATTCTGCAGTCTCCTCCATTAAAATTCAACAGCATTCCACCAACCATCATGCAGTTACTGGGATAGCAATGCATCCAGGCTGTAGCATAGTCAAAGACTCCTGAAGACCAGAAGCCACAAGGGTGATTAATTGATGGGCAATATATGTATGGTTTGATTTATAAATTTGGATTGGACTGCATGTTTTATAGTGGTTTCTGTTGTTGAATTGTGGCTAAATTGATGCTATGATGCTCAGTGATATTGTTGGTGAGTTGGGAATGGGAATTGCATTGACCGGTATTAGTCAGGTGAGTAATTGAGGGAGAGTCCGGTTATGGAGCGACTGTGCTGGTTGCTGCCTTCTCTTACCCTACTGATCAATTGCCTCCCCTGCAGCCGATGGCAAGGGCTCGGTCCTCATGAGGGCCCGGTTGTAATACTTGCAGCCGATTGTGAAATGCGAATATTGTAGAGAGGTAGGGAGTGAAAACATTGTTTAGCATGAGGACAGAGCCACTGCTCTCCTCTCTTCTAATAAAATTGCCAAGTGGTGAAGAATATAACCGGCATGTAATCGTTATCTTTATCAGCTTTTATACTTTTCAAGCACATGCTGTCAAAAAGAAAGCACAACAGTTTGTCTACTCCTTCAAACAGGAGCAGAAATGAATCACCAATTAATGTCCACCACCTGAATATAATTAAACACAATTAATATGTAATTAACACAATGCTTTTGAAGTGCACTGGTAGTGTCTCTACCTTTGAGCTAGGAGGCCCAGATTCGGGTTTCGCCTGCTCCAGATGTATACAGTAACATATCTGGACCAGCTGATTAGAAAATATCGATATAATTAACATGGTTTTTGTCATGTTTTGTGGTCATCAAGGGTTTTGTGATATGCAAGCTGCTCACGGGTGATTTGATCACCAGCATTGTGAACAATGTTGTCAAAGGATAGCACTCTGTGTAACCATCCTCCTGGTGATCTGTGGTTTCAGTGCTGGTGTAGAATAAAGGTATCACAGCTGCTGCCAGGGTACTGTGATCAGATTCATGGAGTTGTACAGCATGGAACCGGCCCCTTCGGTCCAATTCAATAGTGCCAAACAGATTTCCAAAATTAATCTAGTCCAATTTGCCAGCATTTGGCCCATCTCTGTCTAAATAAGACCTCCCTGTTGATGCACCCACCCAAATGTTGTAATTGTACAATTCTCCACCAGTTTGACTGACAGCTCATTCCATAAATGTACCACCCTCTGCATGAAAAAGTTACCCATCAGGTCCTTTTTAACTCTTTGTCCTCTCACCTTAAATCTGTGCTCTCTAGTTTTAGACTTACCTTGGGAAAAGATCTTAGCTGTTCACCTTATCCATTTGCCTTGTGATTTTACAAACCTCTATAAGGTCACCCCTCAGCCTCCGATGCTCCAGGAAAGAATGCCTCATGGCAAGGAAGAAACCTTGGTCTCATTCGATGTAACGGCACTGTTCACCTCTATCGACAAAACCCTAGCCAGAGAAACAATAGCCAACTGCTGGACATACAGAACAGACAACAAGACAGGGAACCTATCAACAAAGACTGCATACTCAAACCACTGGACCTGTGCCTCACAACATACTTCACATTCAACAACCAAATATATGAACAAATCAATGGCACACCCATGGGCTCACCCATCTCTGGACTCATAGCAGAAGCGGTAATGCAAAGATTAGAACAAACAGTCTTACCGCAAATTCAACCCAAACTCTGGGTCAGATATGTGGATGACACCTTTGTAATCATTAAAAACACAGAAATAGAGAACACACACCGGATCATCAACGCCACACTCACAGGAATCCGATTCACTCGAGAGGAAGAAAAGGACAACCAACTCCCATTCCTAGACGTGATGGTACAGAGAACACCTAACGGAGAATTCACCACAAAGGTACACAGGAAAGCCACACATACAGACCAAGTCCTGAACTACGAAAGCAACCACCCCAACACACACAAAAGAAGTTGCATCAAGACACTATTCGAAAGGGCCACAACACACTGCAGTACACCGGAACTGCAAAAAGAGGAAGAAGAACACCTCTACAATGTATTCGCCAAAAACGGATACCCCCGCAATTTCATCAACAGATGCCTAAGAGAAAGACAACGGAATGAGGACATGCCGCAACCCAAAGGACTAGCCACACTACCATACATCAAGAGCTTTTCTGAACTGACAGCCAGACTACTGCGACCACTAGGACTCATAACAGCACACAAACCAACAGCACACAAACCAACAGCCACTCTCAGACAACAACTCACCAGAACGAAGGACCCGATACCCAGCATGAGCAAAACCAATGTAGTGTACAAAATCCCATGCAAGGACTGCACAAAACACTACATAGGACAAACAGGAAGACAACTAACGATCCGCATCCATGAACACCAACTAGTCACGAAACGACTCGACCAGCCATCCTTAGTAGCCACACACACAGATGAGAAGCAAAACATTCGACTGGGACAACACTACTATTATAGGACAAGCCAAACAGAGAACAGCCAGGGAATTCCTAGAGGCATGGTACTCATCCACCGATTCAATCAATAAGCACGTCGACCTGGACCCAATATACCGGCCACTGCAACGGACAGCTGGAACTGACAACCGGAAGCGGCAGATTCAAACCACTACAAATGGCAAAGGAAAGATCACAGAAGTGCTTCACAGGAGGATCCGAAGCACTGAGGATGTCACCTAGACAGGGGACGAAACGTCTGCAACACAAATTCCCAGATCGGCAAACAGAACCACAACAAGAATGCCCCAGCCTCTCCCTATAGATCAAATCCTCCAACCCCAGCAACATCCTTGTAAATATTTTGCACAGCATTGTACATTGAGTATGTGGGCCCACACCAACTGGTTGTTGAGAAAATGAAACTCTTTGATACAGAGTTCAGAGTTGACATGCTTGCCTACAAAGGGACACACTTGCCATTAGTAGTACCCTGCACCTTGAAACAGCACACAATCTCTGTGACATCGCTTGAGTGAGAAGCTCACTCTGTCTGCTTCTCTTCCTCCACTCTTTTGAAATTCAGAGCCTCATAGAAATGTAGGAAAATAGGACCAGAAGTCCTATTCAGCCTTTGTGTCCGCTCCACCATTCAATATGATCATGGTTGATCATCCAACTCAGTTCTCCTGATCCAGCTTTCTCTCTGTATCTTTTGATCCCTTCAGCCCTGAGAACTATATCTATCTACTTTTCGAAAACATGCAGTGTTTTGGCCTCAATTGCTTTCTGTGGCAGTGAATTCCACAGGCTCACCACACTCTCCTCTCATCTCAGTCCTAAATGGCCTATCCTGTATTCTTAGATTGTGACCCCTGATTCTGGACTCATCGGTCATCAGAAACACCCATCCATCAATAACCTTCCAAATACTACAGTGGACAAAGAACTGGAAGACAATACCAATATTATCTGCTTACAGTTTATGGCCATAATCCACAATCACTGTCAAGGCCTTCCTCACTCTACTCTGAGACTTCAGCAGATGCCAAATTTCAGTGAGGTTATGTTTCGTGAAGTGAGGATGTCAAGCGTAATTGATGGAGTTTAATGGTTGCGGTACAGGGTCTAGCCACCAGCTGGAAACCTGGTGGCTGCTCCTCCACTGTGGCCACTTCCAAAAGCCCCAGCAGGATTAATATTCTTTAAAGGCATTAGTCTGTCTGTTGTCATGGCTTCCCAGCTCCTGCAGAAGCAATTTCCAGCAGGAATTTCTCCCACAAAGTGGATGACCTGACCCCAAGAGCTGCCAATCAATCAAAGGCAGGGGGTCTCAAGTATCAGCATTGCTACTAGTGGTCATTGCTGGTAATGCAGGAGGATCATGGCTGGATAAAATCAATAAAACCCCACAGATGGGAGGATAGGGAGGCATTGTAAAGGGGAGGGGGTGGCTTCTTGTAGGTTCCTCACTTGCCCCTGATGGGCCCTCTATTGAGTATGGAAAGTCTGAGAATGTGTGACCCCACAACCAACCAGCTGGCATAACATAGCCCCGCCTGTCAGTAGATAACCACCAATGGTGGCACAGTGGCATTTTAAGATCATAAATCATACTTGGATCAGGAAAGTAATTTGGTCTGAGTTACTGTAGTCCAAGGGGAATAGATACTACCATAACCATGTTGTGAAGTCAGGACAAAGTCCTCTAGAAAATATCACACCCTTCTGGACAAAAGCTGAATGGGACTTGCCATATAAATACTGCAGGAGCAGGTCAGAGGCTAGGAATCCCGCAATGAGTATTTCAACTTGTAACTCTCCAAAGCCTGCCCTCCATCTACCAGGCACAAGTCAGGAGTGCAATGGAATATTCCCCACTTGCCAAATGGGAGCAGCTCCAATACAGCTTAATTAGCTTAATACCATCCAGCACAGAACAGTTCGCTTGATTGGCCATTTATCCACAAACATTCAGCCACTCCACCACTTATTTGGGACTATGAATACATAATAATAAGGATTACATACCTGAGGGAAATTTAAATGCGTTGAGTGGAGTTTTATCAAACAAGAGGTTCTTTTTTAAAAAAAAAATTAAGTCTATCAAAGATACTTCAAACTTTTTTCTGTTTCACCTCTGTCCATGGCTCCTGAGGTGTATCCCTGGTGAATGTTGGGCGCATTAGCATGCAGGGTGTGTGTGTGTGTGCGTGCGTGTATGTGTGTGTGTGTTGGGGATTATGGATTGTCATGAATTAGCATGTTCATGTAAGGGTCTATAATGTGGGCTAGGAGATGAGAGTCGAATCATGGGTTGACATGAGTTAGCACTAAGTTGGTATCGGGGTTAGGCTATGAGAATGAGTGGGATTGATGTTTTGGCATGGAGTACATCAGGGGCCATGTTGATCTGTGGAGGAGTATTGGTTGATGCAAAGGATACAAAGTGTAAGAGGATCATTGGAGTGATAGGAGTGTGAATTGGCATGAATGGAGCATGTGCCAGGATGAGAGGGTCTTACTATTTTGACTAGAACTGGGAAGCGATCCCAGATCACCGAGGTGGGCCTTTTAACCAATCCATCTTGTTACTTGGTAGAGCCTATGGCTGCCTCCACACAGTTTAAGGACACCAGTTGGCAATCCTATTCTTCCCCCCCCCAACAGCATGATTGAAAATCAAATCATGTGGGTAAGTTCCTCTCAAGTCTGATGTATAGGTTGAATTTTCCCAATTCTCTATCTCTGATTTGGGAGCAAAGATTTGGCCCATTGTTGCTAATACATTCTCAGATACAGTCATTATCTTGCATTGTTGGTGATGTGCTTAATTAATACAATATTTCAACTTTATTAGCTATTTCCATGATTATACATTTTATGCCAATAGTATAGCAATAATCTATTGGCATAAACAATATTTTCAATATTATTTGAGGCCCGGTCATTACATATTGTCAAGGTTGAGATAGACAAATTTTTAATCGGTAAGGGAATAGAAAGTTATGGGGGAAAGGCAGGCAAATGGAGTTGAGGAATATCAGATTAGCCATGATCTCATCGGATGGTGTAGCAGACATGATGGGCCAAGTGGCCTATTTCTCCTGAGTCTTATAGTCTAAAGTTGACACATTGACAGTTTTCAACGCAAAAGAAAACATTAGTCATTGGCAGATAACACTAAATTGGGACTGTAAATGTCTGTGCAAATATGCCTGATCAATATGTAATAGGCAAACACATTTGCATTCATGTTGCAAAGAAATGTTGTCCCTGATGTGATGATGCTACTTAAGGGTTTACGGGATTTTTTGAAGCAGTTGATTGAATAAATCCAGCTTTACAAAAAGGTTGTGGAATGATTTGTTATCAGGTAATAAACATGTTAAGTCCATACCTGGAAGCTTCTACCTGAATCCCTCATTCATTTTTAAACCAAAGGATTTCACGTGGAATAGATTTCAAAACTTGTATGCAGAACAAGTGCCAGTCTGAAGATGGGCAGCTCACGGTGTACTGGATGTACCTTGGCACAGGAAGTGCCACATTAACAAGCCAATACATTACTGTGAGAATTCAGAAGGTGCTTTTGGTTGCTTCTTAATTATATACTGTGTTGACACCGAACAACAATTGATCTGTATAACACAATGCATAAGCCTATATTGCCTATTTGAGCAAATCCTCAATGCTTGCAGTTTATTACCAAGCCCTCTAACAAAATATCTGCTGTGATAGTTAATTATGCTGCACTGTTTGGTTGTAAGATAGCTTTGTTCATTTTAACTGTTGTGTCATGTGTCAGGGGACAATGGCAAGCTGCACTGTCTTTTAGTCAGTAACAATATATTATTTTCAGAGTTTCTGGGTCACTTGGTATCATGCATTGTGCATGTATTGGGTGATCTCTCAACTCCGAGGTGGAAGGTTATGGGTTCAAGTTTTTGAATTCATTCACAGGATGAGGGTGTCGTTGGCTAGGCCAGCATTTATTGCCCATTTCTCATTGCCCCCCAGAGGTCAGGTCGGAGTCAACCACATTGCTGTGGGGCAGAATTCCCATGTAGGCCAGACCAGGTAAGGATGCCAGTTTCCATCTCTAAAGAGCATTAGTGAACCAGAATGTGTTTTTCCTGACAATCGATTCTTAGTTCAAGATTTTTATTGAATTCAAATTTCACCATCTGCCGTGGCAGGATTGAAACCCAGGTCCCCAGGACATTACCTCGGTCTCTGGATTAACAGTCCAGTGATAATGCCACTAGGCCGTCACTTCCCCTAGTCAGCTCCAGAACTTGAGTGCAAACATTGAGGGTTGGCACTCCAGTATAGTTCTGAGGAACCCACACTTTACTCTGGTCCAAAAATGTAAGTTAATTTTCTAATTTTGCAGTGCCACATGGAGCAGAAAAGCTGTTTTAGACTCTAAGAGTACAGAGCCATTACAACCCAGCTTTTGGTGCCACCTCCCTCATGATCAATGCAGGGTTTTGCTGGTCTGATATTGCATAAAGCTGGGTGAGCAGTGTTCTCTAGTTTACTTATTAGGATGTGTAACTCTCTAGTGGCATGGTAATATAGCTGAAAATGTGTTGCTGGAAAAGCGCAGCAGGTCAGGCAGCATCCAGGGAACAGGAGAATCGACGTTTCGGGCACAAGCCCTTCTTCAGGCATGGTAATATATACTCAGCAGTAAATAGGGCCACTTGTGAGTGAAATGGCAGGCATTTAACAACTTCCCCACCTGTCTCAGGCTTAGAGTTCACATCTACACCTAATAACAATGTCAAGAACAATAAACGCAAACCCCTGTGTAAATTCATACTATTGAGAATGGTTAAAGATCACTTACTTGAGGATTACATGTGCAGAGAGCTTAGGACCTGTCAGGAATTGTCTTTGAACACTTGTTTTGCAGTGGGCATTGTTGATTTGATGCTGCTGCTTAATTGTAGAATTTACACATTCCTGGGTCATTGCCTTTAGTTAATTACTCTTGATTCTTTTACAGAGCTAAGGTTAGAATTAAAATATCTTTGCACCTTGTAGTTGCAACTTGTGGATCAAACGAATGTTGAAGCCAACAAAGAAAATTGTATTGGCATTAGGCTTGGATTATCAAGTGTATAAATCAGTTTGTTGACTTTTTAAAATGTTGCATAATTGTTAAATTATAAAAAACAATTTTAGTGCACTAATCTTTCATTAGATCTATCCCAGTATTTGAGAGAAAATATATGTAATTTCTCAGAGTTGTTGTGCTTGTTTTTAAAAAGAGGTAAAGTTATGCGCTGTTGCAATGTTTAAAAATAGCTTTGTATAAATAGCGACAATTAGAATAAGTCAAAATCCATTGAAAATGATTAAAGCAAGAGACCATATTAAGCTGACTGCTAAGTATCTATCAGGATATGATTGCCACTCTCATATCCTCAAGACATATCTTTTATTTACTTATAATGCATCAAGAGGCAGGGATAATCCTGAGGAATGAAAATGAACACAATTTAGATGTGCTGTTAGGCACTTTTTGTGATTTGACAGAATACAGTGCAGAAGAGCTGATGCAAGAGAAGAATAGGTCAAATTATACAAATTACCCAAAGTGCAATGAAGAGCCTGTTTAATCCATTTTTAAAGTTTTTTTTCTCCAGTGCTTTTAAGGTGCATCTTAAAAGGCCTGATGGAATGAACTGATGTATATCAGAGGGTACAGTTGATGTGAACCTTATTGTACAAAAAAATTATAGTCCTCAGCATATGCTGTTACACTGCTGACATCAGCTAATCATAGATAAGTGAATCTTGGCAGGTATAAATTTGAATAAAAAGGGATTATTTAACAAGGCATGAAATATTACTGCCTGATCTAATATTGAGGAATTTGATGGTAGCTGGCTGTTAAGATATTGAAATTACGCCTGTCCTTCACTAGTTACTTATAAAGGCTTTTTTTTGTTGCAAAGACCTCAAAGGGGTAAGGGTTGAGGAATGTAATGAATTTTATTATACATAGCAGAGAAAAAGTGAATGTGGTTGGGGAAATTATAGAAATTAAAATATATTTTTGCAAAATTTCATAGGTTTATTCTGATTTCTTTTTGAGTATGGCATCTGGCTTAAAATAATTATTTTTCACCAAGGGTTAGATTGTGACTTTCCAGAAAGTTGGAAAAGAGGTGAAGCTAGTAGAAGTAAAAAGTGGAGGAGAGATTTACACTTTCTGGCACAAAGTCAAAATCTGTTCAAGTACAAAGCAACTTACTGTGGAAGCTCAAAATCTAAAATAAAAACAAGGAATGTTGGAAATAGGTCAGAAAGGATCTGTGTACAGACAATTAACAGCCTGGAATTTCAAAGCAGGGTTGGGAACCTGACCTCTGGATGAATTCTGGGGCTTAGCACTCATCTCCTCACGATCAACCAAAGGCATTTTTTTAAAAATGTAAAAGCCATAATTGTAGCTTGACACTCAATTATTGGCCGTCAAGCTCTCCAAGCAGGAGCTGCTTGCAGAGTGCCAGCAGCCATGTTGGGGGCTGTTGTCTGTTGAAGAGTGTAGGCCGCTCCTTGAGTAGCCTTAATCCATGAAATGCATTGCTCCTGGACAAAACTGAGGATTTGTGCCCATTCTGGCACAGGATGACAAAGGACTCAGTGATTCTAAACATTAAAAAAAACTTTCCATCACCCTGCAGCAAAAAGAACAGTTCTACACATACATGAACAAAATGTTCAGTTTGCTGGAATTACCTTTAGACATTGCACTTCCAGCCTCTTCAGCCACTTAACCAGCTGCTAAAGAAGATTAATGGGCATTAATTGGATTAAAGTGTGATCCTTATTACTTCCTTCTTCTATACCCAGACGCCATTGATATTTGAAAATCTAGTCCAACCTTTTAGGTCAATGCCTTTTCCTATTTTAACAATGATTTGTTTACATTCCTAATATCCTTTCGTTGAGTTGCAAATTATTTTTAATAAATATTCTTAAATTAAGAACACACTCTTGAGATTTTCGAGTTCCCTTCAGTGGAAAGCTGATGCAATCCTGCAGTTTTGCTTCTGAAATTGATTTGAGTGTAAGCAAGAATTAAACTTAAAATTGGACTGCAATCTATATGCTCATCAACAATTTTCCATAGTTCAGACTTGGTTGAATGACCTGCCTCTTTCTAACAAGAAATACAGGTAGCAGTCAAATAATTTTAATTCTCTTTTCATATATGTAACAGAATCATCTGAGTTTAAGCTGAAGCTTTCCATTGTGCTACTTTGTGGCGGATGTATTATTTATCCCCAGTCATTCACATTTCTTGTCAGCCCAGTACCTGTTGATAATATACGCTGGTGTAGATGGGATGGCCTGTTTCTTCTTCAGTTTTAGAAGGAGACTGCCACTAAATAAATTTAATGAATGTTATTCCGGAAGAAAGGAATGTCTGAATCCCCTCTGTTCGAGGAGTGACATGTTTCTCTAGCTTGCTAAATGACATAGCAGCAACAATTAGTAAACCTGGTTGTGAGAATGGGGCTACGATAAGGAGTGGAATTTGGATGAGTATGGAATCTGGCAAAGACTATAGTGAACAATGATCAAAAGACAGCAGATTTTATCAATGGGGTGGTGGCCAAATAGGAAGCTGTTAGTCTTGTCAACCTGAAATTGCGGGTTTGATCCTCGCCTGTGCCTAGCACCTCATTGTTCTGCTTTTATCATGCACAAGATTTTGTGTACCTAAGATTTTTTTACCGAGGTATCTTTGTACACAAGATGGTGCCAGGAAAAGTGACATTGCACACTATTCACTTACTCCTATGTCCCTGTATTTCAGCTATTGAACCCATGGCCATCTGTGACAAGAAAATCTAATTCTATTTCTAAAAGTTAATTCATTTCTGTTTATAAACCCAAGAAGAGGTCAAATTTTAAAGTGCAGTAAAGTAGGTATAAATGGCAAACGCCTTTTCCCAATTGGTGCTATGCAAATTCAGTTGTGAAGAGAGAGAATGGTGGTCTGCGTTTCTTTTGCTTGGAATCCCGCCAACTGGGGAGCAACATTCAAATTTCGGAAGTTAGTGTATTTATAATGGACCAATCATCGTTGACTGCCAGTCTAGGTTTTTGCCTTGCCAGATGCTGCCAGCCCTGCTGTTACCTTCCAGCATTGTCTATTTATAGTTTATACTCCACGCCCAATTATCATAAGGCCCAGTAATCAAAACTAGCTGATAAGCCATTTCCAAAATAAAGCAATTTTTTTATGGCTTGTGTGTTTTTGAGGAATGGAGTGAATCACAAATTCTTGCATTTACTATTTTTTAAAATCAATTCTACATACATTGCATTCAACAGCAAAATATCACATCTTTCAAAACCAATTGGTGGTTCTCTAGTATAGATTTGTTAGAGCTTGGAGTTCTTTTTATGTATCGAGAATATTTCCAAAATATTGGGCTAGATTTCACAGTTGGTCAAAGAAGTCACTTTTGCCATTAACCACATCACAGATCTTCCTGAGATCTGGCTATCTTTCTGCTACCTATCACCTCTATCACTCTGTAGTGGTACAATGACTGATAGTGTTCTTTACTAGACATTCACAGTGTGGAGTTACAATGATGTAATTAGGTTATCCAAGGAGCCAATCATATTAAAGGATTTTCACAGACAGGTCCGCCCTATCCCCATCAACTTTCAAACTGGAAACAAAGGTGATGGTTACCCCTTTGAGGTCTTTCAAAAAAAGTCACTTTCATTTTCATAAAGTAAATTAAAGATTGGAATGTATGCATGTAATGGAGTTTGAAGCTAACATATTTCAGAAAAAGATTCTTAAACATTATTTTAATAAGTTTAAGCTTGAAGCTTCAACTAATTAAACATTGGCACTCTTAAATTTCAGGGCTAGTTCTGTTGCACCAACTGATTTAATGATCACATCACCAATAAAACCCTGTTATACCTGACTGAACAAAGTATGGCTTTCGGTGGAGTTTTTAACATTGATGTGTAGATGGGGAAGTTTGAATTCTTGCTGATTTTACAATTTTCTTTGTTTACTCACGTAATGTGGGTGTTGATAGCTTGGTCAGCATTTATTTACAAGAATTGATTGATGGCTCCACAGTTTGGCATGTTCAGAGGAGGGCTTGTAGGGTCTGTAGTGAAGCACTGAGTAATTTCAGAATTTCCCAAGCCTGATGATCTGCAACATTAGTATCTGAGTACTACTGAAGGCAAATACTGGCTTGAAATGGACATTAATGCATCAAACAATAAACAAATGCAACACTGAAGTGTTATAGTTCATTTCAAATGTAACTAAAGAAGGGCTTATGCCCGAAATGTCGATTCTCCTGCTCCTTGGATGCTGCCTGACCTGCTGCGCTTTTCCAGCAACACATTTTTCAGCTCTAATCTCCAGCATCTGCAGTCCTCACTTTCTCTGTAATAGGAATTAATCTGATAGAAATGATGGCTTGGGGTTCTGAAGTCAAGCTGTTGCCAGTTTGCTGATTTCCAATCACCAAGCCTCCTTTTTCAAACAGCCACCACTGTACGTTTTTCTCTGTAATATTAACTTCTGTCACTACTGTGGTGATCCTATGAAATCTTACCTCTCATTAATCTCACTAACTCCATGTCTGATCTGCAGTAAAATTCTCATTTTTCAAATTGATTGCGCAGCTGTTGATGTTAGAGTTCAACGTTAACGATCTTACATAGCAACAAACAGATTTTTAAACTCAGCTTTTGTTAATGTTCATTGATCCGCTTGGGAACCAAAAGATACTCTTGAAGTAGCATTAAACATCTGTAAATGGTCGGCTTGTGTTTTCACAGACATTACACTATTTTTATTTCGCCAATATCGTTGATTACAGGCAAACAAGATTTTAGGGATGTGACATTTCTCAGTGAAAACTAGAAACAGAGAAGTCTAATTTAGTAGGCCAAGCTCTTAATGTAGAGAAACATCAGAAGGAGACATGATATCACACTAAATTAGGCACAGTAAAGGAGTGGCTGGTCTCAATCTAAGTAAGGCTGCTTGGAGATCTAATGCTGCTTTTAAGATCACTTTTTGGGCTCAGCATATTCTGCACAAGTCCTGTCTGGTTTTCTGCAATTCTGCAGTGGCCCTTGCTGGTGGTTCAATGATGCTCATAATTGATTGGGTTTACCTAGCTTGGTGCAGAGATCTTTGCTTGTGTACAGTTTATAATAGTCAGCAATACAAACAGGTTTTTACTCCTTTATGTTTTATTCCATGCCAGGTTTCAATAGAGAAGTCACTTTAATGTACTCCAAGTGTTTATATGAAACTTACAACCACGGACGTTGAATAACAGTGACCATGAACAATGTAAAACCAGGTCATACAAAAATGCATGAGTCTTACTTTAGTAAATCACTGAAAGTAAGTACACTAGCAACAAGATCCACCTGATTTTTAAAAAACCCAAAGAACAGCAGATGCTGTAAATCAGAAACCAGAATAGTGATTGCTGGGGAAGCTCAGCAGGTCTGGCAGCATCTGTGAAGAGAAATCAGAGTTGATGTTTTGGGTCCAGTGACCCTTCCTCAGTTTTAACGTGGATTAACATGTGACATCTAACTACAATATAAATGCCAGAAACATATTTCAGTTCTTTCTCAACATTTTGTAGATATTTTATGTAAAAAAGGGTATCAGAACAATCTGTTAATCATAATTTTGAATCGTGTGTTAAATTGATTTGGACGTTTTTATAATAGGTCCATGCACAGCTTGTAGGGATCTGAACATTTCTATTGTGACGTTGAGGTTTAATATTGTTGAGTGCTATCTATATAATTCAAAGCCTTTCATTTGTTCATCACACCTCATAATGTGTGTCACATTGTTGATCAATTTTAAAAATCACACAATGCCAGGTTATAGTCCCACAGGTTTACTTGGAGGCACTAGCTTTTGAAGTGTTGCTTCTTCATCAACCACACTTCACACAACCACCTGATGAAGGAGCAGTGCTCTGAAAGCTAGTGCTTCCAAATAAACCTGTTGGATTATAACCTGGTGTTGTGTGATTTTGAACTTTGTCCACCCCAGTCCAACACTGGCTCCCTCAACAAAGCCTAAGCAGACTTACAGACTCATAGAGTCATAGAGCTGTACAGTACGGAAACAGACCCTTCAGTCCAACTCATCCATGCTGACCAGATATCCTAACCTAATCTAGTCCCATTTGCCACCACTAGTCCCACATCCCCTGAAACCCTTCCTATTCATATACCCATCCAGATGTCTTTTAAATGTTGCAATTGTACCATCCTGCACCAGTTCCTAAGCAGCCCATTCCATACACGCACTACCCTCTGTGTGAAAAAGTTGCCCCTTAAGTCTCCTTTAAATTTTCCCCTCTCACCCTAAACCTATGCCTCTAGTTCTGAACTCTGCCACCCCAGAGAAAGTACTTGTCTATTTACCTTAACAATACTCCTCATGATTTTATAAACCTCCATAAGGTCACCCCTCAGCCTCTGATGCTCCCAGGAAAACAGCCCCAACCTATTCAGCCTCTCCCTATAGCTCAAATCCCCAACCCTGGCAACATATTGTCAATCTTTTCTGGAACCTTTCAAGTTTCATAACATCCAGGAGACCAGAATTGCACGCAATATTCCAACAGTGGCCTAACCAATGTCCTGTACAGCCGCAACATGACTTCCCAACTCCTGTACTCAATACTCTGACCAATAAAGGAAAGCATACCAAATGCCTTCTTCAGTATCCTACCTATCTGCGACTCCACTTTCAAGGAGCTATGAACCTGCAATCCAAGGTCTCTTTGCTCAGCAACACTCGGTAGGATCTTACCATTAAGTGTATAAGTCCTGCTAAGATTTGCTTTTCCAAAATGCAGCACCTCTCATTTATCAAAGTTAAACTCTGTCTGTCACTTCTCAGCCTATTTGCCCATCTGATCAAGATCCTGTTGTAATCTGAGGTAACCTTCTTCGCTATCCACGACATCTCCAATTTGGTGTCATCTGTAAACTTACTAACTATACCTCTAATGCTCTCATCCAAATCATTTATGTAAATGTCAAAAAGTAATGGACCCAGCACCGATCCTTGTGGCACACTTGATGACTTCTCATTGCTGTTGGCCCAAACCTGCTTCATTAACCAACCTGGTCATGCCTGTGAGACAATGGGGGGGCTCGAGGAAATCATACTGTTCACCATTGGACAGCCCCTCTGATTGAAGTCCTCGTGTCAGGATTCCCACCCACTGTGATCCTTCGGCCATTAGATGATCAAGGGCCACTTGCCACCTCCAGTCAATGGGAGGGGTGGCAGCTGCTGTTATGGCACCATCGAGAAGCTCAGGATAAATAGTTGTGAACTAAAGGCGAATGAAGGCAGCAGGGGACATGCAGTAGGTAGGGAAGCAAGAGGTTTGAAGGTTGGGCAGGGGACATGACTTCCTATTGCCCATCCGATGCCAGATCTTCAGTTGGGCACGGGCTCTCTGATAACCAAAGATCAGTCTACTGGGATGTAACTAGCTCCCTGATGGCATGTGAAAGCTATGTGGCTCCCATCAAATCCGTGAGGCACCTTAAATTGTATTGGGCTCAGGGATAACAGGTATCAAATGGCTCTTTAATGGCCCTCTTTGATATCTCATTGCCTGGAACTATGAATACCCGCAAGCCCCTTCTGTCCTCCAACTTAAATGTGAAGGTTTTCCTGCCATCTGGACATCTGTAATGAATACATCAGTTTGGTCACCATGGCTCCTACCGTTGCATTAAATCCAACCCTCAATTTGAATTCAAAACGTATTCCCTTGAAGCATTTTTCATGTCGCCTTCAATTGCTGCAGACATTTCATCTATATCGAGCTGAGGCAGTGGAATACTTTAACTCTGCACTGCAGTGAATTGCTGTCAATAGGTCAATAGGTGGCCTTGATGGGCCAAAGCCCTGGCATAGACTTTAAACAGAACTGAGTAGAGCTGAGCAGGTTGTCAAAGTCTGCGGTGCTCTCAATGCTTGACTGATCTATCCTATGTGAATTCCCCGCCTGCGATTGCTACATCACTAGGGACACAAAGAAAGCAACCTTAGATGTCGCCTCATCATTCAGCAAAGTTTTTTTTTTGACTTTACCGAAAGGTTCTTGCAAAGCAAAGTTGGGAATGTTCACATGAATTTACATTTTTTTCCTTATGGTAAGGCACATGATCCAGGTTAAATTACACATGAATGCTGTTTATTTATAGATCTTGCCATTAGCTATTTAATTCTCTCTGTTCTCCTCTGCTACTTTGCATTTGAATTTGAGCCATATGGTTCATTTAAAGAAAGTTACTTATGGTGAGTGAAATCTTATATCCATGCCAAAACTTGAAGGCTCAAAATAATTTCTGTTTTCACATATGAGCCTTTAATTCAGACCTTTTTGAAGTTTGATAAGTATTTTGATACTTTGCAACAGAACAGCTGATTTGATTACATCTGACTGCAGTGGATTGGGAAACTAAGGATTTATTGTGGTGCAGTTGTAATGTTTCTATCTCTGTCCCAAGAGGCTTGGGTTCACACTGCATCTATTCTGGAGGTATCCAAGAGCAGGCTGATTAAAAAATGTACTGAAGAGGAATCTTGGAGCTCTAATGGCCAGGATAAAGGTGGTTGTTTCCACTCCATTATTTAATGTAAAATAAAAACTTGCAAAAGCAAAAATAAAATGTAACTGCTTAACTTTGGACTGGAAGGTTTGAGTTATAAGGAGAGGCTGGATAGGCTTTTTTTTCCCTGGAGCCTAAGAGACTGATGGGTGACCTTATAGAGGTCTCTAAAATCATGAGAGGCATAGATAAGGTAGGCAGCGAGAGCTTTTTCCCATGGTCGGGGAGTCTAAAACTGGAGGGCATACATTTTCAGGTGAGGGGGAGAGTTGCAAAATGGTCCAGAGGGGCAATTTTTCTCACAGAGGGGGGTGAGTGTCTGGAACAGGCTGCAAGATGTAGTGGAAGAGACAAGTACAGTTTATCATTTAAGAAACATTTACATAGGTACATTGGATGAGATAGGGATGGAGGAATATGGACCAAATGCAGGCAAATGGAAGTAATTTAATTGTGAAAGTTGGATGACATGGGCAAGTTGGGTTGAAGGGCCTGTTTCCATGCTGTTAACATTGACGACTCTATGACTAGAAGCACTTCCTCACCTCTTGGTGAGAGCTACAATGGTTTCCATTGAGTGAAATGGTAACTGGGTGAGTGAACAAATGTATTTCAGCAACATCGTTGTCTATGCAAGTGAAGAGTCTAAAAGTCATAGAAATGAAGATATTGGTCACATTCATGAGGAGGCTTTATACAGTGAATGAGATGATTTTAGCCTTCAAGAAAGTAACTTCAAAGGTCCATGGGTGAAAAAGGAGTGCCTGAAACAATATATTTCAGAAACTGGAATTTGCTTTGGTGTTTCCAGGAATTGTTCAATCTAATTGGGTTGAGAGGACTTCTTTAAGTTAAACAGTGGTTCACCAGGCTACTCTGTTGAAATATGTATTCTTGAGCTCAGATTATCAAAAATGAGAAACAAAATGTTCAGACTTGATCATGTACCATAAGATAAGTCTTTCTTAGCCTCAGTTGAGAATTAAAATGTTGCCTTTTCTTAACAAGAAAATGACCAGAACTATGGTGTGAGAGTGGCCTGATCTGCTAGTGGTGATGAGTGTGCTATCAGCTTGGTTACAGCTTGGGAACAGCTGTTAAACACATACATTAAAAGAAAAGGAAGAGGCGCTATCACCCAGAGTGCTGCTAGACAGCTACCCTCGAAAGGAGTGAGGACACCTGAATTTCAGTCAACCTGTGAAGCCAAGGGTATCAAAATTAATTGCTCAAAATTAAGTGGGACCATCCAGTGTCATGGCTATAATATTCTCCAAGTTACTCTTCACAAATGACTCTGAGATTGATCCGTAAACCTTCTGTTTAACTTCAATCATCTTTGAAATCAATTTTAATTCCAGGTTTATATGTATATGTATTGCATTATTATTTCTTCTTGTATTTAGTGAATAGTAAACATACCCAAGAAAGCCTGATTAAATTGGCACCTTTTAAAACATAAATTCATTTTGTCCACAGGAAAGTTATCCTGAAGGGAGGGATCCTTCCTAAATTAACTTTGTTGTCACCAACCAATGGGTTGGTGACAACAAAGTTCATTCCTCAACACCTTCACCAATTGGGGTATCCGGTCTGGGCCTGGACCATAACGGGGGACCTCGCCTGGGGGCTGGTTGAAAGATGTAGATATAGTTCTATAGTTCGAGGACTAAAGGGGTCAAATGACATGAAGAGAAAGCAGGACCAGGGTACTGAGTTGAACAATCAACCATGCTAATGTGAATGGCAGTGCAGGCTCAAAGGGCTGAATGGCCTACTGCTGCACGTTTCTATGGAAGAGTGTGAAGGTACTGCAAAATCATGTTTGGTACAAATTGAATTTGTGGGGAAGGAGTGGTTTTCTTTAACAATTTAGATGCTAAGCAGCCTTCAGGGTGTCCATGATTAAGTCTAAAACTACAATTCTAGTTTAGCCTGCATTTTGGACAGAAACCATCTTGGTAGAGGAATTCAAGACAGTGCTAAACTGGCCACTTGAACAATTGCTTAGTGGCTGATTGACAGTGGAATTTTCTACGAGTATTCTTTATAGTGGCTTCATGACACTTTGGTAGCTGGCACTTCACTTAACAAGCTCTTCAAACCAGCGACGAGCTCAATCAGAGAGTAAACAAGTTGTTGCTGAGTGTTTTGAGTACTACTTAAAACCGTGCTCAGCTTTCAATATGTTCTTGCTGATTGACTATAGTGCATTTGAAGAGATGGTTGAAATACATCAGCAGTCTGTTGTGGACACGTTAATAACACTTCATCAATGTTGTATCAATATTTATTTCAGAGCTTCTCTCAAAGGGGGAGACAATGGCCTAGTGGTATTATCACTGGACTATTAATCCAGACACTCAGCTAATGTTCTGGGGACCAAGGTGTGAATCCCACCAAAGCAGATGGTGGAGTTTGAATTCAATAGAAATTTGAAATTAAGAGTCTAAAGATGACCACATTGTTGATGATGGAAAAATCCAAGTGGTTCACTAATGGTCTTTAGTGAAGGAAACTGCTGTCCTTACCTGGTCTGGCCTACATGTGACCCACAAGAACGTGGTTGACACTTACCTGCCCTCTGGGCAATTAGGGGCAGGCACTAAATGCTGGCCTAATCAGATTACCAGCAAATGCCCTTATCCTTTGAATGAATGAAAAAAAATGAAAAGTGAATCCTGTACAACTCAATCCTTTTGCAGTCTGTTAAAAAAAAAGGGTAGGGGCCTTCTTACTCTGTATGAGCAGTGGAAGGCCACACAGTCAAAGCAGCAGAGCTGCTGAAGATGAGGGACTGACAGCAGGTGACCCTCCCCATTCATATTCTTCAGAGAGCAGTACTCCAACATTCACGTGATCACGCACCAGTGCAGGAGAAGACTACAGTTTACCGAAGCGATCGATCCAGCTGCCTGTGATCTGAATGGTGATTCCAACACTGCAGCACAACCCGGACTGCATTGTTTGTGATGGTCATAGTCACTGGAATACTCAACGTTTCGACACTCAAACCTTCCAGCCTATCATAAATGTTCTCTGTGCACTTCTCCCTGAGGCTCGTCTCTGCTGCAGTCCATGCTTTGGGAACAATATATTGGCATTCATCAATTATTAAAGAAGGCCAGAGATGGAGGATTCTAGAGTTGAGCAGGATTATGGGATTCATTGTCGTCCATGGAACTAAAATCCCTAAATTAAGCATGGAGATGATCAAGAAATGGAAGAAGTCTTTGCTTGTGTGTCACTACAAGTCAGGTAATCGTGCCTCTCAATCTGTGTGAACCAGGGAACTCCACAGAGCATTTAGAGAGATGCAGTCGTCCAGCCCATAGATTTTTCAGCCTGAACACAATGTGTATGATGACCAGGTGATGAGGAACACCCTCTGATATCATGTCTCCTGTGGAATCCTCACCTTTATCAGTGGATGGATAGGAAATCCCTCCAATTTGAGAATGGCACTGAATGAGATGCTTATTGAGAGCCAGCATGTGCACAATGGGCCAAATGGCCAGCTCTGCACTGTGAAATATTCTGTGATTCTAAGAGCTGAATATTGAGATTACCAAAGTCATTGTCTTTGGAGTCCATCCATAAACTCTGTTTCCTGACCTCATGCTCCATTCATCCCCTGACAATTGTCTCAGTCTGAACCAGATTGCTTGCAACTTTTGTATCCTACTCGGCCCAAATATGGGATTCTGATATTATAACAGGGCCAACGCGAAAGCTACCACTTTTTAATATCGGTCAACTCTGCTCTGCCTTAGTTTATCTGCTGCTAAAAGCCTTAAACCTGTCTCTGTACCACAAGCATTCACAATTCCAATGCACCCCTGGCTGGACTTCCATGTTTTACTTTCCATGAATTTTGAAGTGATCCACATCAAATGCCAATCACCTATCACCCCTATGCTTGCTGCCCGTCACTAGCTCCTGGTTAAACAACAACATAATCTTAGAATTCTCATCCTGGTTTTCCGATCTCTTCCTGACCCATCTGTAAACTTGGAGCCTCATTACTATCCGAGATGCCTGCACTTCCCTAATTCTGGCATCTTGAACAACCATGATGTGAGTCGCTCCAGCATAGATGGCCAAGTTGTCAGCTTTCTGAGTCGATGCTCTGGAATTCCCTCCCTAAACTTCACCTTTTTATCTCCCTTTGCTAATTTAAAACACACCTTCGCCTTTGTCCAAATGTTTGCTGATCTTCCAGAATGTCCCATTACTTGTCGTGCCATACTTTTATCAAGTGTCTTGGAATGTTTAATTATGTGATACAAATCCAAATTGTTGTAGTGCTAATACATTTGTGAGTTGTGTTTTGACTGATCATTTGTGTTTAGTCATCAAACTTCTTTTGGCCGTGTATATGTCCTGCTGGCTGTGATCTCCTGTGTAGTTGTGTCCTAAAAGCATCATTTCAGCAGCTTCTCTGGCTGCAATTCCCCAAAGGGTATGCAACATGGCTGCTACATTAAATCTCCTCTACTTCGGCCTCCAGTGCCATGTCCAAACCTGGATGCCACGACTCTTGGTCCCTGAGGCATCATTCATTTCTTTCTCTCTCATGGCATCCTACACCTTCAGTGGATGTGGTGAGTGGAGACTTTGCTTACAGATCCAGTGAATGGTTCCCAATCAGCTGTTTTGTGTTAAACTTTGTTATGACCAGCTGAGGAGGAGTGAATTGGCTCCCCTCTCTTCAACCTCCTAGGTTTCTGCAATAAAGATTTATTGTTCCTTTTATGCTCCTTTTACTCCAGTAAAATGCAGTTCACCAGAACATGTAAGGAGCCAATAACAAGATTTTCTTGAGTGAAAGGAAGTGCAATTTTACTACTTGATAACTGAGTAAAAACCAGAAAGATGTAACATCCACGAAAGACAACGGGCAAAAACTTTCAATATGGGGCAAGAAGCATCATGTGAAAAAATGAGTGAGGTGTTTCTCAGCATTGAGAATACAAACCGCGTTTTCCAATTAAGGCCTGGATGTCAAGAAGGGATTCTCACTAGTTTGTGACGAGAGGCCAATTAACAAGGATTATTGCTCATTATCACTCTCATTAATACTTAATTTTATCTCATCACAATGCAGTCTTCTATATCCACCAGATAGAAATTAAATGTTGAGAGTTCCCGACCGAAATGACAGAATGGGTTCTTGGCCACTCCAGCTCATTGCTTGGCACTCCCAATATCCACTTCGAACACTGGACACCAACATTTCAGGGCATGCATAATGGGCAGTAACCACATGCCACCCATGCCCATGGGTGCTGGCATCTGACACATGCCAGCCTCATCGCATTTTCATAGCCCATTTCCAACCCACTCAATACACCTGGGCACTGCCAAGCTGCACCTGAGATCACACTGGCACCTTTAATTGCAATGCTGCTGCCAGGACACTTTGCATACAGGGACCCAGCTCACAGACTGGACCAGGCTGCATCTCAGGGCTGCTCTCTCAATCATTGCTCCCAGTGTCCCCATGTTGCTTTTTGCTGGTTTGCCTCCTCAGCCACATTTTAAAAGGTGACGGTACTTCTGTAGTGCCTTGACCAGTTCAGCACAGAAACAATGCCAGGCACTTTGTCATGTTGGTCACAAGTCGTCTGTCAAGGGGATGGTGTTGCTTTCCACCACAACACAATGTCAGTGCCACACATGCAGTATGTACCACAGCAAACGTACCACGTATGCTTCAAGCAAACATCATTTCTCAAGTCCAGGGAGACTCCACTCAGGCAGAGGGTCCCAGCACAGTACATCAACGGTATCCTCTGATTTCAGTCAATGAGCTGGTCAGGGCAGTCATGGTCAGGTGTTCAGTACCTCTAATCTGAAGGGTGCAACTAGTCTGGGGAGACACAACGACACAGAGAGCTATACCAGGTGTCTGCTCACTTATCACTTAGAGCTGTCTAGTTAAATTACTCAAGTGGGTAGATTATGGTCAGTCCTGCAGCTTCATCCACTTAACTCCCCCTTGACCTTCTCAGGGTCGGAGGCTGGGGAACCTAATTGTGGGGATAATTCAGAATGCTAGGATGTGGAGGGGATGATTAGTGAATCTGATCTAGAGGAGCGACGCACCGAGATGCCAGTCTGTGAGTTGGTAAGGGGTGTAGCAGATAGCCTTGCCAGTGCTTCTGTGCTCGCTTCCTCAGAGGTGCAGGAGGGAATTTCTTGCAGAGTGAGTCTCTCAACAGCTGATACTTTGGATGTCTGACAGGTGCCCACGATAGACAAGAAGAGAATGTTATGACCAAAGTGCAGACATTGTGGCATGTTAACATTAGATGGACAAATGGCATTATTGGAAAGGAGCAGAACAATGAACAATTCCAAGAACCCCTCCTTGTTCAAGATTGAGGAGATGGAAAGCTGACCCAACACTATTTGTCTTGGCTGTTTCAGCCATATAGTGGACTTTTCTCTCCTGCAGTGAGACAAAGGGAGGGATCGAGTGAGATAAATGTGGGTGGAACAGTTGTCTGTGTGGGTGCAGCTGGGTAGAGGTGGTAAGGTATCTTGAGTGAGTGGGTAGGTTGGTGTGGGTTTTGGGAGAAATTGTGGTGGACAGGAGAGAATAAGGGATACTGCTTCAGGCAATAATGAGAGTTGGTAGAGCATAAGCCTTTGCAGGTGGTGAATGTAGAAGCAGAGATAGAGGGAGTGTGAAGCAGCAGGCAGAAGATTCACTTTGGTGGAACAGAGAAGGTCATTGACCTCGGAGTGTGGACCTCGTCTGAAATATGAAGACGGCTCGGACCAGGCTTGCAGGATCGATAGACTTGCCATTGCCTTGGGGACAGTAACCCTCCATGAAACTCAACAGAAATGACAATTTGCCAAAATATGGTCAGATTCATCCCACAGGCTTTCGGGTGCAATAAGCTGGGGTAAAACATAACCCCCTGCCCATCACTGGATGTGTTTTCTGCAGGGGGAGGATGGGCCATGTTAAAATAAGACTGCTAACGAACCGACCATCTTACTTCCCACCTGAGCTGACCCGCCCGAATACACTCGGTGGGCAGATACCAAAGTCAGCCGCCTGCTCAGCACATTTGTAGAAATAATTAAATGTTGCTCAGGGTTTTTAGAAGGTTATTGACCAGGATCACATGCTGCCAACACCATATTAAAGCTGGTAAGTGCAGGCCCCAGCAATGGGCAACTAACTTTTGTTGCCTCAGTGAGGAAAAGCAGGAAGGTAGTATTAGCCTTGTTAGAGCACGTAAACTCTGATATTTTGCAAAGATAAATGGTAAAAGTGCATTGTAAAACAATAATATTTTCCTACATCTGTATTAAAAGCTGTCATAGTATTGAACATTATTGTTTAAGGCCATTCCATAACACAATAGTGCAGCTTGACAGCCAGAGAAGAGGCTTGTGTGACCACAGTCTGCTTGGCTTCACCATCAAACATTGATGACAGCAGTTCCGTTAACACTGTAAGATGACACAGATATTTACAGGAAGCACGCATCTACTGAATGCAGATCACCTCTTGTTGTTAATTTATTTATGACCATTTACTTTTCCAGGAAAGTTGAACTGCACAAGAAAAGAATAATCAGCATTGACCTGAAATTGAAAACGAAATAAGCTAATGGGTTAAGATGAAAGGTTTGTTCTGAAACATTCAATCTGTCTGCCTCCCTTGTTTGCTAATCAGCCTGCAATACCTTCTCAGCATTTCTGAGATTTTGTTTCACATTGCCAACACTAGCTGCTCTGTTCCTCAGCTGTCTCATATCTTCACAGGCTGTTCAGGGAAGGTTCTAACCTCTGGCCAGCAGTTTGCAGTGGGGTGGGACTTCCACCCTTGGGTCTTTGACCTTGGGGAAGACATGTTGCTGCCTCTGGTTATTTGGCAGACCTTCCCAAAAAGAAGCACCACCGGCAGTGGCCAACTCTCCAGGTAATGTCTGAGACCACCTTTGCTTCCATCAAATGCTCCCCAACTTGTATGTTCTCACCATAGAGTGTTAGAGGTATACAGCACATAAAAAGACCCTTTGGTCCAACTTGTCCATGCCAACTAGATATCCCAATCTAATCTAGTCCCACCTGCCAGCACCCGGCATATATCCCTCCAAACCCTTCCTATTCATATACCCATCCAGATACCTTTTAACTGCTGCAACTGTACCAGCCTCCACCACTTCCTCTGGCAGCTCATTCCATGCATGTACCATCCTCTGCGTGAAAAAGTTGCCCCTTAAGTCCCTTTTATATCTTTCCCCTCTCACCTTAACCCTATGCCCGCTCGTTCTGGACTCCCCCACTCCACGGAAAAGACTTTGTCTATTTATCCTATCCATGCCCCTCATGATTTTATAAACCTCTATAGGGTCATCCCTCAGTCTCTGCCGCTCCAGAGAAAACAGCCCCAGCCTATTCAACCTCTCCCTATAGCTCAAATCCTCCAACCCTGCAACATCCTTGTAAATCTTTTCTGAACCCTTTCAAGTTTCACAACAGCATTCCGATAGGAAGGAGACTAGAATTGCATGCAGTATTCCAAAAGTGGCTTAACTGATGTCCTGAATATCCACAACATGACCTCCCAACTCCTGTACTCAATACACCAAGGCTGCCATGTTGCTTGCTATGCTAACCTAAAGCATCACTTGAAATAAACATAAACGGACAAACTTGCATGGGAAAAGCACTTCTTCATTCTGTAAAAGACTTCAAAATGCCATACGCAATGAATTACATGCGCAGTTTATCGACATGTACGTTTAGATAATTATCTGTTTACTTTTCCTACTCATGCATCAATGCTCCATGTAAGCTAGAGGCCCTCTCTTCCTGCCTGGACACGACAGCAGTCACTCCCTCGAGAAGGAGTCCTTTTCTGACACTGCTGCTGTACTATCCTTTCTAAAACTATGATGACCAAGCTGCTCTAGCTATTCTTTAATAAAGAATAAAATGAATTGAATAGAGGATATCTCTGTTGCATATCTTCCGTTAGATTCTGGATCAGTGGTGCTGGAAGAGCACAGCAATTCAGGCAGCATCCAATGAGCAGCAAAATCGACGTTTCGGGCAAAAGCCCGGTATCTTCCGTTAGAGTCTGCTCCTCCTTTTAAAGTGCACTAGCCTCCAGCTTTGAGAGCCCTCTCTTGCTTTTAATTGGGCAGTAATCTTATCCCCATCCCAAATATGGATCCCTTTGAAAATCCAGGAGATAGACTGTCCCCTGAGGATGGCTTCAGGACCCAGAAACTGTCTCCTCTTGGCTCAGCTTGAAAACCTAGCCCTCATTGAGGGAATACCAGAGCTTAGAATCCCCTGCTAAAAGCCACAGCAGTCAATGGCAAACTGATTAAAACCGGGAGTCGTCAAGCGATCAGACTTAGAGGGACGCTGCTATAGTTTCATAGATTCATACAGCACAGAAAAGGCCCATCAAGCCTGCACTGACATAACTACCACTAAAAGTGCAGCAATCCCAATTTCCTGCACTTGTCCCATATCCTTGAATGTTACAATATTTGAAGTAATCATCTAAATGTTTTTTAAAGGTTTTCAGCCTCCACTATCTTCCCAGACAGTGCATCCCAAATTCCCACCACCTGCTGAGTGAAACAGTTTTTTCCCTAAATCCTCTCTGAATCTCCTGCACCTTACCCAAAACTGTGTCTGGATTGACCCCTCAACCAAGGGGAACAGCTGCTCTCTATTCACGCTGTCCATACCCCTCATAATCTTCTACGTCTCAACCATGTAAGAGAGGCTTCTAGGTTGGATAAGATTGAAGAAATCAGAAGCAAAAAAGGTTTGTGGAACTTGAAAGCAAGGATTAGAATTTGAGAATGAAGTTGTTGCTTCTCTGGATGTTAATGGAAGGAAATGAGCAAGGGCTACTGGGTAAAGAGGATCTACTGTGAATGAAAACATGGGCAGCAGAGATCTGGATGGCCTTGGGTTTATGGAGGGTAAGCTATGGCTTAAGATGCCTTGGAATATTGAAGTCTTGAGGTAACAAAGACTTGAAGGTAAGTTTCTCCAGTAGATGAGCTGAGATAAGAATTGAGGTGGATGATGTTATGCAGATGGCAGGTAGCTTTAGCCAAGAATGATCAGAGTTTATAATCTCAGTGTCAAAGAGTGATAATAGGTCTGGTTCAGTCACAGACAGTTTTCAGGTCGGTCAATGAGTTGATAGCTGGGGAATAGTATTTATGGCGGGAACTGAGACAATTGGCTTCAGTTTTCCAGATATTAAGCTTGAGGTAATTCCTGCACATCTAGTACTCAATGCCAGACAACTAATCTGACAAATTAGAAACAGCAGGGGAATTGTGAGATGATGACCATCAAGACAGAGTTGACTATTGTCAATATCTGTGGGGTTATTGATTGTGGTCCTTTTGAATGATGTTGCAAAGGGACAACTTGTGGATGAGAAAGAGTTGATTGGCTCAAGCATGTAGTTCATGAAAGATAGCCATGGATTTTCAAAATTACAGCACGTACAAGAACTTTGGAAAGGAAACGGAAGATTCTGGCACTTGATTTTTTTTCCATTATTTATTCACAGGATTGTGGGGCTTCAATACCAGACTAGGATTCATTACCCATTCCTAGTTATGAGTTACCCACATTGCTGTGGGTTCCTGAGTCGCATGTAGAACAGACCAGGTAAAAGTGGCAGTTTCCTTTACTAAAGGATATTAATGAACCAGATTACGATCAGCAAACACTTCAAGGCCATCAGTAGACTCTTAATTCCAGATTTTCTTCCTTGTTGTTAGCAAACTTCACCATCTGCTATGGTAAGAATTGAACCTGGATCAGGTGAGTATTATCTGGGCCTCTGGATTAGTAGTAGTGGTAATATCACAAGGCTAATGCCTCTCCTCTTGGAATTTGATTAACACTCACAGACATGTTCTCAGGCCCTGAATGACATGGGCAATGGCAAGAAATTAGCGGAAATTGGGTGAATGTTGAGCAAGGACTTTTTTTAACATTGATACCAAAAAACTGTATTTTTCAACCAAGTCTCAAATGTTGAGACAAGGTTCTTGTCAGTGAGAGGCAAGAAGTGTATTCAGTGTGATCATTGTTCGTTATCCCGTTCATTACTACCCAATCTCACATCATTAATGTGCAGGTTTCCATTGTCCCACCTGCCAGATAGAAACTAGATGCCAGAATGTTTGGGCATGAAAGTCAGTGGGTCCTTGGTGACTCCAGCTCACTCACTGTAAGCAGCAGCATGGCTTCCAGAGGAGACAGTGTATGACTGGACCTGGCATTTATGCCTGATATGTGTTGGGCTGGAGTGGGGTGACACGCACGTGGAAGTGGAAGGCCTGACCATCTCTGGAGTGTTCTGAGAGGAGGCTTCTCAGGGGGCTCCTCCTCTGCTTGAGCACTGATAAACACTGCTCTATCTGCTGATCAGGATGGGGTATCTGTGGAGAAAACAAAGTCCTCACCAGTGAGCACCAGTGGCGAGAGCATTGGGATGCAAATCAGTCACTGCACCTGATTTACTATGGCAACCACCAACCTATCCATGGAGGCAAGCAGGGCCACAATGACATTGGTGCTGTTATTCAGCATTTGTGTCAGGTTGCCCCGTGTCCCCTGCTGACTGCTCCTGTGTCAATTTTCTGATTCAGTATGTGGGTGTACCGATTAGAGAAGGTGAAAACTTGACACTCTTGGGAAGTAAGGCAGGGCAGTGACTGAGGTGCCAGTGGAGGACCACTTTGGGGCCAGCGACCATAATTTTATTCGTTTTAAAATAGTGATGGAAAAGGATAGACCAGATCTAAAAGTTGAATATCTAAATTGGAGAAAGGTCAATTTTGACGGTATTAGGCAAGAACTTTCAAAAGCTGATTGGAGGCAGATGTTCGCAGGTAAAGGGACGGCTGGAAAATGGGAAGCCATCAGAAATGAGATAACAAGAATCCAGAGAAAGTATATTCCTGTTACGGTGAAAGGGAAAGCTGGTAGGTATAGGGAGTGCTGGATGACTAAAGAAATTAAGGATTTGGTTAAGAAAAAGAAGGAAGCATATGTCAGGTATAGACAGGATAGTTTGAGTGAATCCTTAGAGTATAATGGAAGTAGGAGTATACTTAAGAGGGAAATCAGGAGGGCAAAAAAGGAACATGAGATAGCTTTGGCAAATAGAATTAAGGAGAATCCAAAGGGTTTTTACAAATATATTAAGGACAATAGGGCCCCTCAAAGATCTGTGTGGAGCCACAGAAAATGGGGGAGATACTAAATGAATATTTTGCATCAGTATTTAATGTGGAAAAGGATATGGAAGATATAGACTGTAGGGAAATAGATGGTGACATCTTGCAAAATGACCAGATTACAGAGGAGGAAGTGCTGGATGTCTTGAAACGGTTAACGGTGGATAACCCCCCCAGGACCTGATCAGGTGTACCCGAGAACTCTGTTGGAAGCTAGAGAAGTGATTGCTGGGCCTCTTGCTGAGATATTTGTATCATTGATAGTCACAGGTGAGATGCTGGAAGACTGGAGGTTGGCAAACGTGGTGCCACTGTTTAAGAAGGGCGGTAAAGACAAGCCAGGGAACTATAGATCAGTGAGCCTGACCTCCATGGTGGGCAAGTTGTTGGAGGGAATCCTGAGGGACAGGATGTACATGTATTTGGAAAGGCAAGGACTGATTCGGGATAGTCAACATGGCTTTGTGCGTGGGAAATCATGTCTCACAAACTTGATTGAGTTTTTTGAAGAAGTAACAAAGAAGATTGATGAGGGCAGAGCAGTAGATGTGATCTATATGGACTTCAGTAAGGCATTCGACAAGGTTCCCCATGGGAGACTGATTAGCAAGGTTAGATCTCATGGAATAAAGGGAGAACTAGCCACTTGGATACAGAACTGGCTCAAAGGTAGAAGACGGAGTGTGGTGGTGGAGGGTTGTTTTTCAGACTGGAGGCCTGTGACCAGTGGAGTGCCACAAGGATCGGTGCTGGGTCCTCTACTTATTGTCATTTACATAAATGATTTAGATGCGAGCAGAAGAGGTACAGTTAGTAAGTTTGCAGATGATGCCAAAATTGGAGGTGTAGTGGACGGCGAAGAGGGTTACCTCAGATTACAACAGGATGTGGACCAGATGGGCCAATGGGCTGAGAAGTGGCAGATGGAGTTTATTTCAGATAAATGCGAGGTGCTGCATTTTGGGAAAGCAAATCTTAGCAGGACTTATACACTTAATGGTAAGGTCCTAGGGAGTGTTGCTGAACAAAGAGACCTTGGAGTGCAGGTTCATAGCTCCTTGAAAGTGGAGTTGCAGGTAGATAGGATAGTGAAGAAGGCATTTGGTATGCTTTCCTTTATTGGTCAGAGTACTGAGTACAGGAGTTGGGAGGTCATGTTGCGGCAGTACAGGACATTGGTTAGGCCACTGTTGGAATATTGTGTGCAATTCTGGTCTCCTTCCTATCGGAAAGATGTTGTGAAACTTGAAAGGGTTCAGAAAAGACTTACAAGCATGTTTCCAGGGTTGGAGGATTTGAGCTGTGGGAAGAAGGTGAACAGACTGGGGTGTTTTCCCTGGAGCGTCGGAGGCTGAGGGGTGACCTTATCGAGGTTTACAAAATTATGAGGGGCATGGATAGGATAAAGAGGCAAAGTCTTTTCCCTGGGGTTGGGAGTCCAGAACTAGAGGGCATAGGTTTAGGGTGAGAGGGGAAAGATATAAAAGAGACCTAAGGGGCAACCTTTTCACACACAGGGTGGTACGTGTATGGAATGAGCTGCCAGAGGATATGGTGGAGGCTGGTACAAATGCAACATTTGAGAGGCATTTGGATGGTATATGAATAGGAAGGGTTTGGAGGGATATGGGCCGGGTGCTGGCAGGTGGGACTAGATTGGGTTGGGATATCTGGTCGGCATGGACAGGTTGGACCGAAGGGTCTGTTTCCATGCTGTACATCTCTATGACTCTATGACTCCAATGAAGCCCCTGATTGCTGACACCATGAGTCCTCGCCTGCTTAGACCAATTGTGCAATGTTCAGATAACTGTGGTGAGGTCACCTGGGATGCCGGGATATCCCAGCAGTGCCAAGTACCTCTAACTATGTCGAATGGGAGAATGGGACAGGCGTGGTAGGAGAGGTACCTCGATAATAAGATAAATATGGGCCAATCCCAGGAGAAAACTTGCTGGGCCTCCCAAGGAGAAATCCTTCATGAAACTCAATGAACCACTTAGCCAATCTCTGGTAAAATCCAACCCATCATGTTACGTTTTCCCTCCTAATGATATCCGATGAGCGAGATAATCTTCCATTCCTCATCCTGTTCAATTTTCACATATTCCCAGCAGCTCTGAATGGATTATGTAAGATATATGAAAAAATCTTCTTGGATTTATGGTCTGTCCTCTGCTTTATGTAGGAGTGCATTTTAAACTGATCCCAAAATCTTTTGGAATTTTCAGAGGAAAACATTGTATCGGTCTTGATGAAGAAAAATAACACGTACATCTTTAAGTGGTGTATACTGTAATCCTGGATATTTTCTGAACAGATTTATTTGCTGAGTGGATTTCATTTCTGTATTCTTTTCCAGGCTTCTGCTTCCTGTGCAAGCAAATCAGCATTGAAGCACAGAGGACTTTTCAGTGCTGATGATGCAGATGATGGAAGTAATATTAGTGTTGGCAGAAGCACCATGTATCCCCATGTAATTCTAATGTCGGATTGTAAATAGCCTTGCTGGCTGTACACATCTATTGCAGTTCCACATTTGGTAAATGGGAGACACCAATGCAGAGAGTTAGATCTGGATAATCTGAAACTTTTTTTTTAAAAAAGAGCTTTGCTCCAGGGCTGGTTTTAATGAGCCTGACTCTAATGAGCTGTCCCTGCAACTAGCTTGAGGCTTGAACATGCGAGGCAGGGGCTCTGCTAAATTTTTGATGTGATTTGTGTTGTTTTTATTAGAAAACTGATAGTACTGAGTGCAAAGGATTTTTATAAATGTTTTATTAACCCAGTTTGTATTTTATCTTGTCAGCAGCAGAACCTGTGAGCAAGTATTTACATGATTGTTGCTGGGAAATCAGCAAATGCTCTAATGATGTTGAAAGATTTGACAAGCTAGATATGTACTGATGGGTCCTTTAAAGCAGCACAGGGATCTGGAATCAGTATTGAATTCCGATTTTGTAACACGCAGTCTGGACACCTCCTTAATATTCCAGTTTCTTCATCTGGTACAGCATAATGGGTTCACTTCAGCATTGGGACATTGGATAGTAAATTATTATATAAACCAGTAGTAGATTCCATGATTGAGTTTGGTTAAAAGATCTGGTGCATGACCAATATGGCTTGGCATTAGCATTGTAAATCATAAGATCAAAACAAAAACTGAGAAATACTGAACAATATATTTTGCATAGCTTTAATGAAACCAAGGTTTGCTTCTTTATAGTTATGAGATAAGTTAAGCCCTAACACATAGAGTAGGAAACAAGTATCTAAATAGAGCCACTGAAGAACTGTTCAAGAAGTCATGGAAAATGAATATTGTACAGTTCATCAAAGTGGTAGTCACTTTTTAGGACATTTTTCAAACTGAGTTATTGTTTAATCAAAAGATTTAAAATAACTTGATAGATAAAATGTCCGTATTAAAAAGCCCTGCTCCATATTCACAATTGGATGACAATTGTCTGAATACTGCACTATGCATTTGGAAAATTGGGGCCAATTTTTGACAAAGTGAGGGCCATTTGACCAAAAATTCAAGAGAGTCTTAAAGTAGGCGACCATCCTTCAATCAGCTTTACACACACACAAAAAAATTGTCTGGTCGTCATCATATTGTTTTATCTTGATGTTTTCTCTGTGTATATTACTGCTGTATATACTCCATGACAACAGTGATGACGCTTTGATAATTACTCCATAGTTTGCGAAGATACCTGGTTTTCATTTTAAAAAGGCCTCTATAAGTAAAACAAAGGTTTGAATCTTCCATTTTTGTTTTGGCTAAGTGCATATTCTGTTGAGTGTTTGGAAATGTTTTCCCCATGAGGCCTGGCGTGGTTTCTCACTGTGTCTTACCAAGCTTGCTCATTAACTAGCTACACTGTCCATATGGCTCTCACTTATTCAGCTTCTCTTCTGTCCCGGCTTACTGTCAGTAATCGCTCTGTCTGTCTGCCCCTCTCATATATCTCTCGTTCCAGGCTTTAACTTCACCTACTCATTCATCCCCAACCCCTTCTCTTTCCCCTCCCACCCCACAATCATCTGCGTAAATGGCACTCATTGGCAATCACTCAATAAGTGATTAGTCTGTGGGGTAGATAAGAGGCACCTGGTCACAACAAAACCAGAATTTGCTGTAGAGACTCAGCATATATGGCAGCATCTGTAGGGTAAAAGCAGAGTTAACGTTTTGAATCTGGTGACTGTTCATCAGAGCTAATAGTAGCTAGGAAAAAATGGTGTTTATGTTGAAGATTGTGGAAGGGACTGGTGAGTGGATAGGTGGAGATGGAGCTTGGAGAGAGAGAGAGAGATATGAAAGGGGCAGATAGACAGAGAGACTGTTGATAGTAAGCCTGGACAGAAGAGAAGCTGACTAAGTGATTGTGAGAGTTAAAAGCAGGAGAGAATAGATAGGCTGTGCTGAAAGCAACACATGCAGTGTGATACAAAACAGAAGTTGCTGGAAAAGCGCAGCAGGTCTGGCAGTGTCTGTGAAGAGAAATCAGAGTTAACGTTTTGGGTCCAGTGACCCTTCCTCAGAACTTCCAGTTGCTGAGCTTTTCCAATAATTTCCGTTTTTGTTTCTGATTTGCAGCATCCACAGTGCTTTTGTTTCTTACATGTCGTGTGATAATAGGACTATGAGTGGGGGAGAATGAGTTGCCTGTGCTGAATTAACCCATCTTCTGGCAGGACTGGGGTACAGGGTGGGTAAGAAACATGGAGGAATGAAGTCAGGCTCGAAAGTTATTGAACTCCGAGTGGAGTCCGAGAGGCTGCAGGGTCTTCAAGCAAAAGATGTCTTCGATCAGGTAGTTGTCTGGTATCCTGCACGTACATCATGAGATCAGGCTGGGAGTGCTTAGCTGATTGAAAATTTTATATTTCAGGTTAAGTACCACATTCTTACATTGTTCAGAATATTTTCAGAGATTTGGCTCTGAGAACAAAATGATGAGTCAGCCCCACCTCGATCGTCCTGTCATATCTGTGACATCTCCTACAAGGAGAAACTAGTCAAACGTGCAAATGACACAAACCGGTCCAACTTATTTTGTAAAATTCAGAATGGAGTTCCATTACAACTACTGTTCTTATTTCAGGTAATACTGTACTCTTTTACTGTTTACTCTTCTCTCCGGGGTGTCAGCTATAGTCGAGTTAGTATATGGTAGGTTCCAAATCATACTGTTTCAGGTTCAAGGCTCACTTCAAGACTACTGTACAAATCTGGGCTAACTCTTGAGTACAGTACAAAATAAATGCTGCAGTGTTGGAGATTTTATAGTTGAATAATGTGGATAATAATATGGATAATATGGATAATAATGGATAATAATAATGGATAATAATATGGATAATATGGATAATAATGTGGATAATAATAATAATGTGAATAATGTGAATAATAATATTCAACTTTTATAGTTGAATAATGTGGAACTGAGCTTCCATCTGACCCTTTTGTGTGGATTTAAAACATACCGTACCATTCATTCAGAGAAAGATGAGGGTTATCCCTAGTGTCCTTCCCAATATTTACCTCGCAACTCAATATCATTAGAACAGGTCATCTGGTCATTATTACATTGTTGTTTGTGGAGCTTGCAGTGTGAAATTATCTGTCATTCTTCATGCATTACAACAGTAACAACTCTTTTAAAGTACTTCATTGAATATAAAGTAGTTTGAGATGTCCAGTGTCAAGAAACATTTTGTATGAGTTCACCATTCATACAATTGACAGTTTTAATGTGATCAGAATGATGGAGAGTGTCCTTTCTGTGGTGGAATTTGGTTTCAATGGAGACTTTTAGTGGTTTCTCCTGTCAATAGACCCACGGACAGATGCATCTGCACTAGGTAGATTGCTGAGGATGAGGGTCACCTAGCTTGTTTTCATTGTGGTCTCCTATGAACTGTTGCAGGTCCAATCCTGCCTTCTGCAATGGTGCACCTCTTGGAGGTTCCCTAACTAGAGTACTCGCTATGCCCTAGTGCTTGTCCAAGTGGTGTTTAACATGAAGGAATTATGGTGCTAATTCTCCTTTAGGCTGTTACACTTTCTCCTCTCGTTGATGCTATTTCTCCTTGCTGTTCATCAATTCACATCACTTTCTCTTCCCATCTACATTTTACTTTCTGTCTATTTAATTCAAACTGTAATTGAAACCAATGTTTTCTTTAGCTGAAATCCCTTTCTGTTTTTCAGCTTCATGCTGATGTTAATTCTTTCTGGCTGGTAATCCCATTAATTCAATTTCTGTCTCTTTTGATCTGGTCACTTTTGGGTAGCACTGTTTGTTTGATCACTTTTAAGAATTAAATGTTTTTATATTGCCTCTATCAACAATGTAGTTCAGTATCCTCTGTCACTACTAGCTCCTGTTATCATTTCAGCTCTATTGTAAAGATCTTCTCGGGTTTGTTTGGAGTCAGTTCTGTACAAACAGGATAGGATTCTTGCACCCACTCCTATGTTTATGCACAAGTATTGTATAGATGTAATAACAGTACAAACCAAAGTGTACATCCTCGCAATTTCATCAACAGATGCCTAAGGGAAAGACAACAGAACGAGAACATGCCGCAACCCAAAGGACTAGCCACACTACCATACATCAAGAACATCTCTGACCTGACAGCCAGACTACTGCGACCACTAGGACTTAGCACACAAACCAACAGCCACTCTCAGACAACAACTCACCAGAACGAAGGACCCGATACCCAGCATGAGCAAAACTAATAGTAGTGGTCAAAATCCCATGCAAGGACTGCACAAAACACTATATAGGACAAACAGGAAGACAGCTAACGATCCGCATCCATGAACATCAACTAGCCATGAAAGGACACGACCAGCTATCCCTCGTAGCCACACACGCAGACGAAAAGCAACATGAATTTTACTGGGTCAACTCTACCATTATAGGGCAAGCAAAACAAAGAACAGCCAGGGAATTCCTAGAAGCATGGCACTCATCCACAAACTCCATCAACAAACACATAGACCTGGACCCAATATACCGGCCACTACAGCGGACAGCTGAAACTGACAACCGGAAGCGGCAGGGACAGGCCACTATAAATGCCGGAGGAAACACCACAGAAGCGCTTCACAGGAGGCTCCCAAGCACTGAGGATGTCACCTAGACAGGGGACGAAACATTTGCAACAAAAACTTCCAGCTCGGCGAACAGAACCACAGCAAAGTGTACATCTTTCCATGCTACCATGTTAGTGAGGGTTGGAGGTCAGGGCTGGGGGAATTATCCAGGATTATGACAGCGAGCCAGATAAGGATGGCTCCCCGATGTTTTCTTGCTGCTGGTGAGTGTGTTCTCAGGTGAATTAGGAAATGGGTCACCTGCGTGCTCAACAGAAACAGAAAGCTGATTACGCTGGTTCCGCCCTCGGATAAGGGTGATTTTATGTCCACTCTGCCTTGTGCCCCTTGCCACATGCATCAGCTCAAAGACATTGCCTCCTCTGATGGGCCAGTGACAACTTGCTGCCAAACATGGGGGTAAGCCTTACATAAGCCTGCAGCCACAGCTAAGATTAATCTAGCAGAGGGCCTTCCCCTCTGAAACACTTCACCTTCTGGACTCAGTCAGAGTTTTCTTATTCCTTGTTGTGCAGTCTAATGAGGGTGCCTCCTTGTTCAGATCCTTGACTCACTTCAGCAGTGCCTTTCAGTGCCTGTGTTGCTGCCAGGGGTTTAGAGCTCCCAGCCTTTTGATTAGTACAAGGCTGAGGACCCAATTTGCAGGAAATCCTTCCCTATGCTTTTTTGTAGGTGCATCTAATGTTGTGAAGGTTGTTGATAAGCGTGATTTAGATATTTAAGATGTTTTATAATAGATAAAGGTGTAAAACAGCATTTTTATCAGATCCACTTAGTTTCACAATTTATTCTAGCACAATAACAGAAAACCAGTGAATACATTGCATTACCCCTTCAATGTTTAAACATATGAAATGATTTTCAAATTTCTCCTGGTTGCATTGCATTCTTCACACACTTAGCTTCTGCAACCATCTCTTTTGAAGAAACAAACTGAGTTCAAAGTGGGTCACAACAATTAGATCTCTTTCATTGACTAGAAGGTATATTGTGCTATACTGCTGGCAATTTACTGGAGGATGCAAGTATTTTTCATTATTATCAAAATTAGTGATAAGCAAGTTAAGATACTGTGATTTCTAAATTTTCTTCTTTGAATAACTTAGTTGTGTGATGGAGGTTCTTGACACTATTATTATGTGAAACATGAGTTCTAAAGTAGGCAGAACATTGTATATAATGTTGTTAAGAAGGGGGAGACATAGGTTTATTTTCATTTTTGAGTTTTGAAAATCATACAAGGTTGGCTGGCAATTTGTTTCCATGCATTTAAATGTTTTAAAGGTACTTGAGGTACATAGTTGTGTACTAGAAATAAAAGCAGAAAAGACATTAAAGAATGAACTGTTGTCTTGCAATGAGTTGTCCTTTGTCAAAGGGCAACAGAGACTAAAATTTTCTGCTGGAAAGGCAGTCATTCAGAAGGAGATTAAAAGTTTATTTTATCAAGAAAAGTGGGTCATTCAGAGAAAAAGCTTGTGCTAACTGCAGTGTAGGTTAGTAATCTTCTGAACAGTCAGCTCAGGAGCAAGGAATCTTGAGTGGCTTAATGTCAGTCAGAGAAAACCTCTGAAACAGAAAGTTGTGGATAAGGAGTTTAACGAACCCATGTTAGGAAATACGCAAGCTATGTTAGCAGTTTATGTAAGGATCTCAGGAGGAGATATTAACGCAAGAAAGAGCATTGAATAACTGAAGCAGTTTATTGTGAATAAACTAATTTCAACCTTAATGTATAAACAGGGAAGTTTAAAATGTGAACAGAGTGGCTCTTCACTGAGATTCGATTATCTGTAAGGTTGTGAAAAATAGTTGAACATTTATTTCTGATATTTGTAGTAAGATTGTTAAAATAATTTTTATTTCATGTAACATAGTTTATTTTTCTTTTGCTTGTCATAAACTTCTATTTTATTTTCTTAAAAGTTAGCAGCCTCTTGTAAATTTGTTCAGTGATTGACCTTCATGGCAAACAAATTGTAACTAGAATATATTAGTTGATTGGAGAAAAAATATATTTGTGGATCATTGCAAAGTTGATGGATTTAATTAATCCTTATTTTTTCAAACAAACTAATTGCTTATTTAACATACAAAACATGAGAGTATGGCAATTCAGATTCTGCTGCCAGTGTATCCAATGGCAAAAACCAGTAAGACTGCCTTTGATCTTTAATTGCCCTAGGCCTCTTGTCAAGCAGACTTTGTAAGACATCACATGACTCTCTTAATTTTACCTTGAATTAATGGCACAATTCTATAATGCAACTTTATAAACCTCATAATTGTAACAGTATTCTGGGTGTTACCTGAAACTGCAGTTCTATGTGTTTTTGTGCAAAACCAGTATTGTACGTTTGATTGTAGGACCCAAATGAAAATTGTGCAAAATGTGCACCCATTGTGCTGGGCAAACTTTACCTTGTGCCAACTTGAAAGGCCAGACACCACAGGTTCAAAATGACTGGCAAAAGAATCAGAGACAGCATAGAGAAAAACATTTCATGCAATGTGTGGTTAGTTTGTGGTCTGCACTGCCTGACAGGGAAATGGGTACGAGCTTAATAGAAGACTTCAAGAGGACATTAAATAATCAGCCAAAGTAGAGAAAAAAGAAAGGCAAGGATCTTGGGAAAGAGTCGTGGACTTGGGTGAAGTCATATGCAGATTTGCAGAGATAAACAAATTCCTTTAGAAGCTGGTTTTATTCTTTCGTTTAATAAAATCAGGTATTTTTATGCAATTGCCTACACAAGCTAGCAAACCATTACTTGACCATCAGTGGCTGTAGCAATTTTCATTTAGTATATCAATCATTTATTTCCTAGAACCCTATCATTTTATATGTGAATAGAGTTTACTTAAAAGAGAAACCTCCTATTTTCAATCATTTTCTGTGGGAAAATGGTTAAAGCATCCTGAAATACATTACAAATTGGTCAGATCTATGGCTGATAATTTCTTTTTCTTTTCATTCTTTAGATCTCCTTTGACAAAATCATTATACATTTATATTACCCTTGTGTTCCACTAATGGGTAGTTCCTCATTAGAAAAGCTCTCTGAATCAATATTCAAGGATGCTTTAAAAAATACCAGGAACACTACTGAGATGGACTCAAAACTACCAGATCTGACTGAAGTGAATGACAATGATTTGCATCAATAGAGAGGATGGACTTGTTCTGGGGTGATCCTTTAAAGGTTCAGTAATAATTTTATGGGAGTAAATGAGACGCTAAGAAACAATGGTAATGTTCAAAGCAGTCTTTTCGTGGAGGGGTATGTAACTGTGTCTAGACTCCAGGGTGAGGCTCCCGATTTGACACGATTTCAGATGAGACACCCCAAATCATGAGACGCTCCCAACTGAGGAAGGACAGACTGGTTCCTTGCAGTCCACCCAGTTGGTTTCAACAAGGTTAATTATAAAATGGATCCCTTCCCTTGTATTTTGTTTTCTCTCAAACCCAAATGAACATATGTTTTAAAAGGAGCCAATTTAATCAGGTTTCTTGAATTACGATAATGAGTGAGTTTATTAATGACTGCACCTGAGAAGAAATGCTAATGCAACACACACACACACACACACACACACACACACACACACACACACACACACAGAATAAAGTGAGACCAAAAAGATGAATGTTAAAGAAAAGCTTTGTGTGGATGGGACAGAACGGGCATAAAAGGGCCATCTGTCAGTTAGCATACATATGATTTATGATGCATGTAACACTGCTCTGTGAGCAGTATAGATCTATTGCCACTGATAATTGACATTGATAAGTAGATGGTGGCCTGTGTACAGATTTCTGGGCATTGTTAAACCTCTTTCAGTCTTTGTGGATATGAGTGAACATGATCTGCTTCCTGATTTGGCCAGTGTATTGCAGCTTTTGGTGCTTGTGTTGGACAATGCTAGTCAGCATTGTGCTTAGACAGTGATGACCTGCCACTGAAGTATATCCTGTTGAGGCAATGTTACTGCTCTGGTAGTTTCTGGATTACATCTTTGTTTTCATCAAACAAATGTTGAGAGTAGTGAGTCTATAGTATGTCCTGAAGATTGACCAGTCTTCCTCAATGCGATAAGCACCTATTTTCCTTGCATAGAAATGAGTTTTGCTGTGAGAGAAGTTTTTTTAGTCGCTGCCTCTTTGACCCACATGGCATTCATGCCAGGGACTTTATTCCTCGGTCATCTGGGGATATATTTCAGTGTTCCGATTTGAAATGATAAACTGGTTGTCAGTCGAGCCATCAGTGTCACACATGGCTTTTATGACATTCTCATTCTGCCTCCTGATGAAGAGCTTATGCCTGGAACATTGATTCTGCCTGACCTGCTGTGCTTTTCCAGCACCACATTCTCGACTCTGATCTCCAGCATCTGCAGTCCTCACTTTCTCCCTCCTGATGTCAGTTATTTCCAAAAGCATAGAATGGTACTGAATCCAAGATGTGTTGTGATTACTGAGGTAGAAAACTGTGCTGGTACTCGGCACCCATCTTCAGCAAGAGGAGATTACCGCTGATACAACTGTCAACCATCCCATTTTGTTTCTAATAACCGCTTCCCAAGCCTGGTGCTTTTAGCTCTGGCTTCATCAGGGTTGCTCACTGATGAGAATTGTTTACCTGCTGATGTGGTGATTTTAAAACCATGAGATGATGGTTAAGACCTTGAGATGGCAAATCAGCTCTCTGATCAGGTGATTCATGGCAGCAACATCAACACCAGCATTTCCCTTCTTCTACTTAGCCTTTTATAATCAACCAGTTCAGAGGTGTAATAACACAACTCTGCGGTGAAGTGGGGCTTGAATCTGGGCTTCCCAGTCCAAGAGTAGGAACACTGCCACTGCACCACACAAGGGCCCCTTTCCTTTCTTCTCGGAGGATGATGAGATGGATTGCATGTGCATGCATTATCAAAGCTGTGTAGATCACTGGCTAGGCCAGCATCATTGCCCATTTCTAATTCTCCTTGTGAAGGTGATGACACTTGCATTCTTGATCTGTTGCAATCCATATTTTATAGGTACACCACGGTATTGTTTGAGATTGAGCTCCTAGATTTTAACTCAGCAACAGTGAAAAATACAATGATGTAATTTTAAGTCTGGATGGATGTGTGTTTTTCAGGGGATCTTGTACATGGCAGAGTTCCCGTGCATCTACTGCCCTTGTTCTTTTAGCTGGGAGAATGTTGTGGAGTTGGATGGTGCTGTAGAAGGAGCCTCAGTGAGTCGCTACAGTGGACCTTGTAGATGCCACATGTTGCTGCCATTTTGTGTCAATGGCATAGGGAATGAATGTTGTGGGTAGTCCATGGCACCAGTGGTGCAGTTGACAACATTAAATGAATGTGGAAAGTGAAAGGGTTGTTTGTCTATAATTGCGGTTTGGAGAGGGGCTAGAGGTAGCCCAGGGTAGGGCTTAATCTTAGAGATGAAAGGAGTACTTTGAGTTCACCAAGTGACTTTAAAATAATCTCCATCTACTAGGTCTACCACTCAGCTCCGAGGAGGCAAGGCTTAGCAGGGCTATGGGCTGCTTTGTCCTGGGAGATGTGGAACTTCTTTGAGTGCTATTGATGTATTTTAGAATGAGGGAGAATTGTACATTGTCAACTTTATTCTCTCATCCTGAACTATATCAGCCTCATGGCAACATGAGTTTAGATTGCTGGAGAGAAATCGAGATGGAGTGAGTGACCAGGGTGTTTTCTGTGCCATCTTGAGTACTACATGTTCCACAACTTGATCATTAGATTAAAGCTTAGTCTTATCTGCAAAGTGCTCTGGAATCCAGCTTTGCATGCCAGAGTAGACAAGGCCCTGTATTGTGAGAATAGGAGAGCCAGTTGCTCCCATTATTTGCACTGCCCTCCTGTTGTCTGGTACATAGCCTGTTGCATGCTGACAGCTACTTGGAGTGCAGGTCTGAGTGCAGTTGAATGAAGGTGAGAACCAATATAGGATGAGTCTTTTCAAAGAGTGTCCAAACCCACTGGTGAGAAGTATTACCCCTCCCTTAAACACTTTCCACCCCTTCAATGATTAGACCATAAAGAAGAAACAGTGGCATCTTTCTTAGCTTAGGATTAGTTTCAGGGTGCTGCTGTAAAATGGTTGCTGTGAAAATAAGAATTAAAATGCAGCAGCTTTGTGAATTTCACTTTCTCTGAGGACTTCAAAATGTTGTGCAGGTCTGTCATACAATGTCTGTAGGAATGAAACACTAAGGGGAGACTTAACTACTCCACACGCTTACTCACTCACTGCTGACTGGAAATTTAAATTGTGGGCAGAGTGGGGCATGCCAATGGATGCTTCCCAGCTAAGCCATGCCTGCTAGGAGCTGAGTGATAGACCTCTTGATTACAGATTTTTTAAAGTCTTTTTGGGAACCCAAAGTACTCCTTTATTCTGTATGATGAAGTCCTGTACCTTCAACCCCTCTCCTACCCTCCATTACAGATAAACAACCCCCTTGCTTTCCATTTTTATTTGATGCTGATAACTGTACGACTGGTTCCATAACAGTGGCTCAGTGGTTAGCACTGCTGCCTCATAGCACCAGGGTCCCAGGTTCGATCCCAGCCTCAGATGACTGTCTGTGTGGAGTTTGCACATTCTCCCCGTGTCTGCGTGGGTTTCCTCTGGGTGCTCCGGTTTCTTCCCACAGTCCAAAGATGTGCCGGTCAGGTGAATTGGTCATACTAAATTGCCCATAGTTTTGGTGCATTAGTCAGAGGGAAATGGGTCTGGGTGGGTTACTCTTCGGAGGGTCGGTGTGGACTTGTTGGACCAAAGAGCCTGTTCCCACACTGTAAGGAATCTAATCTAAATATAAAAATGACCTCCTGCCCCTTAATATCCTCCTTCCGATCACACACCAAGCATTATTTCCTGCTGCCACACAGGCCTGGAATTCTGCTTTTCTCTCTCCATGGATTCTACCTGACTAACTGAGTATTTTGTATTTTTATTCTGGTTTCCTGCTGAGTCTGAGTGAGACTAAGAGTCTGATTTTCTATGTTAAAATGAAACCCGGAGGTTTTTATGTAATAGAGAGGATCTCAGTGAACCTCCAGAGGCACTGGGTCTACCCCACAATAATCCCACCATCTGTTATTTACAACTTTGTAATATCAGGGACATTAGAAAAGTGTTCTGAAATATGAGAATATTTAACCAATAAATATTGTTTTAATCTTACTTGCTGTAACAATAGTGCAGTAACCTTTGTGAGAGTTAAAGGAGGAAAAATATGCATGTATATTATCTAATATAAAAATTGCTGCCCTACATAGATCTGAACATAGGTACTGATATTTGATAACACTTTGGGCTTTTTGTGCATAATTATACAGGCAATCATGTTAATGTGCTGCTGTTGCCATTAGATTTTGTGTTTCAAGAAAATCAACTTATTTCCAATAGAGAGTAGTCTTTTAAATGATGATGAGAAACTGCAGTCAGTTGATCGATACTGCATAGTAACTGCATATGACCGGAACAAATCTAGGGGCACACCAAACCAAATAAATCCAGGCAGGAGTAATTCCTGTATTTATTAAAGTGATGCACCACTCTACTTAAAAGTCTTTGACTACCTCAAGAATAAACATTAAACCTTACACTCAAAAATGGTACATAAAGAAACCCTCCCTCATCCCATTCTTTCCCCTCCCACTTTGCAATACACTATAGTGCTACCATTTTCAAGGATAAAATTATTTGCAAGTGGCCACATTGTTTCTTCCTTCCTCACTTTATTGGTGCATGTACTTGAAGATGAGAAAATATTTCTATATGGCAAAGACAGTCATCGTTTTCCAAACTCCAAGACAAATCAGCATGATCTTCCAAAATTAAAGAAACGTGATGGGATTAACTACAATGTAGTCAATGACGAAGACTTAAATAAAACAAAGAACTGTGGGAGTTGAAGATCAGAAACAAAAGCCAAAGTTGCTGTAGAAATTCAGTCGGCCAGGTAGCTTTCTCTTTCTCTCCACAGACATGCTGAGTTTCTCCTGCAACTTCTGTTTTTGTGACTGCGATTATTTGTGGTTGCTATGGTTCTTTAGAGATTGAATGCACTGAAATGAACCAGCAAGTTGACCTTCAAAAGAAACCAAGTCATTTAAATAGTTAATTTTAACTTGATTGTCAAATTATTTCGTTTTTTGCAATAGATGGACAATTTTAAGAGCAAATAGTGCTTCATGATACTAATTGTTTTAAGGAGATGGTATCTTTTACATCTCAGATGAATAGACATTGAAGGTTAGAACTAGTGTCTTGTCTTTATACACTAATACTACATGTTGTGCAGTTTGAATTCATCTGATATTGTTTCAATCAGCTGACATCAATGCAAACACAAGTGAATTTCCAGTTAACACACATCACCCAAATACAAGTAAACACCCAATTAATATATAATTAAGAGACCTCAGGAAACTTAGCACCTAATGCAGATGAAGACTATTGTATGGGACAGGGAAGTACAGTTAAAGCCCAATTTATAGATCGAGAGAGAGTAGGAGTGATTACTCCCGACTCTCAGGCAAAACTGTTAAGCTCATGATCGGAGGATGACCTCCATAGCCAATGACCATTTCTCCCTTCCACCCAGGATTTCTGTCCTCAGTTCTATCAGGCCTCATGATCTGTAACCTTCTTTCTGGTTCTGATCATAGAATCGCTACAGTGCAAGAAGAGGCCATTCGACCCATTGTGACTGCACCGGTTCTTCAAATGAGCATCATTACCTAGTGCCAACGCCCTGCTTGTTTCCTATATTCTTGTACATTATTTTTATCCATATAATCATCCAATGCCCTCTTGAAAGCCTCAAATAAACCTGCCTCCGCCACACTTTCAGGCAGTGTATTCTCTACCCTAACTATACATTGAGTGGCTTTTCATTTAAACTCTCGTCACCCTTGGTCCTTTTGCAAATCACTTTCAATCTATATACACTCTCATTCTTCTTCCTTTACAATTGGGAAAAGTTTCTCCCAACCCATTTCAATCTTCTGCTTTACTCTGTCAATTTCTCTGGCCCTAGCAATGCCCTTCATCTCTCCTCTCCCAACCCTGAACTCTGAATTTTGACCTTCATCCTTCCTTTCGTGATCTCTCCAGAGCCCAGACTTCATTCATCCTTCTGGAGTTCTCTAGCCCCATCCAAATCTCCAGCCCTCCTCCCTTAATTCTGACAGGGGTTTTCAAGGTTTATGACCTGAAAATCCACACCCCACCCACTCTCTCCCTATTCAAAGTAAGCCGAAGATATGTAGGAGCTGGAGAGGGAGGGAATTAGGTCATTCAGAAAACACATCTGGGGTGGGGACATGTGGGGGACGAGGTGTGTGGTTGGATCACCAAATCAGATTGGGCTGTTGAGGAGGAAGTTTGGAATGGGGGTGGTCTCCCTGTCCCAGCAAGGAAATATTCAAAATAGAGAAGGAATGACATCTCTGTATCTCCTGTGCCTGGCTCACTGTCTGCAGTCAGTTATTCCCGATGGGTTGGAGCATCATTCAGAAACAAATGTCATTTGTAGTTTAAATGGCATTTGAGTGCTGGTGACACCCCCAATGAACTTTACCATTTAAACTAAGCTCCCCATTCATTTGAGGGAAGCTGTTTCCCCGTGCCAAAGTCAAAACAAATGCACTTCCCTGTCTCATTCAACAGTCTTCATCTACATTTAGCTGCTGACTTGAAACATGGTGGGAACATGGCTCAAAATTGTGCCCCTCCCATAATCATTCTTCAACATTAATTTCCCTCACTACTCCGATCCTGGAGAAGAGAGTTTAAGTCAGCCCTTATAATAATCCAAATACTTGAAACATAATACTCCTCCTGAACTTTTGCAAATCATTACAGCTAACAACCAGAAGTGGATACTTGGAAATACTGTTAAGATTTAAACCCATCGCTATCTGCCTGAATAGTCATCTGTTGTTTAATTGGTCAGGTATTGATGGAGGAAATCTGGAACTGTTGCCATGGGGCTGGTTAAATTTAGTGAATGGTAAGTTTTAATATAAAATAAAACATCAAACCTGCTGCATGAAAGTGTGCTGCCAGAAAACAGTGTCCTGCACAGACTTGCCAAAAGTGATATAACATGAACAAATTATGTCGACTTACTCATTTTTTAAAAAAACCTTGGACTGAACAAAGTACATTGGCATGGTTTTGCACTCTTGCATTGCAGCTGATAATCCACTTATCATTGTTTTTGTGGGGAACGGTCGAATGAGAATTTTACAAGTTTTTCAGGCTGTAGTAGAATGGCTTTTTTCATTTTAACATTATGGCTCTGATAAAGACATATCCTGTGCCAGGAATGCTGTCAATGTGAATCTTTCAGTGAAGGTCAAAATATTGCATTTGCAAGTTGCTAAGCAAATAATTTGACAAATTTTCCATTAGTTTCATACTGAAAATGAGCCATTTATCCTGATTCTCTGTTTTCTGTCAGCCAATATTTTATACTTGCTAATATACGACACACACAAAAATTCGTGTTGTACCTTACTGAATACCTTTGGAAATTCAAATACATTACGTCTTCTAGTTCCTCTTTATCCATCCTGCTTGTTACATGCTAAAGAATGTTAATAAATTTTGTCAAAAATGATTTCACTTTCAGACAACCATGCTGACTCTACTAATTTGTTTTACAATTTATAATTGTCCTCACTGACCTGATGATCCTTTAAGTTGCACTGATTTGCAGGTGCTGACCACTCCTGAATGTGGGTTTACTTTTGCGTGATTACGAGAGGGCATTAACTGGAACATTGAGTCCCAAATGGGCAACACTGGTGTTAAATCACTGTGGTATGATGATTGAAAATAAATTCTGTTTACTTAGCTTGTTTCCTCTGGATTTTCATGTGTGTACTAATATAACATGGCATACACCACAAATTTGCACGCATGCCACAAACGCCATTTTGGTTCTCTAAAATCATTCACTCAAACAGTGTTCTGCACATCCACATTTTGCAACATTAGACTTCATATTGAGGTATGTAACTTTTCCACAGATGTCTCCATTTAAAGTTTTAGGAAGCACATTTCTATTTATTAATTTTTTTTTGAGAGGTTTTCTTAAAGTTCAATCAGAGTATAGGTGTCCATAAATGAACACAGTAGTGTCAAAAAAAATTCTTCCTTTCATTAGTTTTGTAGAATATGTTTTGTTGCATTGTGTTGTTCAAGAAGTAAACTCAAGTACACCATTCATCAGCCTATCATCTAAGAGATCTGCATTTAAATGTCACTGTCAGAAACATCTTGTTTATTGAGCAATGGAATACATGGCTGGGCAGTTGAGAAGTATTTCCCGTGCACTTTGATGGTATATGAAATAACCACACAGAGGCCGTTATTCCATCACCATGTCAACCTTTATCTACTGGTGCCCAGTACACTGTGACTTGTCACTTTGTAGTCAGACCCTGAATTGAGGAGAGTCTAAACTTCCTGGTTACATTGGTTGGTCAGGGCTTTCCTGGATGGCCCAGGTTAACAATCCCAATCAAGGATCTCATAGTCAACAGGATCCAGCTGGTTCCAGTCAGCACAGTATGAAAATTTCAGTATGTAAAGATTTAGTGGCGTTGTGGAATTTCCTGCACAGCACCTGCTTACCTGTTTATTTATGGTTCTGTGAAAACACTCCACAATTTGCAGTTTACTTCACTGTTCATGCTTACAAGAGCCATCTTAATAGACTTCTTAAAGAATCATTATGCATATTAAGCTTCATACCATTTGAATCACATCCCCACCTTGTGATCCTAAACTGCTTTAAATGTTGTTTCTAAAAAAAAATGAGCTCGAAAGTGTGAACAAATTTGTGAATGAATTTGATATGTATCAGAGCGCGTTTAATGAATGCAGTAATACTTCTTTGAATGTCTTCCTCAAATATCCATCAACATCTTTCAGAAGCTGAAAGCAATCTCATAAAATCTTCCTCAAACAGATTTGCCCTGGAATTTATAGTTGCACATAATTGTGATTCTAACCAGGAATGTGGGTTAAAAATAAAACAGTGCAGAACATTATTATAGAAATCTATTGTATATTTGGACCATTTCAAAATTGTGTTGAGGTTTAAATGATACATTTTATTGAAAAGCAGCATTATTATCTCCTTTGAGAATATGCTCCATTATGGTTTTATTGAACATCATTCTTGTAAATGTGATGTGGTGAAAAACAAGTTCCATAAAGCATCAAGAAATTTCTGCACTTAAAAGTTTAAGGCTTCAAAATGTAATTATGCCCTTGTGGTAGCTACAAAAATTGATACCTTTACTGACCTAAAAATGAAATAGAGAACCGTCTGTTTCAACTCTAAACTAGATGGTCTGAGTTCTAATCCTAGTTTCATTGACATTTACCCAGGGCATATATGTCAATTCGACATTTGTCACCTGGAGAAGATAGGAAGATTTAAATTGCGAAGAGCTCTATTTTGGATTTACCCAACAATATCTTACGACAGGTTGATAGAGAAATGTCACTGAGTATTGTATTAAGGCTGGAAGAATTCTGATGTTATACCTTTAGGCCCCGATAAGTTGGGAACATGTGTTATTGTAAGGGCGCATCTAAGTCTAAGGAGGCTGAAGAATTATGAAATAAAGAGAATATTTGTGCAATACATAACCTCACTATTGATTAAGCCACTCCATATATTCCTGATATTTTTGGCATTCACTGTCCTGGAATAATTAGAACATAATTATCAGACTTCCAATTTCACAAAGATTTGATAGTGGTCAGTATTCTCTCGCACTTAAGCAGTTTGCATACTGTTGCGTTTTAATCAAAATAATAATGGCCTGACCGGGGCATGATTTATTGACTTTAAAATGCATTAATACAGTTAAGTAATGTGCCAATGTATTTGCTGACCAGAACTTTTTGAAAGTCCAATTTCTGAACAGGGCAGTCAGTTGGCGTGTTCACCTGTCAGAGATGAAAGAAATACAGCCTCGGAATTTTGGTGAGGTCAGATGAAACCCATTTTTTGCACTTTTGAAGATTAAGTCAATTAAAAGAAGGCAACATTTTCCACAAGTTGTCTCTTGCTGGTGGTGTTCAATGATCTCTGTGAGAGTGAAGAATATTGTACAGTCTCATCTTCTAGTCATTATCAGGTGACATTAGTGATCGTGACCAATTCTCAGAAGCCAACACGGCACCATGTCTCTCCCACAAAAAGATGTGGGAAATGCTAATTCTGCTGTGCTCCAGGTTCTTGTCATAACTGTTTTTGTTTTCCATGTTATCACCGTGATGACTGCGTCCTGTTTGTCATGGTCTTCTGTCTGATCCAAGTTCTTGCATTCAAGTCATCCAGGAGAAATAATTTTTCTTCCTGTGGCAGATACAGAAAAATATCATCTCGTGTGTCAGAGAAGCAACTTTGCCTTCAGCCTCAACATATAAGTAGATGCTTAAGTGCTGGCGATACTGGCAAAACTTCCATGTGATAGTAGATGAAAAGATATGAGGCATTCAGAAATCACAACAGGCATCTCAATTGTCTGCGTTTTATTATTTTCAACAAAGTCCACTCATATTCACAGTTGTCATCTGCATTTTTGCCATGTCCCATATAAGGTATAATTGGTCTCACTTATTGATGCAGTGCCAGGTAACCTAGCCTCTGGGATAGCAGCAATGTCAGTGTTGAGCTTGTACATCTCATGTTGATCAGAGCTGTCTGAGATACATTGTCTGGTGGCTGAAAACCCATCTTGTCCTCATAACAGGACATGCAGTCCTGATGTTTCAGCTACCAAGCCTATAGTCTTTTTCCTTTCTTTTTGTCTTGGACACACATTCATGGCTGCTTCTCTGCGTGAGAATCCTAATCCTCATACACATATAGAGGAGGCAGGCATTGTCTTGGGGCTGCCCAGCTTAAAGGACAATGGAATGCCATGATGGAGGGGACCCATGGTATCCTTCCTGATGCTAATCGAGTTGGCCTTTAAACCCATAACCTGCTCCTTCCTTGTTGGTCCCCTCACTGGTAAGAGTCAGGACAAAGCTTTCATTCCATTTGTCTTTTAAAGCCTTAGCCTGCCAGGAAAATGTAATTATAACCAATTCTATTCCTTTATATAATTTTTAAACTATTTTTCTTTTAAAGCATTAATTGTTGCTACAATGCATATAGTTATTTTGAACCAGCAACATGACCACTTGCTCAAATAAATTATTTCAGTGCTTACCCCACAGAATCTTTTCAACTAACATTCAGAAGTTGAAGGACTTTGAGTTGACAATAAATACAGGAAATGGTGGCAGCACTCAGCAAGTCAGGCAACATAAACAGAAAGAGAAACAATTGGCATTTCAGATCAATAACCTTTTATCAGAAATGTAAGATGACACCACTCCAGCCCTACTTTGAAACTAAACTACCCAGAATCTATGAAATGCCAGTTTTATGGCCCTGTTCATCTAATGTAAAATTGTTTCACTTTTGCTTAAAATTAGAGAAGGCCTGCAAGTAGTTGAAATCCCAATCTGTCTCAGTTCAAAGCATTTATCTGTGAAGATGAAGATTTCTATCATGGTTTTCTAAATACAAATATTTGCTCCATCAAATGGAATCATGATATTCCTGGGGGATAAGAAAAACCACAAAAAAAAACCTTTCAATTTCCTGCCATTATTGTCATGAGACAACACAGACAGTGGCACATTAACCAATGAAATTTACAATCTATCATTCTACTGAAGCAAAGTTTGGATCTTATTGTCAAAAATATCACTGGTGCTGGCTATCACAAGCTGGAACATTCTACTGTCTTGAATGAGGAAAGTAGAATGTATGAGCCAGTGAGCTAAAAGTTGTGAGAGGACAATTGAGGAAAACACAAGAATTTGTCAAAACCGTCAAGTATTTCAAACCTTTGCCATGTGCTTTCAAGTTTTCAATTGTTTGTTTTCCATTCAAAAGGGGATGCAATGGCACTATGATAATGCCACTGGACTAAGAATTCAGAGATCCAGACAAATGCCCTGGGGAAATGGGTTCCAATTCTACTTTGGCAGACATTTAAATTTAAATTCAATTCATAAATCTGAAATGTGAAGCTAGTCTCCATTATGGTGACCCCATGACAACTACCATTGATTGATGTGAAAACCCATCTTGTACAATTAGAGAATCATTTGGGGAAGGAAATCTATTAAACGTACCCAATCTGGTCTCCATGTGACTCCAAACACATGCTAATATATGGCCTTGGCAGTGTCCTAGCAAGCCCCTCAGTTCAACAGAATTTCTGGAGAGGCAACAAATGCTCACCTCTCCAATGATGCACACAGTCCATGAAACAATAAAGTCTTTTCAAAAGATCGATATTAGGGCTAGGTTTCACTTTGGTGGCTTGAAATTCTGCTGGTTAGGTTACATTTGAAGTTTATGCTAGAACTGATTTGAATAATTAAAAATATAAAATCTTATTTGAGCCAGTGCAATTTGGCGACATAGTATTATCAGGTTGATATAATATTTCTCCCTTGCACTAATAGTATCTATTCATGTATTTGGGAGATGTAACGAGGTGCAGTTCTAATATATACAAAAGTGGGTTTCTTATCAAACACATGCTTTAATACATACGTGTGTATGTGTGTGGGGGGGGGGGGGGGGGGGTGGATGGGGGAGGGGTGTGTGATGGGGATGAGATGATGCAGCAATTTGAAGGATTGCACCCTGACTGCTCTGCACTCTGCAATCAAAATTAACGTGGACAATTGTTTTCATGAAGGTGTCCTATCATCCTCTGTTAAAAATATATTTATTTAAAATCACTGAAAATAACTTTAAAACTTTATACTGAACTATTAGAGTCATAGAGATATACAGCACAGAAACAGACCCTTCGGTCCAACTTGTCCATGCCGACCAGATATCCCAACCCAATCTAGTCCCACCTGCCAGCACCTGGCCCATATCCCTCCCAAACCCTTCGTATTCACATACCAATCCAAATGACTTTTAAGTGTTGCAATTGTACTAACCTCCACCACATCCTCTGGCAGCTCATTCCATACACGTACCACCCTCTGCATGAAAACGTTGCCCCTTAGGTCTCTTTTATATCTTTTCCCCCCCTCACCTATAACCTATGCCCTCTAGTTCTGGACTCCTCCACCCTAGGGAAAAGACTTTGTTGACTTATCCTATCCATGCCCCTCATGATTTTATAAACCTCCTATAAGGTCACCCCTCGGCTCTGACATTCCAGGGAAAACAGCCCCAGCCTATTCAACCTCTCCCAATCTATGCAACCCCTCCCTATTGATGTATTCTGGGTAATCCAAGATGGAAGACGGGAAAAATTTCTGACTGTAACAGTTGCTCCTTTTTTTGAGGTTTTTTTGGTGTTGGAGGTGATTTCCTCGAATTCCAGGAGCAGCAATTACTGTTTTATACGCTGTTGCATTGTTTTCAAACTTTGGAGGCAAAAAAAATAACAGCAGTTTTAAAAGGCAGAAGGAAAGACAAAGGAAATACATGGTGAGGTCAGTACAAGAGACAGAGAGAGAAAGAAACCCACTGCTGTCTGACACAACAGTGAACCTGCACAGTTACTGCCTTTGCTGTTGAATTCATGTATCGCTGGACTTCAGAGTGTGTCTGGGAAAATTAAAAACAGTGAAATTCACAACTGATCTTGGAGGAACCTGTTTGGGAGAGGTCACAGTACAGAAACAGATTAGTGGATTTTAAGTGTTGCCTTAAAATAAGTCTGCAATAGTGAATAGAGTGGGCTCTGTCTTGACTATATGTTTTATTGAGCTATGTCTCTTGATTAAACTTAAAATATAAGCCATAAATATTAATTTAACTTGGAGCAGTGTTTTGTAGAGAAATAAGATGATGCTATTTTCTGGGTCTGTCGACTGAAAGAAGCAAAAATGGCCCTTAGTAGGGTGATATGCTCTTCTTGTCAGATGTGGGAGTTTAGAGAGAGTTTATGGGTTACTGAGGATTATATCTGCAATAAATGCCGTTGGTTGCGAATCCTATCAGATCGAATGGATCAGTTGGAGAGGCAGTTAGAGGCAATAAGGAATTTGCAAGAGTAAGGGGATGTGATGGATGGCAGTTATAGGAAGGGGGAAAAGTCTCAGATACAGTCACATAGATGAGTTAACTCTAAGAAAGGTAAGAGAGGTAGGCAGGTAGTGCAGGAGTCTTTTTGTGGCTATACCCATTTCAAACAGGTATGCTGTTTTGGAATATGTAGAGAGTGATGGATTCTCAGGGAACATAGCCTAAACAGCCAAGTTTCTGATATTGAGACTGGCTCTAATGTAATGAGAGGTATGTCGGGTTCCAAATGATCAATTGTGTTAGGGGACTCTCTAGTCCGAGGTACAGACAGATGTCTCTGTGGCCAGCAACGAAAAATCAGAACGGTGTGTTGCTTCTCTGGTGCCAGGATCAAGAATGTCTCAGAAGGTGCAGAATGTTCTCAAGGGGGAGAGGACATTGTACACATTGGAACCAAAATTATAGGATTCTGAAGGGAGATTACAGGGAGTTAGGCAGGAATTTAAAAAGGAGGTCCTCGAGAGTAGTAATATCTGGATTACTCCCAGTGCTATGAGCTAGTGAGGGCAGGATTAGGAGGATAGAGCAGATGAATGCATGGCTGAGGAGCTGGTGTATGGGAGAAGGATTCACGTTTTTGGATCATTGGAAGCGATCATTAAAAGTGATCTGTACAATTTAGGGTTGCACTTAAATCTGAAGGGGAATAAGATACTGGCAGGGAGATTTGTTAGTGCTGCTCAGGAGGATTTAAACCAGTAAGGTGGGAGTGGGGAGGTGGCTGGATGTGGTGGGACCCAGGGAGATAGTGAAGAAAGATTTCAATCTGAGGATTGGTACTTGAAAACAAAGGCACGTCAAACAGTTAGAGCAGGCAGGGGCAAAGCAGAGAATAAGGTAGGACTGATAAATTAAATAAATGTTAGGCTTCTTGCATTTATTTCAATGCAAGAGACCTAACAGGGAAGGCAGATGAACTCCGGGCATGGTTAGGAACATGGGACTGGGATATCATAGCAATTATGGAAACATGGTTCAGGGATGGGCAGGACTGGCAGCTTAATGTTCTTAATGATACAAATGCTACAGGAAGGACAGAAAGGGAGGCAAGAGGGGAGGGCAAGTGGTGTTTTTGATAAGGGGTAGCAGTATAGCTGTACTCAGGAAGGATATTCCCAGAAATACATCCAGGGAAGATATTTGGGTGGAACTGAGAAATAAGAAAGGGATGTTCATCTTATTGGGATTGTAGACCCTCTAATAGTCAGAGGGAAATTGAAAAACAAATTTGTAAGGAGATCTCCATTATCTATAATAATAGGGTGATTATGGTAGGGTATTTTAAATTTCCAAACATCGACTGGGACTGCCATAGTTTTAAGGGTTTAGATGGAGAGGAATTTAAGTGTGTACAAGAACATTTTCTGATTCAGTATGTGGATGTAGTTTCTAGAGAAGGTGCAAAACTTGACCTACTCTTGGGAAATAAGGCAGGTTGGGTGACTGAGGTGTCAGTGGGGGAGCACTTTGGGGCCAGCGACCATAAATTTATTATTTTTAAAATAGTGATGGAAAAAGGATAGACCAGATCTAAAAGTTGAAGTTCTAAATTGGAGAAAGGCCAATTTTGACAGTACTAGGCAAGAACTTTCAAAAGCTGATTAGGGGCAGATGTTCGCAGGTAAAGGGACGGTTGGAAAATGGGAAGCCTTCAGCAATGAGATAACGAGAATCCAGAGAAAGTATATTCCTGTTACGGTGAAAGGGAAGGCTGGTAGGTGTCGGGAATGCTGGATGACTAAAGAAATTGAAGTTTTCGTTAAGAAAATGAAGGAAGCATATGTCAGGTATAGACAGGATAGATCGAGTGAATTCTTAGAAGAGTATAAAGGCAGTAGGAGTATACTTAAGAGGGAAATCAGGAGGGCAAAAAAGGGACATGAGATAGCTTTGGCAAATAGAGTTAAGGAGAATCCAAAGGGTTTTTACAAATGCATTAAGGACAAAAGGGTAACGAAGGAGAGAATAGGGCCCCTCAAAGATCAGCAAGGCAGCCTTTGTGTGGAGCTGCAGGAGATGGGGGAGATACTTAATGAGTATTTTGCATCAGTATTTACTATGGAAAAGGACATGGAAGATATAGAATGTAGGAAATAGATGGTGACATCTTGAAAAATGTCCATGTTATAGAGGAGGAAGTGCTGGATGTCTTGAAATGCGTAAAAGTGGATAAATCCCAGGATCTGATCAGGTGTACCCTAGAACTCTGTGGGAAGCTAGGAAAATGATTGCTGGGCCTCTTACTGAGATATTTGTATTATTGATAGTCACAAAGGAGGTGCCAGAAGACTGGAGGTTGGCTAATGTGGTGCCACTGTTTAAGCAGGTTGGTAAGGATAAGCCAGGGAACTATAGACCAGTGAACCAGACATCGGTGGTGGGCAAGTTGTTGGAGGGAATCCTGAGGGGTAGGATATACATGTATTTGGAAAGGCAACGACTGATTAAGGATAGTCAACTATTGCTGTATACTACTTTTCTAAAAGCAATTTAAGTAATATTTTAGTGTCTTCGAAAAGCACTGTAATTAAAATGAGTGCAACTTTTTCGAAGAGCCTTCCGTAAACCAACTCAGCAGGCAAAATCGCCTGACAGGTGATAAATGCTGACCCAGCCAGCAATGCGGACATCCCAGAGGTGAATAAAAAAAGGTGGTGAGGGTTGAGTTTGGGTGAGACCTAATCCAGGCAAATTGAATCATGGGCAACGAGGGACGGGCAATAAATGGTGGCTCAGCCAGTGGTGCCATATTCTGTGAGTGAATAAAAAAATAAATCTTGGACTTATGTAAAATATCAGAGAGAAAATGAGCAGAGTTGTGAACTCTTGGTGCAATATGTTCATTATTTTTCAAATTCTGACACCTTTTGCATTGCCTTAGCTGCCTTTGCCTCAATTGCACTGTGTGAGATGAGTGAACACAGATATTAACTTCCCTTTAGATTCAAGACATTTTTAAAAAAAAATAAGGTGAAATAAAATAATCACAATTAAAATTGTTAAGCCATAAAAATAGACAATAATCTCTGAGTATGTGATAACTAATTTAAATAGTTCAATATAAATGAGTTGATGCAAGCTTACAGTACATTTTAATGAGGAGCTTAGAATCCCTACAGTGTGGAAACAGGCCATTTGTCCCAACAAGTCCACAACAACCCTCTGACGAGTACCCCACCCAGACCCTATGTTTATTCCTGACTAATGCACCTAACCTACATATCCCTGAACACCTTAGCATGGCCAATTCACCTGGTCCACATATCTTCCAGGATTGTGGGGACGAAACCGGAGCACCCGGACGAGACCCACGCAAGCTGCACACAGTTGCCTGAGGTGGGAATCAAACCTGGGTTCCTAGTGTTGTGAGGTAGCAGTGCTAACCGCTGAGCCACTGTGCCACCAACTAACCATGTCACCTTTCTGTGTAGAAATTGTGTGAAAATAATATTTCAGATCTCCTCATGATGTCTGTTGTAAGCTCATGGAGAATAAGCAGGTTAGCTGATTGAATCTGGTGTATGCTAGTGTATTTTTTTTTAATGAGATCAATTATGGACAAGTAGGCAGGTAATTCAAGAATAAAAGTCTCCCTCCAACTGGGAAAACTTGTACAAAGATCAGGCAATCAGTAGACAGTGGCCTAGCTGTCTGCAAATCACAATGAGTTGATATGAATCCCAGATCATTAAGGTGCCCTCTGCAATGAGCTAAGTGTGAATCCAGAAGCAGATTTACCGAGGAGCAGCAACAGGTAAACCTAAACCATCAGCTCTCCTTTTTGGAGAAATGATAGCCCAGATAGTTGCACAGAAAGGTATAGGTTTTAGCGCAATACTACATCAAGTAAGAACTCTTAATGCAAAAGGATTTTATTACTTTATTGGAATTCAGTCTGATATGAGTTAGAGATCACTTAACAGCTATTCCCAATGTGAAGACGTCTCCTTCAGCAGATACTCCCATTATGTTGACAGATCTCCCTGAAAAGGTCAATAGTGTAATAAAGCTGTTCCATTCCGTAAAAATTTGTTAAAATTTGCAAGTTATGACAACCAAATTGAGTACAAATTGGTTTAGGATTCTGGGGGATTTCAACAGAGTCTGCGACAAGAACATTACAAATTATGCAACAGAATGTGCTTATGTTATTTTATTTTTAAAATATATAACATGTCTTTTATAGTTATATGGTTTCTACATTGGTGCTAATTTCTGTTGAGATTTTATACCAAGAAGCTCCAACTGAAGAAATAGCAGGGTGATGTATGGCTCCTTTAGTATGTATGTATTGTTTATTTTTCTTGCCTTTGTGATAAAAGCAGCAAATAACACATCAATCAGAAATAATTCAACATTAATCTAATAAGGAAAATTTTGTTCTCCTCTTCATGGTATTATGGTTAGTTGCTTAACTGATTGTTCATGAATTTCTGGTGCTGGAGACTATGGTTAGCCAGACCAACCTTAAGCTTGTTACAATGATCTTATGTATCTTGACATAATTATCGAGCATTGAAGCAGATATACTTTCAGCATAAATCTGATGTTGAATAGTTGATCATATCAAATAGGTTTACCTTCAATCACAGATTTATAAAAAAAAGCATGTACTCCTCTTCTGGATGGAGGGAGGCTTGGTTCATATTAAGAGTGAATATCTTCATGAAACTAAGATCAAATATTTTATGAAATTATAAAGGATCATTCATTCATGCTAATATATCTCCGTGGGTTGGCAAAGAATAGAAGTGCTGAAAAATGTGTTGCTGGAAAAGCGCAGCAGGTCAGGCAGCATCCAAGGTGCAGGAGAATCGACGTTTCGGGCATAAGCCCTTCTTCAGGAATGAGGAAGGTGTGCTAAGCAGGCTAAGATAAAAGGTAGGAAGGAGGGTTTGGGGGAGGGGCGTTGGGAATGCGATAGGTGGAAGGAGGTTAAGGTGAGGGTGACTGGCCGGAGAGGGGGTAGGGCCGGAGAGGTCGGGAAGAAGATTGCAGTTCAAGAAGGCGGTGCTGAGTCCGAGGGTTGGGACTGAGATAAGATGGGGGAAGGGGAAATGAGGAAGCTGGAGAAATCTGCATTCACCACTTGTCGTTGGAGGGTTCCTAGGCGGAAGATGAGGCGCTCTTCCTCCAGGCGTCGTGTTGCCATGGTCTGGTGATGGAGGAGGCCAAGGACCTGCATGTCCTTGGCGGACTGAGAGGGGGAGTTAGTGTTCAGCCACGGGGTGGTTGGTTTGGTTGGTGTGGGTGTCCCAGAGGTGTTCTCTCAAACGTTCTGCAAGTAGGCGACCTGTCTCCCCAATGTAGAGGAGGCCATATGGGTGCAGCGGATGCAGTAAATGATGTGTGTGGAGGTGCAGGTGACTTTGTGATGGATATGGAAGGATCCCTTGGGGCCTTGGAGGGAAGTGAGGGGGGAGGTGTGGGCGCACATTTTGCATTTCTTGTGGTTGCAGGGGAAGTGCCAGGAGTGGAGGTTGGGTTAGTGGGAGGTGTGGACCTGATGAGGGAGTCGTGGAGGGAGTGGTCTTTCCAGAACGCTGATAGGGGAGGGGAGGGAAATATATACTTGGTGGTGGGGTCTGTTTGGAGGTGGCGGAAATGACGAAGGATGATACGATGTATCTGGAAGTTGGTGGGGTGGTAGGTGAGGACCAGTGGGGTTCTGCCCTGGTGGCGATTGGAGGGGCAGGGTTCAAGGGTGGAGGAGCGGGAAGTGGCGGAGATGTGATGGAGAGCATCGTCAACCATGTCTGAGGGGAAATTGCGGTCTTTGAAGAAGGAGGCCATCTGGGTTGTTCAGTATTGGAATTGCTCCTCCTGGGAGCAGATGCGGCGGAGGCGAAGGGATTGGGATTATGGGATGGCGTTTTTACAGGGGGCAGGGTGGGAGGAGGTGTAATCTAGGGAGCTGTGGGAGTCGGTTGGTTTATAGTAAATGTCCGTGTTGTGTCGGTCACCCGAGATAGAGGTCTAGGAAGGGGAGGGAGGAGTTTGAGATGGTCCAGGTAAATTTGAAGTCGGGGTGGAAAGTGTTCGTAAAGTGGATGAACTGTTCAACCTCCTCGTGGGAGCACGAGGTAGCGCCGATACAGTCATCGATGTAGCGGAGGAAAAGGTGGGAGTGGTGCCAGTGTAGCTGTGGAAGATGGACTGTTCCACATATCCGACGAAGAGGCAGGCATAGCTGGGGCCCATGCGGGTGCCCATGGCTACTCCTTTGGTTTGGAGGAAGTGGGAGGTTTGGAAAGAGAAGTTGTTCAGAGTGAGGACCAGTTCAGTCAGTCGAAGGAGGGTGTCAGTGGAAGGGTATTGGTTGGGTTGGCGGGAAAGGAAGAAGCGGAGGGCTTTGAGGCCTTCGTGATGGGGGTTGGAGGTGTATAGGGACTGGATGTCCATGGTGAAGATAAGGCGTTGGGGGCCGGGGAAGCAAAAATCATGGAGGAGGTATAAATCCATTACACTAATAGTATGAGACTGCTACACTTACAATCATGTTTACAAGTAGATTGTTAAGATCAAAATAGTTTCTTTAGAATATGAGAACTGCAAAAGAGCATAACCATTGATCTTCCACAAATTCTGCATGACTGTTTTAGTTCTGAATGGTCTTTTTCTGCCAAGGGTCAAAAATCAGTCACAAATTAAACAGGATTTAAAATAATGCAAAACACTGAATTTATTTGTAAAATTAAGAACAATGGTTGCTTGTTTTCATTCCGAGTTGGCAGGGAACTATTGATTTACTATAGTGGGTTGTGTTATGTGCATATTATTTAAAAATGTGTCTGAATCTCGAGTGTTGAACTGTGACCGCTTTAATCATTTGACAAATTAATCTTGTGATCCTACTTGAGTGATTTATGATTCTGTTGAACAAATCATAATTAGACGGTTGCATGCCCAAACGTAGGGATGCTTTATTTGGAGCCTGACAGGTCCAACAATGTGAGCTTACTTTAGTGATAAAGGTATATAACATTTTATTAACCTCTGGGAATTTGAATATTAATGTGAAAATTGTGTACTTTCAGATTTGTGAAGGCAAATAGTTTTATGTAAGCAGTCAGAAAGTCATTTGGAGCAGTGAACTAAATACATTGTTTCCAAGAAGACATGATTTAAGATGAGAATAATTCATGAAATGTTTACACAGTTGATATTTTATGACCTGCAGAGAAAACAGATCAGAGTTCACTGGTAGCTTGAGTTCAGTTCAGCAATACAGTTTCAACATAGCAGAAAATCAGTTAGTTCACAAAGTCTTAATGCTGTTCCTTCAGTCCAAGTGATAAGAGTTTGTGTAGAAGTTTGAAGCTGTCAGAATTGAAGAGAAGGTCAGGCTTCACAGCTGCAAAGAAGTTTCTGGGCCAACAAAACTGGAAAGAGACAGTTATTTAAGAAATTGAAGTATTAAGATTAAGAGTTAACATTTTACTAGTATCTGTAGATGCTATTATTCTGTACTGGGCAGTTTCTAGACTACTGACAGAATGTTAAAAAACACACAAAATTAGTGAGACCTGTAACTCAACCGGAAGGTTTTATTTTGTCTCTGTGTCCTCTAAAAGCCCCCAACAAATCTGAAAAAACCCAAGAGTACTGGCTGATGACTCATTGGGGTCACATGATTCACCGTTAAAAGAGACACTGTCCCAACATAACATACACCAACTATAATGCATAACAGATATCACTAGGGTTTATGTTAACCATCTTTCTAAATTGTAATTTACATGCAGCCTTATTTGTGCTTTTTTTTAAAAAGAACATTGGCAGCCTGAATATGGCAGCCTGAACATGGCAACCAATTGCAAAAATAAAATTTATGATCCATCAAGCCAGGTTTCAGGCTGAGGTTTGATTTGTCTGCTATTACCACCAGCTGGTACTGTAACATTTTGGATTTTTCTCAGTCTCTGGTTAGAATACATAGTGGAAGCAAAGTGTTCCACATCAGAGCGAAAATGAACAATGTCTGACTGACCTGAGTTGGATTAAATCTCCTGATAATCCTAAAACAGCACTGTTGGTGAATGAAACCTAAATGTTCGAAATTCCCTGTCATAGGAAGCAGAATGTTAATGGTAACCACCCACATGGATAATATATGTAAAATATAACTTTAAAATGTGTAATTTATATATGTTAGCTTAAATGATTTGGCTGTACTTCATTATTCACTTTACAGAAAGGTCACCAATCCTCTTTGGACCATTACTTTCAGTGTATTGGAAGCAAGTGATCATTCTTACAGAGAATACCTACCTGTTGAGATAGGAAGCAATAATACCAAATTCTTTTACAATTCCCACATGGAGGAATCCTTTCATGTTGAATGCTTTTATTAGACAGAGTGTGAAAAGAACTTCAGTATCTTCAGGTATAGCAAGTGACACTCAATGGCCATTTGAAACTATTTATTATTGTTAGTTAGAGAGATCAGAACACTTTGATAATGAATCTTTGTGTAATTGTGATAACTGTTTTAAAGAGTAAAATTTTTCATCAGCTGTGTGAATGTGTCTCACATTGCTGTTTGTCCCAGTAATTCTTTTTTGAGCTAAATTCTGAATGATGTTTTAAGTCAGATCGATTCTTTTGAATGTTTTAGCAACAGATGTGCATCTTTCTTCAGTCTTAATAGATCATTATTTCAGCTGGATAAAATTTGTTCAGCACTCAATATACCTTTCCAGGTCTACAGATTCATTATTTCTGGTCATGCTTTCCCAACGTATAATCATAACACTTGTCATGACATAATCATTACAGATAGTAGGACATCTGTTTATGATTTTGATTTTTTTCTTTTAGAAGATAAAGCAACATTGTTTTTTTGATTAGGAAGGAAATGGATATTTTGCAGTGCTGTCTATTATGCATCCACTTTCCTTCAACTTAAAATGTATAGTTGCAAAAGCTGAAATATATTTTTAAATATTTGATCATCAAGGTTACTTAAGTTGGAAGTAGTTTGTCATGGTATGATATTCTGCAACAAATTCCTGAATTGTATGTTTCATACAATTTGCTGCTTTTGTCCTGTTAAAAGTTGCAGAGGCAATGAAAATGTCAGTTTCTGAGATGATGTGAGTGATAACATATCATTTGCTGCAACAAATCACGTTTTAGTATACATTGTTGTATACAGTATACCCCTATTCTCCCTCCTGTGATTATTCATCTTTTAGTACTAGTTGATGATCTGAAACTCACCGACAGCTAAAAATGTCCTAAGTCACATTTCCAGATACACAGTAGAACAAAAATACAAAGAAAATAATATCACAATAAAAGATCAGTAGATTTGAAATTATGAAAGGATTTTATAGAAAGAGACTTATGAACAACCATAAATACAAGATTAAGTGCATTACGTTTTGAATAGAGAGGAAGAGAAACTGGGTAAAAGCTGTGAAAAATTATTTCCCAAGGTTATTGGTTGTCATAAAGGCAATAACTGGGAATTTCTGGGAAATGGCTTCCGGTTTGCTATCAAAGAATCACCTGAATGGTAGGAAATCCTAATTTCCATGTGTAAGTAAGATTTCTATAGCATGCCTGGCATAGTTGCAGTGACAAAATGGACAATAGCTCCAAAATGGAAACCCTGCTCCGTTACAAGATTCAAGATTGGTTTGGACAGATGGATGAACGAATTGGAAACAAGGAGACCTAGGTTTTGTAACAACAGATAGCTGCAGCTTGGACCTGGGTTTACTCAATCTCCTTTGGTTAGATATGTAGCCAGCAACCCTTCTGTTAATTCAAAGTTAGAAGCCTACTATCGTTGAGCAGTAATTAGTTTTCAGCAGAAGAGGTATACACTTGAGTAACAATAAATAGCTTATTACATTCTAATTAAGGTAAGGTGGTTGATTAGCTCATTTGTTTGGATGACTGCTCTGTGATGTAGAGTAATACCTGCATCATGAGTTCAATTTCCATGCCAGGTGAGGTTACTGTGGAAGTTCTGCCTTCTCAACCTTGCCCCTTGTCTGAGCCATGATGACTCTCAGGTTAAACTCACCATTTGCTACCTGGCTATCTCTAATGATAGAGTGGGATATTGCAACTTTTTAAGTTAAGGTGTAACATGTTACATTAGCTTACGATGAGTTAATTACATGGGTGGCAAAACATTTTTATTGAAATTTTGTTGACATTTTATTGAAATAATCAATGTACAGGGTTACAGGGAAATGGCAGGAGAATGGCAGTTAATGGCATGGTGGCTCTGCAGTGACCACTGCTGCCTCACAGTGCCAGGGACCTGGGTTTGATTCCACCCTCAGGTAACTGTCTGAGTGGAGTTTGCAGTTTCCTCCCACAGTCCAAAGATGTGCAAGTTAAGTGGATTGGTCATGGCAAATACAGGGTTACAGGGATAAGGTACAGGGGTAGGTCTGGATGGGATGCTCTTTGGAGGGTTGGTGTGGACTTGGGCCAAATGGCCTATTTCCACACTTAGAGATTCTGTGATACATTTGGCAGGGGTCATTGGTGTCTCTGAAGAGATACCAGGCTCGCCTAAGTTACACGATTGTTAATAGTAGAACTAAGACTAAAAGACTGGACCAAATATATCAAAGACAGTCACATATATCTCAGTGAGTGGAGCTGTAAAAAGATTTGAAAGTTGATTTTTTAAGGCCAACTGCCAACCAGTGAGTTTAGATAAACATTGTTAGGACTATTTGCTCTTGTGGAGAGCCTAAGTTACTACACCTAAGGCAAGGGGAGATTATCAAGGGGACAATCCTTCATGATAACGTCAGGCAGTATAGGAATTGAACCCACACTGTCAGCATTCACTGTACCTTACCAAACAGCCATCCAGCCAATTGAGCTGACCAACTACCTATCATTCTTATTTAGCAGACACACTAAGGAATGTTCCCCTTTCACAATTACCATATTGGTAGCATTATTATCATTGGTGGTGTGATGAGAAATTTAAATTATTTGTAATGAGATTACTTGATAAAATTTAACTAACTCTGTGCAAGAGTTATCTATGTGGAAAAATGATAAAATACTCGCGTATTTCTATATTGTTCTGGATTTCTAATATGTTGTGAAATGATCAACAGTGACACTGATTTTGTCACAGTAATATGTACAAAGAGCCTTCAAGATGTACACTTTCAGACTAAGCTGAAAATACACGTGTGTGAGGTACTTTGTGCCTATGACCGTGCATGATTTCTGAAGGAAAGATATATTGGCAGCTGAAGGTGGTTCACCATATTTATCAGTAACCAGTCTTTTCACAATAGTTTTTAAGAAAGCATGTTCAGCCAACAAGTGTCTGGTTGTGATCATTCAAACAAAATCATGCTTTAAGTGTTTCCTGTTAGTAAACAGCTGCCAGGAGGTAGTTAACAGATTGCTGAAATGAAGCCAGTATAATATGAAGCGTAATTTCTACAGTTTTCAGCCTGAGCTTGGAAAAGGCCTTGAGAGAAACATATAATCTTTTTGTAGTGTTGGGTCTTCTTGACTATCTGTAGTCTGTTTGAGAATATGTAGTTTTTTAATGAACAATTTTTAAAATCTGTTTGATGCTTTCAATTCCAAAAAGTTTGAAATAATGAACACAATTTTAGCCTGAAGATGAAACTGCTGCATAATATATTGTCATTAAAGATAAATAAAACATGTGGTTAATGGTTGTACTGTCACTTCGTAGCTTTCTGTTCTTCCCTGTTCGCTTTCAAGCAATCATTCTGTGCCAAATTTCTTTTTGGTTCAGTGGTCCAGCCATCCTCTTGTTTGCCTCAGGATCTCAACAGCATTCTGTTTACTCTGATACAGCCTTCCTGACTGGCTCCCCAAAGATGAAATTTGCTAACTGAGTTTGACAGTTTCCAGTCTGTCTCCATATGGTTGGGACTGCGCTGAAGTCTTGGAATCTGTTAGGGACTAGAAGGCCTCGCACCTTATTAAGATGGCAGAAATTACATGCAAGTTGAGTTCAAAGGGCCTTGTTCTTATTCTGCTATTCGACCCAGGGGATCAGTTAAAAGTTTTAGCGAATTACGTATCATTTTAACTATGCCAAAATATGACATTGCAAATGCTTTTTGACAAGAGCTGCAAGCATCAAGATAAACATAACAACAACAGTCTATGTTTTTATAGAACCATATACAATTTTAGATAAATAAGACTTTTGATAGTTCTTAACTAAATTAAATAACAGCTTTTAGGTTTAAAAACATCAGAACTGTTTTATAGAATTTGCTATGACATATTCAGGAGTATAAATTTATGATTTTAAAACACTTCTTATTGTGCTTTGCAGGTCACAGAATCTTTTTGTAGTATGGAAGGAGGCCATTTGACCCTTTGTGTCTATACTGGCTCCTGAAAGAGCGATCCAGCTAGTCCCACTCTCCAAACCTATCTCTGTAGCCCTGCAAATTCATCATTTTAAAATATATATCCAGCACTCTTTTGAAACTTCTTATGGATTCCATCTCCACCACTCTCCCAGGCAATGCGTTCCAAATCCTGAGAATTCTCTGAGTAAGGAGATTTCTGTTCATCGCACTCTGAGCTCTCTTGCTGACAGTCTTGAAATTGTGACTGTTAGTTATTGACATAAGAGCTAGTGAAAACAGAATATCCTTCTTTACCCTGTCAAAAGTTGTTCATAATTTTGAACACCTTAATGAGGTCACCTCTTAATATTCTCTACTTCAAGGAGAATGAGCCTGATATATAAGATCCCTCATTCCTGGTATAATTTCAGTACATCTCCTTTGAACGTTCTCCAAGGCTTTAAGGTGTCCAGAACAGAAGATAATTCTCAAAACGCAGTCTGACCAATGATTTGTAGAGGTCTACATCCAGCCTATTAAGATCCCTCATAATTTTATACACTTCTGTTCAGTTTGTCCTCATCCCCATTTGCTCTAAAGCAAACAACCTCAGCCGATCCAATCTTTGCTGAACTTTAAATGATGCCCTGTGAGTCCATGTCCACTTCATTAATATAAAATAGAAAACGTAGTGATCTTAATCTGAATCACTTGGGCACTGCACTCCATACCACTGTCCAATCTGAAATATCCATTAAAACTGTGTTCTGTCTCTGAGCTGATGTTTAGTTCACTCTGCCATGCCAGTTTAATCACATGAGCATTTATTATTCTCACTGTTCTGTTTATAATGTTCCATCAAAGTTCACATAATAGGTACAGAAGCAATTATATACAGAGTGAACCTCTGTCTGAACTATCCCATAAGTGGTCCAAGGACAGGAAAGGCACTGGGTTAGATTATCAAGTAAAATATCCTGACACAGAGACACAGTTACACAGACACAGGGACACACACACAGTTCTAGTCACAACATTAGAGGAGGGATGTGATCACATGGCAGACTGGGGAACTTACACATCCAGTAGATTTAGAAGTATTATTCTGTAAATTACATATTGATGAAAACCATTCATCTGAAGAATTCATTTATTATTGTATAACCTAATGGTTCTGAAAGAGTTAATCTTGAAGTTGCATCAGACTCTGTTCAGTCTGATAATGTCATGTTATTTTTGGGTGCAGAAGAGACATTTTAGCATGAGATCCTGTTGGAGACATACATGTCATCTTCGTCCTATGATAGTCTTTGTAAGTCTCCCTAACTAATCAATGTAGCTTGTGTCTATTCTAAAACAGAAGAAAGGATGATTCCTTTGGGATTTGTGATCTTTTCAGGAAATGAGGTACAATATCTCCCCTGGAAATGACATTTTATTTTAATTTGGACGTTTCCATTACAGTTCTATATATTTTCACTGACCATTCAATTATTTCTGTTCCAGTGCCCGATCAGGGGCTGTCCAACTTGTTTATAGGTTGAGGCTGGCTAGCAAGACTCTATCCCAACCAAGATTTTCCAGTGGGGGGAGAAAAAGTCATGAGAAGAGAGTTTACTGCTTTAAGAATGTGGCCACTTTGTGACAGTCAGTCAGCATCTGAAATGTGGCAATTCATTACTTATCAGCTATTCTCCTGAGGATAGCAGCAAGGCAAAAGGAGAACTCCAGAAGAAAACCTTCACCTCTGAACTGGTGAGAGGTGCAGGAAAAACAGTGTGGGCTAGGATCAGGAAAGTAGTCATGGTGGGAAGAAACAAGAGTCCTTACAGAAGAAGGATGCAGCTCCATGAAGCAAGTTGGAAATCTCCATTGGAAAGGGGGAGAAACTCTACAATAACAGTGTGAAAGATCAGATTGTGTGGGATTGAAGGGGAAAGGAGTACTTACAATCATATGTTTAGGAAGGTGGTGACCTATTGTTAATGTCACTGAAATATAAATCCAGAACCCCACACTAAGGTTCTTGTGACATGGCTTGGACTCTCACTTCAGTTTCACATCAAATTTGAATTCAGTACAATGTTGTGTTCAAACCTAGTCTAATGAAGACCAAGTACCAATTGTCAATTGCTCTAAAATCCTATTTCATTCTCTGATGTCCTCTCGGGAAGAAAATTTGCCATCCTTACCTGGTCTGATCCACATGTGACTCCAGGCCTACAGTAATGTGGTTGACTCTGAACTGTCTTATCATACAGCTGAGAGAACCAATCAGTTCAAGGATAACTGGGGATGAGCAAAAAGTGCCAGCCTAGTCAGTGAAGCCCACAATCTGTACAAGAAGAAAGAACAAAACAAATTGCCAGCATTGCAAGGAGGCTCCATGAGCCATGGCAACCAAAGACAGAGTCAAGGTAAGAATAGTAACTTATACCGAGACCATGTTAGCAGAGAAATAGCAGCATGTCAGGAAAGTGAGAAAATGGCAGTTAAAAAAAAAGTATTGAATTTTATGGAAGAAAAGAATTGTGCAAGGGGTACTGTCTTATGTTTTAGGCTGTGAAAATGCTAAGTATCCATTTTGCGAGTAAAGGAGTAGGAAACCACAACTTAAGGCTGTAGATGGTTGGAAGTTCCCATTTTGATTGGAATAAGGGTGAGAAAATCTCCAGTAAGAAGAATAGAAATATCGAGTTACTATAATACAGCAATTAACACTTCATTTGAAGATAATACCATTGCTTTGCTCGAACCCAGAGTTTTTCGAACTTGCAGACAAAGAAATACTTTAACATTGAAAGCTTAAAGAGGGTGTAAGAACAAAGAGATTTTAAGGCAAGAGAATTAAAGTAACATTGATTCAATGCAAAATTATGGTTTTAAAATCATGATTTTCTATTTCAGAATCGTTAAATCTTTGAAATAAACAGAATAAAGCAGAGTGAAATTTGCAGATTTAAAACTTCTTTAAGAAGAATAAATAACTATATTGAGTAAAAATGGCTGGATAAATAATATTGCCATCAAGATTTAACATCAGAAATGGGCCTAACAAAACACAAGATTGGATATCTTGGAGAAAATAGTACTCGAGATTCAAAATTAATGAATAAATCTCAAGGTGAAGAATTAAATATATTTTTGTAGTCTGTAGGTTCTGCAGTGGATGACATATACTGACAAAATATGAAAGAAGGCATAGATACTTCTGAAGCAGTTCTTTTGGTAATGATGTGAATCTGAGCACAAACAGAATCCTTGAAAGGGCAAGATTTAGCTGAAGAATTCAGCATCCAAGGAAACTTGCAGTTAATTTCAAAAACAAACTCTATAGTTGAATGGAAAACTCATCACAAGAGTTCAGAAGGGCCAGTTTGTGCTCATCCTTGAGTAACAATGTATATAATATCTTGTGTAATGGACACATGTTTGTTAAAACAACATGCAAGAGAAATTTTCACAATGCGTTTTGCAACTGCAGACATTCAGTTGCATCAATGCAGTTTGTAGCATATGATTTCACATAACTGCAATGAGCAACTATGTTACTTGTTTTTAATTCAGACAGAGATACTGAGAATCTCCTTTATGTAGTGCATTTGATGATCCTATGCAGTATTTATGTCAGATAAATTTAAATTATAAATTCGTATGTCTTTGTCACTAGATTGTATTCACGTATCAAGGGAATAAACAAAAATCAAATAAACTGAGGAAATACATATAATAGATAAATAATTGCAAGGATACAAACACACAGGATCATGCTGCTATGTTAATCTGCAAGTTTTGTTAGGAATTGATAAAATACATTGAAATCACTGCCACTTATACAATCATTGTACCTTATCAGTAACTGCATTGTAAATTACCACCAGAAGCTGGGCACCTTTTAAATGGTTTTAACCACAAAATAATGCAACCCTTCATATTTGCACATCAGAAATAATCCTCTTTTTAACTTATTACAATAAATGATCAGTTAATTTATTGTGTGAAACGGTGCATTTTGTAGTTGAGGAAAGTTACTGAATAGCTATAATTTTCAAAACTCTGTTAAATGATGGCCCTTGTATTGAGTCCTTGTACATTTTCCTGCTGTAAGTATATGGATAGTAATGTATTGTACCATTTCATGTATTATCTTACATGACTATCATGAATAAACTAAATATAGTAGTTTGTTTTTGTTTCAGAAATATTCATGGAAACTCGAACCGGCACTGTAATGAGGAAGGTTTTATTTTATCTTACTGAAACAATAAACTAACATGAAAAACGAATTGGAAATGTTGAAAATATATCAGTCTGTTTGCATCTAAACAGGAAAAAAGTGGATTAACATTTTGATGGTTCAGCATTACAAAGAGGCTGAGGGCAGATTTGTGAATAACCAATATTTGATTTGAGTTATTTTACGTAAATGCGGTATTAATATGTCTGATGTTAATCAATGGCCACCATGTTTCTCTGAATTTCACAAACTAAGTACCTAAATGTGAGCTTCACCACATAATGCCATTTTATTTCTTGCTAAGTTGTATAGCCTTCTATATGCCTGATATCCCTGGTCACCAGTCAGTGGCGCTCGGCTTTTAGAAAGTCAGTTCTCCATTTAGTCTGCAGAGCACTGATGTAAATACAGGTATGAGAGAAACTGTTTTTGTTCGTGTACCAGCATGTGCTCAGTTCTCCTGATATCTGGTGCAGTCACTGCTGTGACCCTGTATCCTGTGGTGTATAAGAAACATTCATTTATTAGAATTAGTAAAGAGTGATTTTAAAGCAAAAATTTGATTGTTGTAGCTCATTTCCAAAGAATCACAAGTAAATACAGTTTATGAATGAAAATAAATGTCTGAGACAGATGGATGCAAACAATCCTTCTGGAATTATGCCGAATTATGGATTACTTATTAGACCAAACAATTTAATCTTGCACAATTGAATTTATTTTGCCAATAAACATTTAGTGTGTGGGAATGATGCAGCAAAAAATGTTAAACAATATATTTAATAAGACAAATGCTGAACTGGAGTGATACTTTTAAGTGAAGGCCATGTTGTTTCGATGTGAGAAATTTGAATCAATTATGCCCATATTTTAGCTGCTATGGATTCCTGTGGAGTTACAAAATGGCATCCATGGTGTGTGTGTGTGTGTGTGTGCATGTGTGTATTTCCAGGTAGTTCTTCTACAATACAATGGTTACATTTTTGTGCAACACCACATTATAGAAAAATTGCACTTTAGAAACAGTGTTTAAAGTGTTGATGATATAATTGCATTATAGCCAACACATGTTTTAAAAGTTTGCGCTTTAGAAACAGTGTTCCCAATTCATCAATCGCGCTACAGTGAGTTTGCGTTAATGAAAAGTGCGTTGTGGCAGAATTACCTGTATATGCAATGGGGAGATGTACAGACATAGTAGGATGAATGGCCTGCTGCCACACTACTAATTCTGTCTTTCTGCATGCAAATCTGTGGAGCAAATTATGCTTGAAGTCTTATCATTGATTGTACTCAATGAATATATATGTTGGTTAGACAGACCACATTATCAGTTAATGTACCATTCGGAATTGAACTCAGTTCCGCCATTTTGTTGCTCCATGCTCCTGCTGGTGCACTATCTTAAACTTACATAAATTCATCAACAGGAAAAAAAGCTCCACTGGTGCTATTTAAAGGTATCATCAGTTGCTCACAGGTTAGTTATTGGTTGAGTTTCTCTAGCACTTGCTTCAATTCTAAACATATTTCGTGCTTTCCGTGGTATAAAGTTGCAAATGTCAACAGGCTGTGACAGAGTAAGTGCAGAAGCAGGTTTAGCTTCCAAGACTCTGCACAAACCATGAATCTCAGATAGGGCATGTTTTAAAGAAGCAATTTCCTTTCGAATACAGCATGACTTGGAAAATGACCAGAGGCCATGGAGAGCAGGAGAAGTTACTGTATGAAGAAGGAAAGGAGGGAGAATGGCCAAACCTATCCAGAATGTTAAGCTTCAGTTCAGAGAACTGCTTTCTGAAAGAGTTTGAATGAAATGTCTATGCTTATTTGAAAGCTCCCACCGGCTATAGCCACAACTGTAACATTCGAGCAGAGGAAGAATCAAATGCTAGCGATTGTGAAGGTGACCATGGTGATGAACTTTCATGCATATTGCTCCCTCAGTCCTTGAACTAAGAATTTTTGCAGCATCTCAGTTATCCACTTAATTGTCACATATGTGAGGCTTCTGTGGTTCTGAATGTAATGACGGGTAAGTATATTTCACCCTCCCTTTGCCAAAGAGAAGTGGGTAAAGGAAGCATATGGCATCACTGGGATAAGGAGTTAGGAGTTGGCCATTCGGTCCATCAGATCTGTTCTGTCAATCAGTAAGACTGATCTGATTGTGACCTTAACTCTTCTTTCCTATTTCATGTCCATAACCTTCAAATCAGTTATAGATCAGAAGTCTAACTCAGTCTTGAATAATTTCTATCATCCAGCCTGCACTGCTCTCCCTGCAGAAGAGTTCTAAAGACTAATGGTCTTCAAAGAAGAAAATCTTAGTCTTAAGTGGAAGAGCACTAGTTCTAGATTTCTTCGTGAGAACAGGTTTCCCGATGGCAAAGTGTGCTATTAATATACACATAACACTTTGTAGGTGTACCCATTACTGAAACAGAAAGGGATCTGATTTGCTTAATGTCTGGCTGGTTTGTGACCATAGGCATAGAATAATTCAGGTCAGTGCCCATTGTCCTGGTCAAAGCCATGGAGATGTCTTCAGTCTGCAGCAGTCCTGGTACTACGTACATTGGAACCACTAAAGCAAGCAACTAGATGACAAGATGCACTGACAACATTCTGCACAAAGACACAGCATGCATAAAACGAAAGCCATGCTGCCATATACAATGTGATACAGCGCACTGAAAGCTTCCTGAAACAATGTTGCTGGTCTGTTCTGGAAGAGCCCCACACGATTTGGCAGAAAGCGAACCAAGAATGTTCCATGGTGAGGACACAAGGGATAGGAGAACCTGAGGAGGAGAACCATAGGGTGGGGGAGAGGGAGGACAGAGGACGTAACCTAGACAACCCCTTTCTGACTGGGCAGTCTGTGAAAAATACATCTTAATGCAGTCACTAAAACAGTGATTGATAGAAGGCTGGTGAATTTCTATTGAGGAGGCTGCAGATGGTCTTTGGAGATGACTTTGAACCACCCTGAACCTGGAAAATCTGACTGTACACTGCGCACCGACCTGACATGGTGGCAGCAGTATGGGCTATTTGGCTGATAAACAATAAGACAAATGGCAAAATAAGTGCTGTCTTCCTGATTGATTCCCACATTCAGTAATTCTCCAGTATCAGCCAGGTCAGATTCAAGTCATATGTCCCTGCCAGCACTTGTTCCAGCCAAAATATACCCTCCTATTAGTGGTGCAAAGTAGCAAGGTGATGATGTGTTACAGATCATCAGGAAGTCAGAGTTGCTGTGGCAACACATCCTTTTTCTTGCATCCTGCAGACGGGAGCAATGGATAGTGACAACAGGACCCTAACATTCTTCCCATTATAACTGGCCAGGGATCCCACCCATTCTTACCATCCACCTTGGTGTGTATTGGAAGGATTTACAGGTTGATACACAATCTGGTTGAATGCATCGTGAGTTTATTAATTCCTGATCTGCGACTCAAACTTGGAGCTTCTGGGTCAGAGACAGGAATGCAAGCAGGCCAGTGTTAATTAGTGTAATTTTGCTTGAAGTGCTGTTAACTACTCATAATATCAGTGAAAGAGTCCTCTTGGAATCCTGATAGACATTTAACCTCTTCAAACAATATCTCTATGACCAATTATCCAGTTATGTCTCTGTGCTATTTGTGGAACCTTGCAGTGCATATCCTGACTACAATACTGCATTATAACAGTAATAATACCTTAAAATATTTCATTACCTTCTTTGTCCTTTCAGAAATCCTGAAGCCACCATTATAAAATTATAACCTCTTCCTTGTCATCTGGTTGTCAAGAAAATACAAACCCTGGAAGTTGTATTTCAGTTTGAAAAATCGCGCATTGGAGACAGGATGGATGGTTATTACTGTTTTAAAAACTTTATCTTTAGACTTGGCTCACCTCAAAGGTTCCCAGTGACCTTCTAGTCAGCAGAAGGTCAAGAGTCTTGTTTGACAAGTGCCCTTAGAACATGATGTTCATGCATTTAATCTGGAAGGAGAGGCCAGAGGCCACAAATGTCCCTGCTCCCTACAACTCAATTGCATTTTTATAGAATGCATCAACTGCAGGAGCAGTCCAGATCTTTCCCAGGAAGGTCTCCGCTATCCTCTAGTAATATGAAATGTGTAGAAACCAGGCAATGCATCTGTTCCTTGGCCATCGTACCCATTAGGACAGACTGATACTCTGCTGCTGAGAAGCTGACAATGGTACTGTTACAGAATGAATTGGACAGTGGATTTTTGTAAATATGTATGCTTTACAGAAGCAAAAGAAACAGAAGCTGGAGTAGTCAATCTTGCCCTTCCAGCCTGTTCCTCGGTTCACTAAGTTTAAAGCTGATCTTTTATGTCAGTTTCATCTTTCTGATATTTCCCATGTTCTTTAGGATTATAAATAAATCAATCTTAGCCTTGAATATGTCAACAACTGAGGATCCACTGCTTGTGTGGACTTTAGAATTTCACAGACTCCATTGAGTGAAGAAATGTTTCCTCATCTCTTAAGGGATTACTAGCTTACTCTTAGATCGTGACCCCTAGTTGTAGTTAGGAAAATTGGTTTCAGTCAGAGAAACATTCATCACCAACCTATCAAGCCCCTTCAGAAGTGTATAAGGTGCTTTCTATCTCATGAGAGGGTAGTTTGTGCTGTCATTGTGAACTGCTAGGTGCTGCCTAGTTTGGCTTGGGAGCCGTAGGTTGAGAAGGTGTATGGTTCGCTGACCTCCATTTTCTTTGGGCTCTCTCCTCAGCCAGCTGAGTCTTTCCTTTCTGCTTCCAAACAGTCAGCCTCCTAAGGTTGGGCTGTCAGTGACTCTCCCATATGTCAGTGGTGATGACTGCCAATATCATCGTTCCTATGAAGGTGCCCTGTCAGAAACGTTTTTTTCCAGTGAGATCAGTTTATCTTCTTTGCAACCACTACAGATCAGAGATCTAATTTACTCCAACTCTCCTCAAATGATAATTCCTTCATTTCAGGATGAAGAATGCCTCATCTTCTGCTTTGGGACCCTGCAATCAGATGAGATTAATGTGTCTGACTCATCCATGCTAGCCAGTTATCCTAGATAAATCGAGTCCCATTTGCTAACATTTGGCCCATATCCCTCTCAACCCTTCCTATCCATATACCCATCAGCTGCCTTTTAAATGTTGTAATTGTACCAGCATCTATCACTTCCTCTGGCAGCTCGTTCCATACACACACCACCCTCTGTGTGAAAAAGTTGCCCCTTAGGTCTCTTTTTAAATCTTTCCCCTCTCACCTTAAACCCATGCCCTCCAGTTTTGGACATTCCTAGCCATGGGGAAAAGACCTTGTCTATTTACCCTATCCATGCCCCTCATGGTTTTATAAATTTCTATACGGTCACTTGAAATCTGTAAGGGTTAGAAAACGTTAATTTGTAAATGATGAAAAACATAAAACACTGGGGGAGTGAAAAAAAACCCCAGGGATTGGGCCATACCGATTAAAATGAAATTAAAAGGTACAGATAATAATCAGAAAAGGCTAATTGAATGTTGACGTTTATATTCTTGGAAATACGTAACTATGTTTAAGGATGATCTGGAAAAAATCTGGAAGATTATTAACTATTTGGACATCCTTTGGATTGAAATGGGTTTGGCCACGTGATTGTCTGGAAGAAAGGCCAATATTTAAAGTTTAGTGTGGTTTACTTGCTTTTCACTGGAAAAGTGCTAAGCAAAGGTTTCAATGAGGTAAGCGATAGGGATTATTACCTTACTTAATGCAAAAACATGACTGTGATGACTATCTTTAGACTTTGACCCAGGAGTCAGATTTAGGAAGACACCCCTGAAGCTGTAAGATCCTCTCCAGAAACCGTGTTTCATTTGAAGTCCAAAGGATCCTGGTAGAGTTTCCAAATATCTGTATTTTAACTAATCCACAAAGATGCATACCGAAGTTTGTTGGAATCAGAACTGGGCTTCAACCATCAATGTATACCATCAGCAATTCAGCTTCGGTAACAAGAAAATGTGGACGTGAGAAGTGACCAAACTCTATCCTCTGTTTCCAGACCCTGTCCCACAGCCTTTTGTATTGGGGGAAACAAAATCTCTGCAGAAACTTGTTTTTTTGTGTTGTATGAATACGTCTCTGTTTGGGATTAAGGGGACATCCGATTTTAGATCATTGCTTAGATGTTAATCGAGAAAGGCCACCTGCTTTAAGAATAAATTTTGTTTATAATAAACAGATTACTTTGAGTTTGTTAAAGAAGCCTGGTGGATATTTCTTTCTTAATGGGTAGCAGTATATAAAAGAGCAGAATTAATCATTTTTTTAATGAATCAAAATATTTACATTAATAGTTGTGGAGAACACTCTTGGAGAATTGTGAGCAGTTCTGAGCACCACACCTTAGAAACAATACATTGGCCTTGGAGAGAGTACAACACAGATTTACCAGATGGGTATCTGGATTCCAACAGTTGAGTTATAAAGAAACCTGATGCAAACTCAGTTGTGTTCACCGGAATTTAGAAGTTCAAACAATGGTTTGAGGTTTTCAATGTATATAGGGAATAAATTGAGGGAAAACGTTGGAAATTTAGAGTTGGGGACATAATGTAAGAATTTGGATTCTTTAATAGATAAGTGTAATAATTCATAAAAATGAAAAATGAAATCTCACAAAGGGTGGTAGAAGTTTGGAACCATCTTCCACAAACAGCAATTGTAATCAATAAAATCCTTTTAAGCATTGAATCTGATAGATTTTTATAAACCAAAGGTATTAAGCAATTTAGCACATGTGCACGAATATGGAGTTAGGTTGCAGATTTACACAAATGAAGATTAAATGGACCATACTGTAAGGAACTAATTCGTCTATTACTGTTACTACATTCCTTACTTTGTATCATTAGCAAACCTGGATATGATTCTCTAACTCCCCTCAGCCAACTTGTTAATACAGATTTGAAAAGCTTCATTTTCACCACAGGTGGAGCCACTAGTTATGGCCTATGACCCAAAAGTGCCCTGTCATTCTATTTTTTTTCTATTTAACCATATCTTGATCTATGCTATTTCATTAGCTCCATCCCATGAGTCCTAGTTTAATTAAATAATCTCCTTTATAATAATAATACAGCATTTTATTGAATACTTTTCAAAGATCCAAATATACGACATCCAGTCTACAAGTTAACTTCTCAAACAAAACTGGAAATGCTTTGTCAAACATGACTTTCCCTTGACAAATCCGTACTCACTCTGCTCAGATATATTTGGATTTTCTAAGTGCCCTGTTAGCACCTTGCTAACTGTCAATATCAGGATAACTGACTGAATGAGTTTCTTGTTTTTTCTGTCCCTTCTTGAGTAGTTTTGTAACAACCTTCTAAGCACTGAGATCATTTTACAATCAATGTTCTCTTTTCTGTTGATTCATTTCTTGGTGATTTTTTTTGCTGAATTCTGAAATTAGCTGAACTCTTGGATTTACAACTCCCTTTGGCAAAATGTTAAGCCTCTTCTCTTGTTAAACTTTTCTTGTTAGCCACAGGAGATTCACTTTACCTTAGGTTTTAATCTTGTAAATAAATGTAGGTTTTGTGAATTATGAATGAATTCTTTAAAAGTTTTCAGTTACTTAGGTACTATCATGTCCTTTAATCTGGTTTCACAATCTACCTTTACAAATTTACTCTTTGTACCTATACATTTTGTCTTGTTCAGATGTAAGGTCCTAGCTTCAAATGTAACTAAGTTACTTTCAAATCAATACAAAACAATATTATGCTCACTCTTCCTCAGAGGCCTCTTGCTTAGAAATTTAATAATTAACCCTTTCTCATCGCACAATGCTTGTTCCTTAGTTGTTTCCTCAACCTAGAATATATTTCATGAACCCTTTCTGCACATTACTGCTACAAGTGTTTTGCAAATGCTCCACCCATTCAGATACAGAGCCTTTAGTGTTTGACTTCTTACTGTTTTTCCGCGAGATCACTTGATTTTCCAACATCCTCTTTCTCGTGTTAAACTTTGTCCTTTTCACACTGCTTCTTTTTGTCCAAATCACTTTTTATTTATTATTTTAACTTATCGCATTAAGTCTTGAATTTTTAAACAAAACGCTTCAGGAAAAAAGAATGCAATCAAGGACTAGATTCATAAAGTCAAGGCTGGAAAATGGCTGGCAAAATATTGCAGCTTCTCCGCCAGCAGCTGAATGCATTTGTACTATGTTTAATTAAACAAGAACCATAATAGGAGGGAGACCTGTGAAACGGCCATGGAGCTAATCCTCCAGCCTTGATAGGTGTCCCTGTGTGATTGTGATTGATGAGGTGATTGTTCTTAACATCTTCATTTGCATCCTTCCCTAATACCCGCAGGCAGAGGTGCTTTGTAATACGAGATGAGAATTCACTGCTTCTGCAGGCTAATGTGGTAAAGCGATAGAGAAATTGTGAAGAGGGATTGACTGGATGATCAGGATGAACACATTAAACAATTGGTTTTTACAATCTGCAAGTAATCTCTAAAATGCTTGTGGCTTTTACAGCTACATAATCTAGTGCACCATGTTAAAAGTTTTTTGCCGTATTTTTCAATTACTTTATTTTCTTTAGAAAACAGTGAAATGAGCTTAATGTTTTATATATTATTCAACAATGATTTGCATGTTAAGTATAGTTAAGCATTGGAATATAATATCAACAACAATCAATAGTGTGATGCACTGCTTGACAAACATTAAACTCAAATTGATATTTAAGGTCCTTCCGAGAAATTCAGGTCACACATATATCCATCTGCAGTCTTCTGTTCAGTTGCTGAGTCTTTATTTAAAATACAGTTTTGCTACCTCTATCATCCAATGTCAGGTTTAAACCATCCTTAGTCGGGCTAATATTAACCAGGTGCAAAGTAAATTGCATTTATACCTTCCCAACAATTTGCAAACCTCCTCCCCTTCAAAAATAACCTTTAAAAAAGTCAACTTGCTTTATCAATACTTAAGTCAGGCATTGTTCTGATTTATTTCTATGAGTCAGAAAGTTAAACACTGATTTAAGAATGTTCAGATCTAACTTTATTTCATATAGGTGCCTCACTGACAGCTGAAAAATCGCTGCACGAATGACTTCACAATGTAACTTCTTTATTCTAATATCACTTGCACTTTTAAACAACACCACATTAAAAATGAATATACTTTCAGAGCAGAGTGTGAGATGGAGGGGTCAGATTAATGTTTGCATTCTAATTCTTCATGTAAATGCAAATTAACAGTGAACATTAACTGCTTCGAAAAATGGTAGTGTATATTTCGTAAAACTGCATCACAATCCCTACGTTGCTGTAGACTTCTTGACCATGCACAGGAATATTTTTCTTCAAAAATTAAATCAGGAATGAAGCCAAAAAAGCGAATACATTTATCCCATCGATCAGCCACGGTTTTGAACCCTAGCCCGAAAGGTGGGAAGGCAGCTGGTGTGCTAACAGCTGTGCCACCCTACATCATTTTGAAAGTGGATACATTATGTTGAAAGCGTAATTAAGGAATTCAGAGCACCAACCGTACACTCCCTACATTGTGGTTTATAGAATGTTTGATGACTGATTCTAGTAACAATTTACAATTCCGAGATCTTTTCAAGACTGAGATCACCAACTTGTCTTATTACTCTGATCTTTATTATCTGTGATACTGATGTTTGATAGACTATTTTGGTATTTAGTGAGAAAATTGTTTTGCTATCTATTTTTACTTAACTGCTACTACTTTTGCCAGCGGCTTCCACATTGTAAACCATGAGACAATTTGATTTCTATCAATAGCTTGGTGCAAGTGCAATATTTTGAATGTTTTTTATTCTCTGAGAATTTCCCAGATACGTCGGTCTGCTATAATGAGCAGTTTGTCAGCGCAAATTGGCTATAATGCGATTGACGAATTGTTGTTTGGATAACGCACACTTTCTACTGAACGGGTATAGCGGTTTTCTATTAGCGGTTTTCTATAGCATGATTTTCTACATTGCAAGGTGACAGAGGAACACAACTTTTGCATTATAGCAGAACAGTCTGTATATGGGACCACTTGGGTGAAGCAAGTATTAGAAAATCATATGGGTTGGATTTTATACTTCAAAGCCAGCCGACTCATTTCTCTTTCAAACCCACCATTAGGTGGGTGCTTTTAAACAGGAGAGATCTGACCTCTTTGGTTTTCCTATTTCTTCACTAGTAATCCAGTGTGCCTAGGAGCTGGCTCAGGAAACTATTCTTGTGTATTTATCAACTGGCACGGTATTTTGGTTTTCCTAATATCTAAATTGAAACAACAATACGTTTTCATATTTGCAATTGAACAAAAGCACCCATTCAGTGTTGTGCAACCACAAATTTCGAAGGAATTATGAATTCGTCTCATGCCATCCATATTAATTCTAACCCTCATACAACTGCTTTTTTTCCATCACCCAATTTGTGTATAAATGGGCAATAGTTGGATCAGAATAGATCAAATAACCGAAGCATTGATTACTGTTGCATTTATATTGGTACCTGTTCTAAGGCAGGCGTTAATTCACGTGGCCAGAGCTCTCATCAAAATCAGGCACCTGTATAACAAAAAGAACCTTGAGCAGCAAGAGCCCCTCACTAACTCCTCATACCTTCCACCTAATCCCTGGTTGATGTCTGTTCCACATGGAAATCTCCACATGAGCGTGTCCACCTCTGTCCATGTCCAGAAAAACAACTGAATGCATTGTCCTGCTTGGAAGATTTATAACTTTTTCATGTGCCGCTCATTGGCACATGCTGCTGCTTGTTGTTTATAATCATGGCCTTTCCAGAATTCTGGACAGTGTTGAGGTTTGAGGAATGGGATTTAAATAACATGCTTTCCATTTAAACAGGTTAAATGATTTTGTATATTTCTGTGCAGTTGGTCCACCAAACACACTATTTTGCGATTTCATCTATCCCAATTGACATTGCTAATTGGGATCCACTGTAAACTTGAACTGTATTTGAACAGTGCTATTGAGTTTAATGGGGGTGGAATAGTAATTTTACAATGTCAATGTCCATATAAATGTGGCTTATATTTCGGCGATAAAATACAGTTAAATTACCCTTCTACAGATGGCAGTTGTACAAACACTTTACAAATTCATGGACATTTGATATGCAATATAAAAACAGATTGTGTTACAACGATGATACACAACAACGTAGTGATCTCAAGCAGCTTTGTTGCAGTAAATTCACATTGAGGCACTTGCCAGGAAACTTTGGAGACAGTTTAAATTTGATGATAAACCACATGACTGGTTCTAACAGCTGGTCAACTCTGAAGCATGCATTTTGTTGAGTTGGCATCTCTTTAGAACATTTAGATACAAAAACTGGCATGAAGGCTTTCCATTAAAATGACTGGTTTAATACCAATCCCTCAGCCTTTGAACTAAGTATTTTTCCCTTAATTTCTTATCGCCTCCACTCTCATTCATGATTAGATTGCTGCAAATAATATTGCTAGGCTGGGGAAAAGAAGTGCACTTTAAACTTGAATAATGGTCAGGATATTTTCACTCAAAGACAAATGCACCTAGATGCATTCTATGGCATAAACTTGCATCTGTACAGAACCTTAATGTGGAAAAACATCTCTAAATGATTTGCAGGCCGAGCATTTTTGTTACTGTTGGGTGAGGTATTAAGAATGGTGACAATAAGTGCATTTGTGGGCAGAGATTTTTAGGAAGTTTTGTCAATGCTAAAGTACGGTCAAGTACTAAAGAAGTTTAGGGAGCGATTTCCAGATTTTAAACAGCTGAAGTTTCAACCCCTCAAAGCTAATGGAAAGTGAGGTGGCATGAGCATGAGACCAAAAGCATAGCGAATATAAAGCTTTGAACATTTCTGAAGTAGGTTGGGGTTAAGATCATGCATAGGAGAAAGTGAGGGCTGCTGATGGTGGAAATCAGAGTCAAAAAGTATGGCGCTGGAAAAACACAGGAGGTCAGGCAGCATCCAAGGAGCAGGAGAGTTGACGTTTCAGGCATAAGCTGTTCATCAGGCTTATGCCAGAAGCATCGACTCTCCTGCTCCTTGGATGCTGCCTGACCTGCTGTGCTTTTCTAGTGCCACACTTTTTGACTTAGATCATGAATAGACTTATTGATGAACTAGAGGTGTCCACAGGGTTTTAGAGAGCTCGGATGTGATGAGCAGATAGATGGACAATGAGGTTTTGGACAATTAGGGATTTCAAGAGGTTATGGTTTATGTACACTCATTCAGATATTGATTAGTCAATCTCCTATCAGTTTGCTGGATCATGCTGCTGGCTTAATTTATTCAAGTTTAATTGCCTAGATAAATTGACAAAGAAGCAAATGTATTGTAGTGTATGGAAGCCACCATCCATATTGGCTATCATTGGTCAATACCATAATTTAAAATGTATTTGGTTTTGAACATTTTTAACATTCATGATATTTAAGCTAAATGTATTACATATTGGTGAATTGTTATATTTGTTGGGATGATGCATTATTTCTGCACAACTGTTAAAACTTTGAATGTAGCACAATGTTGCAAGTTGTAAAAAAAAACTCTGATGAAGACTAACAGTATTGACTTTTGGTGTGACAATTAGTCAACTGTATGAAATAAGAATGTACAGTTTGATGAACAAATACTCAGGATCCCACAACATTACAATCTGTTGGGATTTCATACAGAAGCTGTGTTAAAATGGCAGCAGACCAACTCAAAACAACCCAGTTAAAATATTCACAAAAATGAACACCCCTTCCAAAAAGAAACAAAATGTCACCTTTAAATGATTTTGAAAGTGAACCTTTATCTTTGCCCCCCCCCCCCCCCCCCCCCCCGGCAATAGACAGGCACTTGTATTGTGCGCAGAATGAGCTCTGGTCATTGTGAATGTGGTGACCACCTGCCTTAGAGCCCAGGGAATATCAGTGAAGTGATCCTTTGAGGAACATCTGAAATGGCATAGGGAAGGGTATAAAAGGGAAGACAAAAAGGGAAAAGGAAGTCCTAATCAAACCGGGGAAAGCAAGAGCATATTTAAATAATCATGTATTGATTTGTGCTATGACTATTTAATACTTGTTTGTCCAGTATATTTGTTAATTATAATTATTTTGGAATTAATCCGGGGAATTGTTTTATGTAATCTGGAGGCAGTACCGTGAAAAAGGGACACAAATTCTTTCAATTATACTGACTTTTCTGTTTGTTTTGGCTGTTTACTGGGAGTCCACATTCTGTGTTGTGTATTAGTCTGTCAAGGTAGTGTTCACTCATTTTCGTGCTGCAGCTGTATAATTGGCTGTTGCTGCTGCTATCAAAGACTTGAGGGAGTTTCTTTTGAAGCAAAGCTGATCCCTTTACAGCCTCAGCTAGCAAAGGGAATTCGGTTGGTGCGTTGATGGACTTTGCATTATTTAGTGTAGGAGCAACTGATCCAACCTCGATTATAGTCAGGAAGCAAAATGTTAGTACAGTGCATTAGGGATGTGATCAAGATTCATATTGTTGATGTAGCTGCGAGAATGATGCAAAATTCTTGACTTTAACTTTGTATTCTCGGAGAATGACTATAAAGGAAGCACACAAAAAGAAATTAAAAAGCACCAACGTCTGATTTCAATCATAGATGACAATTTTGAAGCTGCAGCATTATATTTTGCAAATGGAAATGGAAAATGTAGATGGTAATGCTAATAAGTTATCCTAATCTCAACTACATCCTCACATTAAATAACCTGGAGTTAGCCACTTACCTTCTGATATAGAAAGGATGTCTCAACACATTAAATTTAATTATATTTCTGTAGGTGGAATTCATATTGGATAACTCATGAGTAGATAGAAATGAAGGAAATAAGGTCTGTGTAATCAAGCATATTTTTTCCAGATGTAGGGGTTTGCTTTTGTAAAGCCCTCTGTGTAAGTTTTTAAAGCTTAAAAACAGATAGATGATGAGAAATATCCATTTACATTATTACGCTACAACTGCAGAAACGTGGAAAATGTTTTCACAGTCACCAGCTCTCACAAGTGTGATAAATTAGTTATGGCAATGCAGTGGAAGTACCAAGCCTACATTTGATCATTTTGTTTCTTCAGCAATAAGATTTGTAACTAAAGTGGCTTAAGGCAAAAATGATGCTTTACTTAGTATCAATGTGTGTGGGCATTGCATCAAAAAATAAAAAAAAGTACTCTGCTTTTAAAGCTGTCGTTAAGTCAGCCAAAGAATGCAGAAGCTTGCATACTGCTATTTGAGACTGTTTTAAAATGTCTGGCAGTCACTATTGCACTGTATCAGGTAGCTACCATCGGAGGAGTGGCCTTCTGTGATTAACTCGGGTAAAGGCAGGGAAACCCATATGTTTCAGGTTTGAGAGCAGTCAGATGTTGAGTAGGAGGTCAGAAAACAATGCATAGGCTCCCCCTCTCAACACCGCCCCCACCCCTAACATACACATGCTTGCACACGCCTTCATCCATAATTGATGCTTGCTTTTGGCAGATGCTTTAGGGCCTAGAATTCGAGCTCATAAGTTTATGGAGGAGAAAGGGAGAAAGATGGTGCAGCAGGTATTATTTTCCTTTGCTTTACATTGTATTTTTGAGAGTAGAATGGTTTGAATTGTGAAACTGGGCATTAGGTGCAGGTCCCATGTGAGAGCTAGACTTTGCTATAGTGTGAATTGCTTGCGCTGTAAGTGCTGCAGTGATATGAGGGTCTGTGGTGCTGCTCTGGTCTCCAGGTACACAACAGCATTACACCATTAAGGCTCAGTTATGCAAGCGTGGCAGCAGGTTTTCTTGGATGCTCTAAGGAGTTGTTGGATTATTGTTCATTTCACTGTTACACAAGGGAGCTCTGTTATTGTGTGTGAGCCCACATTGCTCTCCTGATGGTGTGGCAGTTTTACTTAACATAATTTACATCAACCTCGCAGCACTCAATGTAAGCTGCAAATCCTCTGTGTTTGAATGCTGAAACTGTCTTGTGTCCTTACCGATTGTCACAAAAAAATCCCAACGTAATTGACTGCAGAAAGCGAAAAGAGCTCTGAATCACTTTTTTGAAAACTGGCTACTTAGACCTTTTATGTGGCAGAGGAGTTTTATGAAGCCTTCAGAGCTATGTCAGAACTGACAACTTAAAAGGATTTTTTAATGTGTTGGGTCTGCGTAGACCTCGATGTGATTAGGCTGGGTTTTAGTTATATTATCGCTTGCCTTCAAGCTGAAAGCAATAAACTGGATTTTTAACTGCGCCACGTAAAGCATATTTTCGAGCTAAATGTGGTTTTCATTAGATTTGGGCCAGCACATTTAGCAAAGGCTGACAGTCTGCCATCCTTTGTTCTTCTCCTCTGCTGCCAGCAACTACTTTATAAGGGATTCCAAGCCCCAAAGCAGCTTCAAAAAAAGCCTGATGACTTCAATAACAATCCTCACAGTGTTAGACGCTGCTGAGACATCACACTATAAACAGTTTCACATTTATGCTAAACATTTGAGTTTTAAGCTGCGGGAAGCTTTGGGTGCTGAGGTAATGTGTGAGAGTTTAGTGTTTCTAATTAAATGTTGGCAGTAATTATCACAAAATGTGAAAGCATGAATATTAATTTTTTTTGGGGGGGTCTGCATTGAAAGCACTGATGATGTTAATAAGAGTCTGCAGGGTCCATACAACAGCTGTTTTATGGCTGAGAAAAGACTAGTATGAGAAATCAGCATGCCAACTATACCTGAAAATGAGATTTCCCTGCCTTTTAATTCTGTTCATGTTATTCTTTCCTCTAATCCACAGGGTAACCAGGAAGCCACTGCACCCCCTGACACTATGGCGCAGCCTTATGCGTCAGCTCAGTTTGCTCCACCTCAGAATGGGATCCCGACAGAATACACAGCTCCACATCCCCATCCAGCCCCGGACTATACAGGCCAGACCACAGTCCCTGAGCACACGTTAAACATGTACCCTACTGCCCAGACACATTCAGAACAGAGCGGTACCGACACAAATGCACAAACCGTGTCCGGAACAGCCACAGTAAGTGCAAATTTTCTACTTTTCCAGTCCACGGGTTCAGAACCACAGTCCTTTTGGATTGTCTGCATTTCATCACAGAAGTACCAGCTAATTAATGCTGGGTTAAAATCATTAGTGTAAAAAGATTTATTGGCTATGAACTGGAGTTTGGATTTCACTTTTGTCTTCTGTTTGATTGAAATATTTTTCATAACAGTCAGGATATTGTCACTAGTTTTCTTATTAAAGGAGCAAAAAGCTTCTTGGAGAAGTCTGTTTGTTTGGAAGGACGCAGTCTCATTTTCTTCGTGCAGTCTCCAAATTACCCAATGGTTTTCCTACTTTTTGGTAAGGTGCTTGCAAACATAACATTTGGCTTTGTCAAACACTTTTTCTTGGAGTGTGTCTTTTTAATGTGTTCAAATTTTGAGAGATCTAAGTGTCACCCAATCACCATTGGCTTTTTTAAGGAGCCAATAAAGAGCACCATCTCGAAAGCTTGACAGGAAATTTATGTTTAACTACCAAGCACTTCCAGGAGGAAGCAGGTGCTTTGAGGCCAATTGCATTACTGAAAAGCTCTAATGTCATGTATTTCTATGATGGTAAGAATAACAAAACAGAACATTGGGTCTGGCCTCTATTGCTGTAATGCTGATTTGTTTGGTTACATTCAAAATGGAGCTGGGCATATCGTGCATCATCTAAGGAAGAGATGTTTTTTAAAGTTGATTCAAATGCAAATTCCAAACTTTGGAAGAACACAAGCTTTGACATTATAGCGTAATAACTTGTATTAATAAGAATACTGCTATTAGAATAATCTGGTAGTTTGTGATGTTGTGTTTAATTGCCAATTTTGCATATGGGAAGCATACAATGTTTAATCAAGAAAGCACTGGAAACACATTGACCAGTTCCATTCAATTATCAACCCTTCACAATCTAAAAAAAGCATTTGCTAAAGTCACACTGTCCAAGGGGACTTCTCAATGCTTACTTTGCAATGAACGGTCATATCCATCAAACTTTGCTGTTTATTTATATTTGTCAAATACTCCATCAGTGCCGTATCTGCAGAAGGTAGCGCAAGAGACCCGGGTTCAACTCCCGCCTCAGGCGACTCTCTGTGTGGAGTTTGCACATTCTCCCCGTGGCTGCGTGGGTTTCCTCCGGGTGCTCCGGTTTCCTCCCACAATCCAAAAAATGTGCTGCTTAGGTGAATTGGCCATGCTAAATTGCCCGTAGTGTTAGGTGAAGGGGTAAATGTAGGAGTATGTCTGGGTGGTATACGCTTCGGCGGGTTGGTGTGGACTTGTTGGGCCGAAGGGCCTGTTTCCACACTGTAAGTAATCTAATCTAAAAAAGGTAGCAGAAGGTGAATTTTGTCCATTACCATCAGCATAATATTTTAGTGGTAGCTGCAGAACAGTGTTGATAGGGCTGGGGTTGTGGTCTGGTAGCTTGTCTAAATTTCATCACAGTCGATCCATAAAATACTTTAGGTGTAGAGTTTCAGTGCATCACAGATGCTAAATACTTTGAGGATGAAATATTAATTTTCCATCCCATTTTATTCTTGCTTTCACTGATAATGGGAATATTAGCAGATTATATTCAATCAATGAATCCACTTTTGGGTGGTTTTCACTAGAAAGTTAATGAAAATCCAGTGGAATTCACTTACATGCCTAGAAAAAATATCCACAGAATATTGACAGCAGGGGTTCTTGTGGTAATGACCGTATTTCTGAACCAGGAAGTCTGGGTTCAAGTCCCATCCTGTCTTGGATATCTGTCATAGCGCATCTGAAGAGATTGATTTTCATGCTGAAGGCCAGGCAGTGAGAGACACATTTTACCTTGGTAGCTGTTGTACCAGTAAGCCATCCATGAATTTCGTCAACTATCCTCGACTCCATACCAAAATCCCAGATCTAATGCCGATGCACGCAATTTGTTAGTGAGCTTTATTGCTGCACCATTAGTTGTCAGGAAATAGGATGTAAAGCATAATTTGTTTAATCACCCCCACTTCAAGCCATCCCCAAACAGCCTTGCTGGTTCCCATCACATCAACCAGAAAGCTGGAAAATAAGTACCCGATGGGACAGATAGGACAAAAACAAATGACATTTCACACATCTGACCATCTGGGAATCACTCCGTCTGGGATTTTCCAGGACAATGGCAGACGAATGAACTTCAAGCAAAAGGCCAAAGATCAGATTGTCACCATTGAGAAGAACTTCAGCGAGTAAGTTCTCAGCCATCAGGTGGTGGGCCACATACGTTGGCAACAGCTGGCCTGAAGCCTATCTGCATGCATTTGCATCACATTAATACCACAACCTCCTCCAATGAGCTTCACTTCCTCAATTAACCTCTCCCCAGTCTAGAAATTTGATGCTTTGGAAACCCTACAGTGAAAAGTAGGTGTGGTGAATTACATTTCTTCATCCATTTTGAGGTAAGTACTTGCATCTTTGTCCTTTAATGTGGTCAGGCTTTAAATGATGCTCACAGTCACTTGAGCTGTCATTTCTCCAAATACAGGCAACATATCCAGGTGAAGTAAGGCATCCTGTCTCCCTGGGTCATCTCCAACTCCAGTTGGCACACCACTGACAGGGGCAGCTTGTGGCTCAAGGGCATGCTTTGTTTACACAGCAGACGGGAGGCTGGTCATAGCTGAATAGCAGGCTTTAGTGCATGTAGTGGAGTGCTGCACATGGCTTAAATTATTGGGGCTCTGACTCAAATGTTTAATTCCTCTCAGCCACAGTGGAATGGAGGACAAGGAGGGTGGTGTAGATAAAACAGGGACTTACAGATCAGTGAGCCTCACAGTGAGAGAGATGCTAGTGAAGAAAATCCTGAAAGAGAGAATTAATCTCCATGAGAGAGGTAAGTTTTCATCAGGAATAGTCAGCATGTCTTTGTCAGAGACAGGTTGGGGATGGAGGGGGGTGGACAGAGAACAGTCTGATGAGCAAGTTGAATCTCTCTATTCTGGAAGAGTATCAAGCATACTGCATGATACTCTACCAATGTTGAAAAGGCTGCAGCCAGAGAGGCAGTAGGTTTCACTTGGGAGCAGAATTACTCCCGGAGGGGCCTGTTATTGGATGAACAATCATGTTGAGCTGCTCTCCATCATTACAAGGCCAGCGTATCAGAAACCCTCATATTACAGTGAGAGCTCTTGAGCCACATATGTTTTTGCCCGATTGCCACCTCACTATCTCTTGGGCATGCAGTAAATGTTGCAGCAGGAGACGCAAGTTAGATCCAGAAGCTGCCCCATTGGCATAAATCACCTTTCACAGGCACTGCACATTGTGGAAATCTGGCTGGATGCCACTGCCTCACTGAGGGTAGGGAGGCAAGACTACCGCCCAAGGGAGGTGTAAGGTGCTGGGCGGCAATGCGACCATGCCAAGGCCACATTGGAAGGTTTCTGGTTCAGGCTCCCTGAGGGGAAGCTGATTATCACCAGGCACGGTCACCATGTGCATGTCATGTGGCTCCCAAGGAGCTGCTCTTTAAATGTGGGGAGCAGATGAAGAAGCAAAAGGAGGGACAGATGGGACAGTGATGGACATACCTCAAGGCAGGCTGGCAGCAGGAAATGTTCGAAAGACACAGCTATCTGCCTGCCATCATTATCTCTACAGGTCTCCTGATATAGCAACAACACGATGACATGGATCCCTCTGCCATTCCTCTGCTCCTCTTACTCCTCAGGTGAGAGCCTAGTTTTCACCAGTTCCTGGTAGTGGTGAGGACCAGCCTGTAAAGGTACAATAGCCTGCATTGTCAGATCAACAGAGACTGAGTGTGGCCTAAAGTTTAAGTTCACATGATGAGTCTGTGGCAAATAGTCTGTCATACGCAGAGAGGGCTATCAGTGTTGATGCCATTTCAGGATGTCTCCGGATGGTGTCTCCGAGCTCAATAGCTGCTGGGTGACTACCTGCTTCCTCTGGATTAGGAGGTTGCTCTGAAGGAAGCCGGAGACCTTTGCCAGTGGATCATATCTAGCTCTGCAGAATCTCACAGGCATCCACTGATAAATGATTCTGAGAGGTGGTTGATGTTCCAGTGAGATGCTGGGCTGTTGGTGTACAGCAGCATCAGAGCAGCCTGTCAGCAACTAGCAGTGTCTGTCAATAGGGAAGAATCCCACTCCATGAATGTGCAAATGACCCGAGGCCAGCAGTGCTAATTATAATATGTGCATACGATCCAGCAAGCTGTCCCAATGCCTCCATTCTGGAACGTTCACAGCTGCCCACTCCCCTCAGCACAGACTGGGACAGGAGGACGGTGACAAGGGAAACATCCTCAAACCTTGGCTGATGGCCACAGACTGACACTGAGCATGGTACAGTACTGACAAAAGATCATAGCACTAGAGAAGTTGAGATTCAGACCGGTCACATGGTGCAATGCACTACACCCCAGACAGTGTCCAGGGGCAGCAAGGTGGCTCAGTGGTTAGCACTGCTGCCTCATAGCACCAGGAACCCAGATTCAATTCCACCCTTGGGTGAGTCTGTGTGGAATTTGCCCATTCTCCCCGTGTCTGTGTAGGTTTCCTCCAGGTGCACCGACTTCCTCCCAAAGTCTAAAGATGTGCAAATTAGGTGGATTAGCCATGCTAAATTGCCCCATAATGGCCAGGGATGTACAGACATTGTGGATTAGCCATGGGAAATGAAGGGTTACAGGGATAGGGCAGTTGATGGGATGCTCTTTGGAGGATCTGGAGGGTCTGTCATGACTCGAATGGCCCGCTTCCACACTGTTCGGATTAGATTAGATTACATTACATTACAGTGTGGAAACAGGCCCTTCGGCCCAACAAGTCCACACCGACCCGCCGAAGCGCAACCCACCCATACCCCAACATTTACGCTTTACCTAACACTACGGGCAATTTAGTATGGCCAATTCACCTGACCTGCACATCTTTGGACTGTGGGTGGAAACCGGAGCACCCGGAGGAAACCCACGCAGACACGGGGAGAACGTGCAAACTCCACACAGTCAGTCGCCTGAGGCGGGAATTGAACCCGGGTCTCTGGTGCTGTGAGGCAGCAGTGCTAACCACTGTGCCACCGTGCCGCCCACGATTCTGTGTAGTTGTTTGCTTCTTCCTGCACAACTCACTCAGCAAAGGTGATGGAGGAGGATGGAGGATGCATCAGGAGAGGAAGCAAGGGAGAAGCAGGAGGTCTGTTTATAAGAACAAGCTGAAGCTGAGGATGCTGATGGGGACCAGGACATCCTCATTTGCAGATTTCAATTCAATCGAACCATGGTACATAGAGCTGGAGAGGCACAAAAACAATCCCATAGCCCAATCCACCTGGAAGTCAGGTGCTATGTCAGCATGTCTCATTTACTGGTCTTTTCATTCTGGACTAGCTGGCTGGGAGGCAGCTGAGTGCTGCCCTCAGCATAACTCACTGAGTGAGAATCATTTCAGTTTGCACTCTTCTTAGGAATATAAGCAAAATAACTCTTGTATCTGTTTGCGGCCTGCTAACTTTGAGACCAGAAGCCAAGCTGAGAGATCCCTAGGCTCTATGGTAATTGTCCACCCTGTAGATTAGGAACATTGGAGTAGCTCGAGGCCACTCAGCTCTCGAGTCTTTTCTGCCTTTCCGTGTGATCATGCCTGATCTGTGGCATAACTCCATGTCCCTGCCTTTGGCCCATATCCTCTATACAGTGGAAGCCTCTGCAAAAAGGGGCTTGTTGAGGGTCACAATATTCCCAGCAACCCTTCCATCAAAGTGAAGATCGATCAGGGAACACACAGTCTTTGCCAGTGGATCCTCTGTGGTTTCACAGGCTTCATCCTCAGAGATGCCTGCTTTGCTGTCTAGTCCTGTGGAAGACAGAGAATTAGTTGGTGAAGGAACCTGAGCCTTTTTCTGCAGGAACATGAGGGAGTGGCTGTATATCTGAGAAGAGTACACAACAATGCTCCTCGCTGGCATCTGCCATGTTGACCACCCCATCGGTGCAGGAGTGGTTATGGGCCTTTGCTCATCAGTGGAACCACATTGTCTCCAATGTTAGTTAGCATACAGAGATGGGGAAGTGCTCTGCCAGTCTAGGCTCTCTCCTTCTTCCTATTAGGTACCAGTTGGATCTGCATGGGGAGAAAGAGGAAAATTGAGAAGGGAATATGTGTTCACAAGCAATTGAAGAGCATGTACATCCCTGCCAGGCAGCGACTGCCTCGCAGTGAGTGAGTGGGAAGTGCAATGCCCAGAAACGGTTACAACATTGACATCATAAAGTGGGTATGAACCATTCAGTGCATCTCATGCATATGATGGTGAGCTGGGAAGGGCTATGTGACTGGGCGATAGTCACTGTTCTCATTACAGCCACTGAAAAGCTCTGCTCATGTCCGATTGGTGTGCCAATGAATAGCTTCAGAGATCAACACCAAAGAAATGGCAGGAAGTCTTGGTGATGGCTCAATGAGGTGAAATTGCAGTGAGAAGATAGAGGCACTTATTGTTGCAGAGATTGTTCATCTGCTTTCTGCACTGAGTCCCACTGCGCTGATGCCAGTAAAAGTGCTGGGCTCTTGTCCAGTGTGAGTGCAGGCTGCCTGGGTTTGATCATAGAACAACTACTTCTCTCCAGAGGGGAAGAGGACCTGCTTTCTGGCCCAGATAGCTGGAGTGCATGCTCCAATGAGACCCTGTGAAAATAGGAAGCCACCTTTTTAATGTCTGGCAAACATCCTGGGGGGTGAAGTTGGGGCTAAGTGTTGAGGTGAAGGGAGTGGAAAGCACTGTCTGGCTTGCAGAGAATGAAGAGATGTTGGACTAGCCTTGATGCCAAGTATGGTGCCTGAACTGTCACCCTGAAAGGTGCCAGTCTCTGCAAAACGATCCCTCCACCAGACAAAGGTGATTTGCCATTTATGTTGCGATAGAACCCACTTGCATACAGAATGAACCGAAGAGATGATCATCACACAGGAGAACTAACCACAGGCAGATATGAAGCCATCTAAGAGATCCACTGCAATGCATTAGCTCCAAAATGGGAAACCTTGGCTTCCATTATCAAAGATGCAAAGTTGGACATGTGCTTGATAATATTGTCGTGCTTAAATAATCAAAATTATTCTGCTATTTTAACCTTTGAGCACAAAACTAGCAAAGGTATATATTTCTTCTCAAAATGGAATGGAAGTTCTCATCAAACTACAGTGGTTGTTATGACAACGTCAAAACAAATTGTTTTAAGTGGAGAGAACCTGACAGAAATGTAGTGAGCTATCTTCTGCCAGCAGTGAGATAAAATGGATGATTTAACTGATAGAGAATGAATTATTTCTCATGATGTTTTGATCGTATTTGGAAGTAATCTTATAAATCAGTACTTGAAGAAAGAGAGAGAAAATGAAAGACTTGCATTTATATCAGATTTCTCATAACCAGTGGTCATTTCAAAAGACTATAGCCAACAAAGCACTTTTAAAAGTGTAGTCACTATCGTAACGTAGGAAAGAGAGTGGCTTAATAATTTTAAGAGACAACTTTGAAGAGTATTTTATATCAATGTGATTATTAGTAACAATAATAATTTATTATTACATGCATTCATGAAAATACAGTAAAATGGTGCCACTATTTAAGAAAGGTGGTCAGGAAAAGCCAGGGAACTATAGACCGGTGACCCTGACATTGGTGGTGGGGCAAGTTGTTGGAGGAAATCCTGAAGGACAGGATTTACATGTATTTTGAAAGTCAAGGATTAGGGGTAGTCAGTATGGCTTTTTGCGCGGGAAATCATGTCTCACAAACTTGATTGAATTATTTGAAGAAGTAACAAAGAGGAGTGATGAGTGCAGAGAGGAATAGATGATCTATATGGACTTCAGTAAGTTAAAAATCACACAACACCGAGTTATAGTCCAACAGGATTATTTGGAAGCATTAGCTTTCGGAGCGCCGCACCTTCATCAGGTGGTTCATCAGCGGTGCTCTGAAAGCTAATACTTCCAAATAAACATGGTGTTGTGTGATGTTTAACTTGTCCACCCAGTCCAACACCGGTGCCTCCAAGCCATGACTTCAGTAAAGCGTTTGACAAGGTTCCAGATGGTAGGCTGGTTAGCAAGGTTAAATCTCATGGAATACAGGGAGAACTAGCCATTTGGATACAGAAGTGGCTCGAAGGTAGAAGACAGAGGGTGGTGGTGGAGAGTTGCTTTTCAGATTGGAGGCCTGTGACCAGTGGTGTGCCACAAGGATCTGTGCTTGGTCCAAGGAAGAAGCACGCTGAAGCAGAGCCTCCTGTTGACCGGTCTCAGAATGCCAACTCTGCTGAAGCCGCTTCCAGCCACCTCCATAGCCAGGAGGCTGTCCACACTCTCGAGGACAAAGGCTCATCTCAAGTTCTGAGAACTGACCTGACCGTCCAAATGAACTCCCGAGGACTGAGAGATCGTTCACTCCATCGCCATTGCAGATGCTGCCAAAACATTAGAGGGAAAGAACGGACCCTAATTCATTGACACTGGAACAGTCGCTCAAGCCGAGATCGCCATGGCCACGAAGGATGGACCAGATCTGCTGTTTAGAACTCCCTGCAACCTCTCTCCACCACAGCAGCCACAGAAATAAAAGATGGTGAATTTGTTTCAAAGGTTAGGCGAAGAAAAACAAAATAAAAAAGAGAATAATGCGGTCACTCATGCGAGAGGGAGCAGACAGGCAGGGAACCTGAGCATCACCTATCCTGCATCTCCACCATTTTGAAGATAACTGGCCACAGATCAGTATGCCTGGCAATATCTCAGATCGCTGAAATTTTAAGCATTAACTTTGGTTTGCAAGCTAAATATGCCTTCAGAATTACAAACTGATATATAGGACACAAGGAAGTTAAAGTTGCTTGTGTGTGTGTGTAATTAACTGGCCTGTGACATAGTGTTTAGTCATAGATAATGTAAGTCAAATCGGTTTGAATAAACTTCCAGTTTAATCATTGCTTAAAACAAAGCTAAATCCTTCAAATAAGCATATGCCCTTCTATGATTCACTTGCCCATCATATCTATCTTCACTTGCTTGAGCTAACTTGGAGATAATCCATCAGCGAACAGAATATTACAATGAAATGTAAATAACTTCTAATAGCAGGAGTAAAATTAAATGCTGATGGAAATGTGTGCAGAAATAATCTGTTATATTTCCCACATAGATCCAATATAGCCCTGCAGAAGGCGGGGGAAATAAATATTGTAATTTTCGAATGACCTTATTCATAAATCCTTGACTTCTTCTTGGTAAAATTGTACTTTTAGACTTGAAGCATTGAAAATGTCGATAATTTATGTCATTAGCACTGAATAAATGTGCTTCTAGGCTGGTTACATTAAACTTGCAAACATCTTTTATAGATGAAATAGATACCTGAGAATACTCACCCACTGTACATTGATTTGTAAAGAGGTGTTTATTTAGTGTATTACATTCTGAGCTCATCAGAGCCAAAAGTCCGTTCATACAATTTAGTTTGGCAGACGTCTAGGATTAGATTTTGAAATGCTTATTTTTGTTATTGTAACAAAGACACAAATAATTATGTCATTAAATTTCAAAAATTACTTTGAAGATATTTCAATTCTTGAATTGTTTAGCTGTTCCAATTCATAAGGTATCGTTTCTGAGACATCTAGTTTGGCCTACAATTTGGCCTATTTTGCATTTCTCATTTCACCACACGAGCTACCAGGGTCCCTCTGACCTGATTCTGAAATACAGTTGTTCCTTACTGAGCTGTTGACATCTCAATGAAAGGGATCATGGTCATTGAGTAACTCCAGTTACACACAAATCCACAACATTAGGAGCCGGAGCCTCAAAACTGGTTTTCCTTTGCCAGAAAAGATGAATGGGAGGTAGATTCAACTTCAGGTATCATTTACAATGCCAGTCAGTTCTGCTTGCTGGAAACACAAGCAGCTTGCTAATAAAAAGCATTTTGGTTTTGAACCTAGGAGAAGAAGGGAAGTGATTGGGGTAGAGTGAATATCCATACAGAAGACAAGGGATGGGCTGAGGACAGAGGGAAGACAGGCAGGGAAGGTGGATGTGACATTGATGAAGTGCCAGGGCAATGACTGGCTGTGGTCTTCAGCTCTGTAGTGGATCTTGGAGGAAATCTCCTCCTCCTTGCTGTACGTTCAAGCAATTTATTTTCCTACACATGGCATTTGTCACTGGCTGGGCTACTTGAAGGTGATGTTTTCCTGTCTAAGAGTTGGGAGGTCATGTTACAGCTGTGTAGGACATTGGTTAGGCAACTTTTGGAATACTGTGTGCAATTCTGGTTTCCCTCTGATTGGAGGGATGTTGTGAAACTTGAAAGGGCTCAGAAAAGATTTACAAGAATATTGCTGGGGTTGGAGAGTTTAAGCTGTCAGGAGAGGCTGAATAGGCTGGGGCCGTTCTCCCTGGAGAATCAGAGGCTGAGGGGTGACCTTGTGGAGGTTCAGACAATCATGAGGGGTACAGATAAGGTAAATGGATACGGTCCTGCCCCTGGTGTGGGAGAGTCCAGAACTGGAGGGCGTAGGTTTAGGGCGAGAGGGGAAAAACTTAAAAGGGACCTAAGGGGCCAGATTTCCACGCAGAGGATAGTGCGTGTGTGAAATGAGTTGCCAGAGGAAGTGGTGGAGGCTGGTACAATTACAATGTTTAAAAGGCATCTGGATGGGTATACGGATAGGAAGGGTTCAGAGGGATATGGGCCGACTGCTGGCAAATGGGACTTGATTAGGTTAGGATATCTGGTCAGCATGGATGAGTTGGACCGAAGGGTCTGTTTCCGTGCTGTACATCTTTATGACTCTGAGTGCAGTCAGGTTCAGAGAAGCCCAATCACACTTCTGTATCCTCAAACAGTTGTTTAAACTTTTACATTTGCAAATCGCTGCCTGTTTAAGATATAGGCCCTGGGCATCTCCTTTTCACCAATGTGGACAGACAGGGCATTTCTGAATTTATAGACAATAGACAATAGACAATAGGTGCAGGAGTAGGCCATTCAGCCCTTCGAGCCTGCACCGCCATTCAAATAATCATGGCTGATCATTCCTAATCACTATCCTGTTCATCTTGCAAACATCTTTTATAGATGAAATAGATACCCGAGAATACTCACCCACTGTACGTTGATCTTAACTCCATAACCCTTGATTCCACTATCTTTGAGAGCTCTATCCAACTCTTTCTTAAATGAATCCAGAGAGTGGGCCTCCACTGCCCTCTGGGGCAGAGCATTCCACACAGCCACCACTCTCTGGGTGAAGAAGTTTCTCCTGAGCTCTGTCCTAAATGGTCTACCCCATATTTTTAAGATGTGTCCTCTGGTTCGGCACTCACCCATCAGTGGAAATATGTTTCCTACTGCCTGAGTGTCCAATCCTTTCATAATCTTATACGTCTCAATTTCTCTAGCACTTTCTGCCTTTGTTCCATATACTGTGGGGACTTTGGCATTTGAGTGGATTGAATGAAAGTCTGAAGACCGCAATGTCCAATAAACAGTGAGATTGAAGCACACTGATTTGTCTTGGTACCATGGTGCTTGGATTGAGTTTTTAATTACTAAGATCGATTCTAATCTGTAAAACTGACTGTTTCTTTCTGTTCTATTGTAATTATCTATTTATTGATTCAATAGGCCTCGGGAATTCGCAGACTTTGAGAAGACAATCTGTTTGTATATACTTAAGGATGGGTTTAACTCGGAGCCCAAGTATGTGAGATTTTGAACCACCTTGAAATGATACGCGAACATTTAGTCACTGGGACCCAGCTCCATTATTCCGTCCATGGACTTTAATTCAAGGAGGTGTGGAGAAGAATTCTCAAACCACCTTGGAATGCTGCCCTTTAATGGCCTCAGTGAAACTCTCACTATCTGTGTGCCAGCATGACCACTGTTAAACACTTAAAGAAATCTACTTAGTCTCTATCAAGGTTTCACCATAACACATTGCTTTTGTACACAATTGCCCTATTGAAAACATCCAGGATTCTGTAAGCCTATTTAAAAAAAACTATAACTTTCCCTACTATCTTCAAAGATTTTTATTCATACACACTAGGTTTCTCTTGTACCATTTGATATGTACAGATATTATGTACCATCACGTTTCCTTCCAAAAGGCATCATATCACATTCTCTGCATTGATGTGCCATTCCTAGCTGTCCATGTTTGTTACTAACCTCATACAATTCCAAGTTTTGTCTAAACTTGTCACCTGCATTCTCAAGCTGAGGTCATTGGTATAGATCACAAAGAGCTGTAGTCCTGTTACCTAACCCTCAGAGACATCCACTGAATACATTTCCCTCCAGTCTAATAAATAAACACAGCAATTGTCTACTTTCTGTCTCCTAGTCAATTTTGGGCATTTTGTGTCAATATCCTTTTCATCCCCTGGGCTTCAGTTTTCTTGATTTCAGTTGGTCGCCATTGACCTGGATGGATGCAGGCTCCACTGTTTGCATTTCTCTGAGTGCAGCAAGCCTTAGGCCCCTAGTGTTTGAAGGAATTAACTTTCATTTCCAAAAATATACTTCAGTAATGATCTGTACAGCAGATATATTGCACACAAAAGGGGTGGAAATATCCGTTGAGCCAAGTGTGTAGGCAGGTGGAAAAGTGGGAGGGGTTTCAGTTTGCAGGCATTATTATATGTAAATGTGTTGTTCTCAGCTCATTAAATAATCGTGATCAGGTAAAATAGCAAATAGCAATGTTGGGAGGACAGGAGCTTCTATCCATTGTTGGGGTCTAACCTTTGGGCTCCATATTCAAAAAGACACCTGCGCACCCCTTGATGCTCTGCAACCAAGGAGGATCACTAAACCTCTGCTCGTCATTCTCACTCCAACCTGGAGATGTCGGGCAAAAAATGGCTCTACACTCTAGCGATGCTGCCCTGAAAGCTATGAGAACAGAATTCCCATGCCCTAGGGATGGCAACAAAAGGCCAACCTTACTGGCAAAGACAGCCTGGACAGAGATGGGTGTGGAGGTCAGTTCCCACAGATATCTCAAGAGAAGTTCTGTCTCGTGCTGGGAGGATGGATAATCCGCTGCGCTCTGCCAGGAGATATGCCATAATGTACTCAACGTTTTATGTGCTAGAGCTTGAGCTAGCATTGTAAGGCTACCACTGTACAGCACTGCTACACACCACGTTTTGGTTTCAGACATCTCCATCACAGGCCTTATACGCACTCAAAATGTCTTTTTTGCACTCATCAATTTGCACCAATAACATCATTATGGCACTACCTTTCTCAGAATTCACAGTGAAGATGTGGAAGGAGATGCAATGTTCAGGAGCTCATGTACTATCTGGTCACTGACCTTTCATCACAACTCAGAATGTGCAGATCTAATCGTTTCTCTGCAAAAGCATGCATGGGATAAGAACACAACCAGAGACTATGGCTGTTTGAGTTGAGCCTCCATTGGAGTTCAAACCTGTGTGTCTGGCCCAGTTAGGTTTTCTAGTGATAGCTGGTGCTTCCCTTCAGCGGGCTTGCTGACCTGATCTACAACAAGAATCCACACTGTATTAGAGTCTTCTCATGAGCCGATCAACATAGAGACACTTTAATCCCAACACTAAACATTTTCACCAAAAAGCAGCTTTTTTTTTCCTGAAGGAGCCATGTTTTTTATACAAGGGGCTTGGAGGAAGATGTTTTCCTTGCCAGGTTAATGCCTCATTTAAAGAGTTGAGTTTGTGAACAGGCATGTTTCCTTGCTAGAAAACGTTTGAGAGCATTATAGCAAATGTTGCACTTGCCGTCAGGAAACAGAAGGTTTAACTCCTGCTCAATTAAGTTCTCCCACCTACCTTTCTAAACATTGCCCCCATGACCTTCACCTTTAGGAGCAAAAGCATTCTTTCTTTTTCATCACCACATGGAAGAAAAGGCTGTTTGTTATTTTACAGCTTGCAGAGTTAAAAGTAAGCACATCATTTTCAAGGCTTTAAAATTGATTTCAGTAAAATCTGTCTTCAGCAATTGTGTGCTGCATTTCACAGAATATGCTGAGGTGAAGGCAGGGGTTCAAAATGGTCCCTAATGCTTCACAGATAGGAAATTACACAACTGGCTTTGAGGTTAGCCAACCTTTAGAATATACTGGTTGAATACTTATGATGGAAGGAAGGCCCTTCAAGGGAACTAATTTACCATGAAATGTCCTCAATTACTGTTGGAGCGGGAAGGCTAACCTTAAACCTTCCCTCTCAGACTTAAGCAGGGAAAGTTGGAATTGAGAGGGATCCCCAATCAGCATTGGCTCACTGAGTTTAATGCCGCAGTATGACGGCACTATGAAAATCCACTCTGACCCTAACTCTAAACCTGTCATACCTCTCATCGTTCTTCGCGAACGCTGAGTGAAGGCCAAATATACCACATCATCTGTATTCCCTTTCTCAAACTTAATTTACTACTTATTAAAAAAAAACTTGATTAAATTTGTCAGCTATGACTATAAATTCATTCTGAGCTGTCATTAATTAATCAATGCATTTCTTCCGGGATATACTTTTTTTTAATTTAAAGAATTTACTTTGGGCTAACTGGTCCGCTATATTTTTCCCTTCCTGCCCAAGGCTGTTGGGTATTGGCTATTGTCCAATTCCATACTGCAGCTCACATATTTAATGAAGATTATCGTCTTGCACTGAGAGTTTCTGTGTTACAATTCAGTCAACCAGGTCGTTGAAGCCTGCTCCAACATCCCTTCATTCTGAGGCCTCCTGTATCATCACTGCCCCAGGTTGCTGTCGTCATAGTTATAGGCACAGCTCCTGATTTACTGGCAGCTTTTTGGAGGCAGATGGTAGACTTTGATCATTGAAAGATGACATGACCATGAACCAACCAGGGTGGGGCCATCCTGACCTTTCTGATAGGTTCCTGCCACTCTGTCAACTCCTCGCCAGTCTTGTTTCTAAGAATCATTTTATGCTCTTCTATAAATTCATCTATCTTCACATCTTTCATATCTAAAGAATTCAATAAATATTAATGTAATATCTCTTCTCACTTCATATTCCATGCATAAATTTCTTCCTTCATCTCCAAGTTTTTCAAAAACGTTCATAGACTATGAGCATCGCAGACTGAGCCGACATTTATTGCTCAGGCTGAAGTGCTGTGTAGAAGGTAGAGGTGAGCTACCTTCTTGAACTGTTACCATCCTTCCGGTTTAGAGACACCTGGTTGGCCTCAGACATATTTCTATGTGCTGGGTATTCTATAGAGAACTCAGAGGGTGCAACATATTTCTTGATTGTTGTGACAATCCAATAATTTGTGTTTGGACTTTAGGAAGAAAAAAAAATCAAAGATAGTTTATTTATATCTTAACTGCTTGTCATCCTATAGTCCTTTATAACATATATCAGTGCTACAGGCTCCAAAGGCTGGGGAGGTTCATTTTATTGTCCACTATAATTTCAGTTTTAGAAGTTTGGAATTCCTGTGAAAAATTGCCATGACCATGAAGTTGGTGATAGTACAAGACGCACCTGCAGTAACTTGCCAAAGCTCCCTCACCAGCATCTTCCAAACCACAACTTCAATGACTAAGAAGGACAAGGGCAGCAAACAAACAGGAAAACCCACCAGCTACGAGCCTAACCTTAAGCGACACACCATCCTGATTTGCATCTATATAACTATTGCTTCACTGTTGATGGGTCAAAAAACCTGAAACCACCTTCTCAACTGTACTAAGAGGATCCCGACATTCCCGAGATCTAAAGCATTTAAAGAAGGCAGCTCACAAATCCTTCTTCAGGCAATTAGTGATGGGCAATAAACATCCACATGCACACATTAAATTTTTCAGAAAATGACAGTTGTGCTCACTTCCAGGACTATGAGGAGTCTGGCTGAGATTATCCTTATGAAGCATTAAAATACAAAACCTGAAGGAACATTTTTTAAAGAACCTTTCTGTACCCAGATGGTCAGAAGAATCTGAAAATTAAATTTGAAACTTTATCTCACAGTTCACTTTTTCAGTTTAGTTTTAACCTTTTTGTTTAAGCACAGTCTCTCTGCGTCCTTTTTCACTTTATAGGTGTACATTGTACTCCTCTCATCTTAATTTGAAGATTTTCCACTCTTGGCCTGTTAAGGTATTTGATAATTTTATTGTTAATTTGGGCCTAATCCCTTTTTGCCTTTCTCAGTGTTTAGCCTTTTTGCAGTCCAGCACCCTGATCTATGAGTCCCATTATCCTTTCTATTCATACCTTGGATCTAATTGCATTATGCTCACTATTTTTCTATTGTTTCTTAGCCTTCCTATTACAGTACCTATTTTACTTCCAATACTGAATTCAAGTAATATTGTTCTGCATGTTACATTGAGCTGGAAGATGGTCTTGGAATCATTCTAAATGTGTTCTCCCTGTTTGAACAAATGCTTTGATTTTGTTTCAGCCAGGCTTGTGACATTGAAAATAGACATATTATTTTTCTGTTCATTGTGCTTATCCACAGTTCTGTAGCCCAAATTTGACCCAGAAATTGAGGTAGCTTATTTTTGAGGTAAATGTGTCATTCTGAACGGTCCAATGTGGTGCCAAATTAATAGTGGTAATCTGATATATGCCACATTAGTTAGGATGCCCTGCAGTCAGGTGTTGGGCTTCTGACATAGGCAATTAATTTAATGCCTTTTTCAGTCTCAGTCATGACATTGGTTGTTGCCTGACTGTAGTTTGGATCATGCAAACTGAATATTGTTTGTTAGACATAGCAAAGCAAAAAAAAGTCATTCAAGGAGCACTGGAAACTGCACCCCCCCCCTCCAAAATGTAAACTTTAGGGAAATCCATTAATTATGGAGGTGGAAAGACTGAGAATGCTTCTTCTGATAATACACCGAAACTGCTGGCCATCCTTACACCACTGTGCTCTGCCGGAATCTCTCTTGCTGTTTGTGCTTGCCACTTTGTCACACCTGAACTCAGGCATGGGACATGTTAAGGCTCTCAATCCACTGTCTGGTGGCCTGTAATTGTATCTGCTGTTTTGCTATTCTGTTTTATGTGAGCCTCACACATCCATATGTTGTCCATGCTGAGAATGACTCCTTTCTTGTTTCTTGACTCCAAAGAAATTATGTTTGTGACAATCCATTAGTCCTTACATTCTGCTACAATGATATAATTAGACCACACCCTGGTTTTTCTCCCTTCCTGTCTCTCCTGAAAAAGATATAGAATGATACATATCAAGCTTCCAATCCTGTACAAACTTAAGCAATGTCTCTGGTGTAGCCACAATTTATACCCCCTTGTAGCTATTAATGATTCACGCTCTAAAATTTGGTAAATACTTTCTGCATTCTCATACTTAGCAATAAATCTGTTTTTTTCATTATAATTTTGAACCTTTATTTAATTTTTCAATATCTTTTTCCTCATACAATCATGTTTTTATTTCTCACTATCTGATTCCCTGTTTTTTTTTGCCTCTTCTGCTTTGATAGTATTTTACTAGATAGAGAGAGAGAATTTGCATTTATATAGTATCTCTCTTATCTCCAGGACCTGCCAATTTGGTTTTTATCACTGTGTTCAGTTCAGTGAAGTCGTTCACTTATTTTTATCCATCTTAAAGATTGTCAAATTCATCTTGAATTCACAAGATATTTTCTTAGCTTTGACCTAACTTTGGAAATGGGGTCAGTCAACGTCCAAGATATCATTGAAGTGACATTTCAGTGTTATTTGTGCAGCCACATACTGCAAATTACATTTTCAAGAAAGACAATTTTTTTTAATGTTGCAGATTGCTCAGAGTGATCTCTTACAATTCTACAAATTTCCCCAGAAACAGCCAATTAGTTTGGAAAATGTTAGCTCCTACTTAAGGATGTGTGTATTCGGAAGGAAAGGGGAAATATCAAACAATGTGTGACAGTTATGACTTAGATAACTGGAGGATATCAACTTGCTACAATCCTATTTTTAGTTAATTTATGTAGAGTCAAGCAGTAAAGCCCAAAGACTGATATTAATTTATCTACATTTCAAACAATAAGGCCCAGGAATTTGATCAAGGTCTGTCCATTTTTTTTTTGCAATATTGAAATATCCCTAACCGGGACAGTGTTTTCAAGTATCCTCAATTTCTAGCCTTCTCAAACAGGGATTTAGCTACTGACCAGTGTGGATAGTCCTAAAGCATTACAGTATACTGGGCTATGTGAATGGTCTGGACAACCCTCCCTCCTGTATTCCTAGTTTCAGGTGAAATTGAATTTTTACACTTATGTTTCATATTGTGATCTGTGTAATTTCAAAGGTCAAAGATATTTCATTTTAAATTTGTTAAAATCTGTTGTTGGTTTCGCAACATATGAATTTCCTGCTTTCATGTCATTTGGACAGTTAAATCTTCTCTCTTGGGCACTTTTGTGATGACTCTATGAGCCTATGGTTAGTTAAAAAAAAATCACACAACACCAGGTTATAATCCAACAGGTTTAATTGGAAGCACCAGCTTTCGGAGCGCCGCTCCTTCTAAAGGTGGTAAGGAACAGCTTTCTGAAAGCTAGTGGCGTTGTGTGACTTTTAATTTTGTACACCCCAGTCCAACACCGGCACCTCCACATCATGGAGCCTATGGTTAGTGTATCTTCCTTTGTCTGTAGCTTTGCAAAGTAGTGCTAGCACAAAATCTGCTACCTAAAATTTGTCTATTTTCAATAAACCGATTTAAATTTCAGAAAATAAATCTTAAGGACAGGTAAATTGTGATTTAATATTGTCTTAGATGCCTACAGGGATAAAATCACATTAGGGATTGAACCTCAGATAAGGACAGAAGCAGTCTGAGATTCTATCGATTCTGTCAGAACAGTTACCAGAGACTTTATTCTCGTGGGACTACGAGCAGTATTCAGAGAGTTGATCCCAAACAATGACAAGATAGAATACCGGAAAGAGATGAGTACTTGGTGGCATGGTGTAAAGATAACAATCTCTCCCTCAAAAACAGCACAATGAAGGAGCTGATCACTTTTTAAAAATTATTTGTTCATTTTATGGGATGTGGGCATTGCTGGCTGGCCAGAGTTTATTGCCTGTCCCTAGTTTGCCTTGCGAAGGTGATGGTGAGCTGTCTTCTGGAACTGCTGTAGTCCATAGACGATAGATTGACCCACAATGCGTTTTGGAAGGAAATTCCAGGTTGTTGATCCAGCGACAGTGAAGGAACAATCTATTTCCAAATCAAAGTGGTGAGTGACCTGGAGGGGAACTTACGGGTGGTGGTGGTGTTTCTGTGCATTTGCTGCCCTTGTCCTTTTAGACAGAAATGGTTGTTGGTTTAGAAAGTGCTGTCTGAGGATCTTTGGTGAATTTCTGCTGTGCATCTTGTAGGTAGAACACAATACTATTGCTCTAAGCGTCGGTGGGGGAGGGAGTGGATGCTTGTGGATGTAGTGCCAATCAAGGGGGCTGCTTTATCCTGGATAGTGTCAAACGTCCTGAGTGTTTTTGGGCTTGCAGTCATCCAGGAAGTGGAGTATTCCATCACACTCCTGACTTGTGCCTTGTAGATGGTGGACAGGCTTTGGGGAGTCAGGAGGTGAATTACTCTTTATAATATTCCGAGCTTCTGACCTGGTCTTGCAGCCATGCATTTATGTGATCAGTCCAGTTGAGTTTCTGATCAATGATAATTCCCAGGATATTGATAGTGGGAGATTTAGTGATAGTAACAGCATTAAATGTCAAGGGGCAGTGATGGCTATAGCCTGGTATTGCTGTGATGTGAATGTTTCTTGCCACTTGTCAGCCCAAGCCTGGATGTTGCCCAGATCTTGTTGTATGGACTGCTTCAGTGTTTGAAGAGTCGCAAATGGTGCTGAATATTGTGCAATCATCAGTGAATATCCCCACTTCTGAGCTTGTGATGGAGGGAAGATCAGTGACGAAGCGACTGAAGATATTTGGGCATAGAACACTACATTGAGGAACTCGTGCAGCGATGTCCTGAAGCTGAGATGATTGACCTCCAACAACCATGACCATCTTCCTGTATGTCAGGTCTGACTGTAACCACCAGAGAGTTTGCTCCCCCCTACCCATTGATTCCAGTTTTGCTCAGGTTCCTTGATGCCACACTCAGTCGAATACAGCCTTGATGTTAAGGACTGTCACTCTCCCCTCTGCTCTGGAATTCAACTCTTTTGTCCATGTTTGAACCAAGGCTGTAATGAAGTCAGGAGCTGAGTGACCCTGGCGGAACCCAAACTGGGTGTCACTGAGCAGATTATTGCAGAGCAGGTGCTGCTTGATAGCACTGTTGATGACAACTTCCTTTACAGATGATTAAGAGTAGACTGATGGGACAGTAATTGACCTGGTCGGACTTGTGCTGCTTTTTAGGTACAGGACATACCTGGGCAATTTTCCACATTGTTGAGTAGATGTCAGTGTTGTAACTGTACTGGTACAGCTTGGCTGGGGGAGTGGCAAGTTCTGGAGAACAAGTCTTCAGTACTATGGCCAGCATGTTGTTAGGGCCTGTAGCCTTTTCAGTATCCAGTGCCTCCAGCTGTTTCTTGATATCACATGGAGTGAATCAAATTGGCTGAAGACTAGTATCTGTAATGCTGGGGACTACTGGAGAAAGCCGAGATGGATCATCAACTCGGCATATCTAGCTGAAGTTTGTTGCGAAAGCTTCAGCTTTATCTTTTGCACTGATGTGCTGGGTTCTTCCATCATTGAAGATGGGGATATTTGTGGAGCCTCCTCCTCCAGTGAGTTGTTTAATCGTCCACCACCATTCATGACTGGAAGTGGCAGGATTGCAGAGCTTAGATCTGATCTGTTGGTTGTGAGATCACTTCGCTCTGCCTATCACTTGCTGCTTATGCTGTCCTATTTGGTGACCTATTTGGCAGGTAGTCCTATTTGGTGACTTCACCGGGTTGACATCTCATTTTTATGTATGCCTGGCATTGCTCCTGGCCCTCCTGCACTCTCCATTGAACCAGGGTTGATCCCCCGGCTTGATGGTTTTGGTTAAGTGGGGGATATGCTAGACCATGAGGTTACGGATTGTAGTGGAGTACAATTCTGCTGCTGTTAATGACCCACAGCACCTCATGGATGCCCAGTCTTGAGTTGCTAGATTTATGTGAAGTCTGTCTCATTTAGCATGGTGATAGTGCCACACAACTTGGTGGAGTTTATTCTCAAAGTGAAGGGGGACTTGATCTCCACAAGGACTGTGCAGTGGTTGCTTTTACTGATGTTGTCATGGGCAGATGCATCTGCAGCTGGTAGATTGTTAAGGATGCGGTGAAGTATAATTTTCCCTCTTGGTTCCCTCACCACCTTCAGACCCAGTCTAGCAGCTATGTCCTTTAGCACCCGACCAACTCGGTCTGTAATGCTGCTACTGAGCCACTCTCAGTGGTAGACATTGAAATCCCCCACCCAGAGTACATTTTGTGTCCGTGCTGTCCTCTGCATTCCTCTAAGTGATGTTCAACATGGAGGAGTACCAATTCATCAGCTGAGAGATGGCAGTACATTGTAATCAGCAGGAGGTTTCCTTGCCCATGTTTAACCTGACGCCACAAGACTACATTGGGCTCGGAGTCAATGTTGAGGATTCCCTGAGCAATTCCCTCTCGACTGTCCACCACTGTGCTACCACCTCTGCTGGTAGGACAGGACATAACAGGTGGTGTCTGGGACATTCTCTGTAAGGTATGATGCCGTGAATTTGACTACGTCAGGCTCTCCCAATTTTGGCATTAGGCCCCCGATGTTAGTGAGGAGGACCCTGCAGGGTTACCAGGGCTGTTTCTGCCATTGTCTTTTCTGGTGCCTAGGTCGATGCCAGGTGATCTGTCCGGTTTCATTTCTTTGAGGCTTTGTAGTGATTGGTACAACTGAATGGTGTGCCAGGCCATTTCAGAGGGCAATTCACATTGCAGTGGGTCTAGAATCACAGGTAGGCCAGATCAGGTGAGAATGGCAGACTTCCTTCCCTGAAGGATATTAGTGAACCAGCTGGGTTTTTCTGCCAATTAACAAAGATCTCATGGTCATCAGTAGATGCTTAATTTCAGATTTGTTTGAAAAATTGAATTCAAACTCTACCATCTGCCCTGAGGGGATTCAAACCTGGGTCCCCAAAACATTACCTGTGTCCATGGATTAATAGTCTAGTGATAACACCACTAGGCTATTACCTTCCCCTGACTTTAGGAAGTGTAGTGGAGGACATGTCCCTCTCTACATCAATGGTGCTGAGGTGGAGATGGTCAAGAGCGTCAAATTCTGAGGAGTGATGATCACCAACAACTTGTCCTGGTCTATCCATGTTAATGCAATGGTCAAGAAAGCACAACAATGCCTTTACATCCTCAGGAGGCTAAGGAAATTTGGCATGTCTGTTAACATTCTTACCAATTTTTCTAGATGCACCACAGAAAGCATTCTAACTGAAAGCATTCTTGGTATGACAACTGCTCTGCCCAGGACCGTAAGAAACTACAGAGTTGTGAACATATCCCAGTCCAACACACAAGGCAACCTTCCATCCATTGACTCCATTTATACTTCTTGCTGCCTTAGGAAAACCGCCAACATCATCAAAGGCCCCTCCACCCCAATTCTAATCTCTTCCAACCTCAGGCAGAGGATACAAAAGCTTAAACATACGTACCAACAGTTTTAAGAACAGCTTCCTCCGTGCTGTTAACAGACTTTTGAATGGCCCTCTCAAATTTTAAATTTGATGTTGATCTTGCTCTTTGTACACCTTATCTTCAGCTGTAACATTGCTCTGTTCTTCGCTCTGTTCTGTTACTCTACTGTACTTTGTATGGTATGATATGCCTTTGTGATTGAATTAATGTTTTCAAAGACTTGAATGTTCCCTGCTGTGCAACAGTTACACATGTTCACTGGGACTTTGGAGTTCCTGGTCATGGAATCATTACAACACCAAAGGAGGATATTCAGCCCATTGAGTCCATGTCACCACTCCAAAAAGCAATTCAATCAGTTCCATTCCACACTTTGACCCAGAGGCTCTCTATGTTTACTTCCATTAATTGGTCATCCAGTTTCCTTTTAAAACCAGGTGGCTACCTTCACGGCAATTGGCCACACTAGCAGCAAGTTCCAGGTTTTTACCACTTGCTTCAGAAAGACGTTTTTTCTTAACCTCCACCAGAACACTTCTCAAAACTTTAAATCTGTGAACCCAGATCACAGATCCTGGAACCATGAGCTAACAGGAACAGTTTCCTTTACCTAATTTGAACCTGTCATAATTTTCAATGCATCTATCAATTCTCCCTTCAATCTTCTTTTGCTCCAAGGAGAATGACCTCAGCTCTTCCATTCTAACACTGAAGCTGAAATTCCCTTGAACCTTGTGGTAAATTACCTGGAAAGTCTCTCAAGGATCCTCTTGTTTGTTCTGAAGAGTTGGAATCAGTGATGTAGTTGTGGCCTAACATTATCATCATTCCTTTGTAATGTAGTGAGTCTTTGTTTACTCAGAGGCATGGCAAAGCTTTGAGCTCTCCCTCTTATACATGCTGCTGGTCCTTAGTGCAATGCCTCTGGTGTTCTGCTACCTCTATCCAATTGTGTTAAGCAGGGAAACAAGATATCTTCCACAATAGCATAACCTTCCTCCTGCTCACCTCCTTCATCAACTCTTCCCAGAAAACCAGGGGCCTTGCCGCTCTCCCTTTCCTGTCACCTTCAGGAATATTGATTTCCAGTAATTGCAGCTGAAGTATCATCTCCTTTAAGAGCTGCAATCTGCTTCTGAATGGCGTCCAGGATACCAGGTATGAGACACCACCAATGAGAAGAATATTTTGGCAATTGTACGTTCTTTTTCAGTTTCGGCACAGGGACCAATATGGAAACTTTTGTGCATCCACACGATAAAATTCTCTTGAGTGTGTTGCTCAGTTTATGTGGAAATGGTACATTTCAATTTCCAACCATATTTTTATGAAGTTTGTTAGTCTACTCAATTGTTTTGAAGACTACAATGTTCTCAAATGGACTTTTCAAGTGAGTATGTTTAGGAAGTAGTGATTTAGAATTGTTTTTGTATTTCTCCACCCCCTGCTCATGAAATGCTGAGTCTTTAAACACAGCAGTCCTTCCAGGTCAGGTTCTGCCCTAGAGCAAGACTTATCTCAAATCTTGTGTAAATTTAGAACCACTTGTTAGAACCCATCATGGTTTTTCAGACACACTTTAGAGAGTGGGCTGGTTAAGAGCACCCACTTACCCTTTGTGATAGAACAGGGGTAACCTATCAGATGCAAGTACCATGCTAGACAAGAACTCTGCAATCAGAGTCGGTCTCCATTTGCTGAGGAGAGCGGATCACAGACATTTTGACTCAAAGCTATTAATACTATTAGTGGCAGCAATCACTCCATCCATAGATGCTCAGCTACCCTGCCAGATGCCAAAACAATATTCAAGAGACATTAGGGCAGTTTCAAATCAGAAGTATATTACTAGCAAAACCAGAAACATTCACATTCTGGAAGAAGACAATCTAACCTCTTCAGTTTCTCAGTCTATAATTTTCACAGCATGCTTCAATTCGAAGTCTCAGACCAGCAGTCATTTTCCTGCCCATCAGTCTATCATCATTACTCTTTGCACTATCTCTCACAGCAATACAAAAACATAAGTTGCTGATGTAGTACATTATGTGCCACATATGGTATTATTAAAAATCGACCAGAACAAATATGAAATGCGGACTATAAAATATTGGCCCATTAAGTAAGCATTTTGAATACAGTTAAGGAGTTTGCAGCTCAAAGGTAGCAGAAATTGATATGATATTTTGCATTTTAATCCTATAAAGCGTCGCAAATTAAATTAAAGATAACTAGAGCAATGGAAGTAGTCCCATCAATTGACTACATCAGTCAAATCTTTAAATGTGTACTTACTAATCACAATTTTACACCTTTTTCTCCTAAAATTGCACAAAGTCTTCTTTGAAGAAGCTGGGGTTGACTGATAAGAATGTTATGCAGATTTTGTATTTCAATAACGCACACACTATTTGTACCAGTCAGTGGAAGTATATTTTCTCTTTAAAGACTAAATCTGTTTGTTAGTAGAGGTAAAATTTTCAAACTAATGCAAAACAATTTCAAACAATTTCAAATGCTTATTGAAATCTGAGTGTAATCTGCAATGTTTGGAGGAGCAGTACCAATCAAAATGATTCTTATCATCTACCAAATTTCAAAATCAGTCTTCTGATTTCTCAGTGTGCAGGTTCCCCTATTTCCAGCAAGTCTGTGTTGTAACAGACGTATTAGAATAATTGCGATTAAACTTTATCATTTCAAAGAGCGATGAATAAGATTTGTGGAGAGATATCCATTGCAATACCTTCTGCACACCTCTACATCTGTATCCACTGGACATAAAACTTTGTCTTATTGCGCTTCATGTTGTTGCATAAATATCTGTCAGAATTAAGTGGAAGAATTTTAAAACATTTTGGCATAGAGATCAATGGCAGGCAGTCAGAAAATTGGTGTTGTTAGTAGCGAGTGATTGGGTTGGGCAGGGTGGTTAGTGGTGGGTTTTTTTTGGGAGGGTAGGAGGTAAGATTGGTTGCCAGCCAGGAATTTAGAGCTAATTAAGGGCATTAAAATTCATTTCAAAGGTCCAGTGAACTCCAATCCCAATGGGTTCAGTTTGGGAACGATGGGGTGGTGAGGTGATTCAAGGGCTTTGGGCCCACAACTTCCTCCATTGTCCATTGTGGTGTTGGCCCATCCAGGATCATTGCCAGGCAACTGTGCCATTTTAAATAGAAAATAACCTCAGTTGCCCATGCCACTCACCTCCTTATCTGGAGCCCTGACATCTGGTTAGAAATTCATCCTGTTGTACTCAATAAAGCTGACCTAACATCTTTGGACATTTTGGGAAAGGTCTCGAGACCTTGGAGGGAAAGTGTGAACTTAATAGAATGCTAACAAGGATGACAGACTTCAGGAGTATTGTTGGAGATTGTTCTTAGAGTGTATAACAGGGGAGTTAACAGAGGATTCAAAATTGGGGGGTAGCCAACAACCGACAGGAGGCCGTGGTGGAGAGGAGGGTCCGGGACAGGGAGGAGGGTCCCGGACAGGGGGCCGTGAGAAGGGAGGAGGGTCCCGGACAGGGGGCCGTGGGAGGGGAGGAGGGTCCCGGCCAGGGGGCCGTGGGAGGGGAGGAGGGTCCCTGCCAGGGAGGAGGGTCCGGACAGGAGGTCATGGGAGGGGAGGAGGGTCCCGGACAGGGGGCCGTGGGAGGGGAGGAGGGTCCCAGACAGGGGGCTGTGGGAGGGGAGGAGGGTCCGGACAGGGGGCTGTGGGAGGGGAGGGGAGGAGGGTACCTGACAGGGAGGAGGGTCCCGGACAGGGGGCCGTGTGGGGGGAGGAGGCTCCCGGACAGGGGGCCATGTCGGGGGAGGACGCTCCGGACAGAGGTCGTGGGGTGGGAAGGAGGGTCCCGGACAGGGGGCCGTGGTGGGGGAGGAGGCTCCCGGACAGGGAGGAGGATCCCGGACAGGGAGGAGGGTCCCGGACAGGGGGCTGTGGGGGGGAGGAGGGTCCGGACAGGGGTCGTGGGGTGGGGAGGAGGGTCCTGGACAAGGGGCCGTGGGGGAGAACAGCATCCCGGATAGGGGGCCGTTGGGGGTGTGGACAGTGGGGTGGAGGGAGGGGGAGGAGGGTCCTGGTCAGGGGTCTGTGGTGGGGGCGTGGAGAGGAGGGTCCCAGACAGGGGGCCATGGAGGGGAGGACGAGGCCTCAAGTTTGGAAGCCTGGCAGTGGTCTACTGACTTGGCCCATGTGTTACGGAGGCCAGAGATTGGCACAGACTGTAAACAGCATCCTTTTTCTTTTGTTTTTTGTCTTTTTGTTCTTATGTTGGACGTTTTTTTTTTCAATATTTTGTATCTGAAATAGCAGCGTAAGTGGTGACATTGCAAAGTTTTCACTGCACTCATTTGAGTGCTGATTCAACTCCATTCCAAAACTCGTGGGCAGTTTGTTATCAAGAGGATACAAACGTAAGGCCATTGGCAAAAGAAACAGAAGGGAAATGATGAAAAATTATTTGATGACCAGTATTTAAAATCAGGATTGCATGTTAGAAACAGTTACCAACTATGAAGTAAATAGATCGCTAATGATGTACAAATTTGACGATAATTTTCTGTCAAATGTCAGCCTGTGGGTCTCTCTTTTTTGTATGTAGGTTAAATGGCTCAATTCCGAAACTGCTTTGTATTTAAGCAATAGTCTGTTTTTTTTCTATGCCTGACATCAACCTGAAATAAAGAGTATTTCTCAATTTGAAATTTAAGATTTCAAGAATAAAATACGTCTTAAGAAAAGTGGTGATAAACTTTGTTCATGAGGGATAAGCCAGTGAAAGTGCACCAATGATAAGTGGAAATTAACTGGTCATATGGGAGTGCTATCTTGACACATACAAGAGGAGTTGGACCAATATGTGACATTCACAAGCTTTATGATTTTTCTTTCGTTCAGGAATGATATTGTAGCAGAACTCCATGTGGACCGTGCAAATAGTAGTATATCTAGCCACTAGGCAGTCTGTGTAAGTTTAGGCGGAGGGGGGTACTGCAGATGGTGTGGATTAGAGTCAAGATTAGAGTGGTGCTGGAAAAGCACAGAAGGTCAGGCAGCATCTGAGGAGCAGGAAAATCGATGTTCCGGGCAAAAGGCCTTAATCAGGAATGAGGCCTCATTCCTGATGAAGGGCTTTTGCCAGAAATGTCGATTTTCCTGCTCCTCGGATGCTGCCTGACCTGCTGTGCTTTTTCAGCACTACTCTAGCCTGTGTAAGTCTATTTTGCAGCCCCAGAAACAACACTCTGTAAATGGATTTCTTCCCCAGTTCATAATGTTGCTAAGAAAAACTGAATGTTGGGACTTTGATGTGCACCCCCCCCCATTTTCCATCCATTTATTACAGGCTGTGTCATTTAAAAAGCAAATGTTTATGTTTGTTGTTGAGATGTTGGCATTACTGGCTATGTCAGCATTTATTGCTGTCCCTGAGAAAGTGGTGGTGAGCTGCCTTCTTTCAACCTTGCTCTCCAGCTGATCCAGGTACACACGCCATACTGTTACAAGAAAGTATCAGGAATTTGACTCACTAACAATGTAGAAAGGGTGGTACAGTTCCAAATTAGGATGCTGTATGACTTGAATAAGAATATGAAGGTTGTGGCGTTCACATGCTTCTGCTGTCCTTGTCCTTTTGGGTGGCAGAGATCACTGCTTTGGAAGAGTTGCTCTACAAACTATGGAGGAGCACACCCTGCATATGCGCACGTACAGTGTCAGGTTATCAAAGACTGTCATTGCTGTTGGAAGTAAGAGATGTTTCATGTGTATCTCTACTGTCCGTTGCTGAATTATGCATTTCTGTTTTGTACGTTAGTGTTTTATAACTGTCTGCTTTGAAACAAAAGCAGTTGATTGAAAATAATTGTAACTGCTCAGAGAAACCACAACTGAAACTGTCAGGTTCTTGGAGAGGCAAAAATAATGATTGCAACTCTTTAAGTTGTTTCGATATTGGTTCGCACTGAAATCTTGTCATCATCAGATTTTTTAATCGTTGAGAATTCCAGAATTGAAGCGATCTGTCCAGGTATTGCTGGAAGGAACTTTGGAAATGTCTTTATCAACCATGTATTCCATTAACATACCTCCCTTCAGTGTTTGAAATACAAAAGCAAATAACTAAATATATCATCATCCAATGTGGGGCTCAAAAGAATGTCTATGGGATTGGGCACCCCATTAATTACCAACTAGCCAGACTGTATAGAACGTCCCTCCACAAAGCCTTTCCAACATGGTCACTTGTTCAAGGGAAAGTGAGTGACCTCTTTTAAGGAGGTGCCAGTCATAAAATTTAGATATATTTACAATTGAAATTTACAATATTTAGAAATATTTTAATCATTCCTGCAAATGCCAGCAGTGTAACTTTCTGGTTGGCACCGTGTGTTATTCATTTTAATGGTTCATTTTCTTTAAAGGGACCAGAATGCAAATTTACAAACTAATGGCCACAACATTAGCTTTGCAGCTCCTGTTGCGTGGTAGCAATGTGAGGGTAGAGAACTGGTGATGGCCCTTGCATTGCCTGCTGCTATCCTGATCTCATTAGGGACTCGCCTGGCTTGGTGGCGTATTTGTCAATGCAGCAAGCGTTTCTGTGGAAACTGGCATCCGTTCTTTTTCATGTGGGCCACTGGAGCAAATTTCTCATCTGAGTCATGCAGGAGAATTTGTATCTGGCCTCATCCATCAGGGGGCTGGCAATTTTGTTATCTTTTCTGCTGGTCCTGATAGACGGCTTCATCACATGTACTTCCTAACTTTAACTGAGCTTGAAAAAAACGCACAGTGCATAGATCTGAGCTAATGGCTGCAAGTGTGAGATTGAAAGATGATCTTTCATCAGTATCAGCACTTTTTTTTTTCTCTTGAATTTCAAACTCCTGCCCTGAGGCTTGATCAAGTGACAGTTCTTGGGTATCTGAAAGCATAAGAGCAGAAGGACTGTCTTGGACGAGGGAAGTGGAGGCAACGAAAGAATTGCTTGTTTACATCATCATAAATCATAAGACATTTTGGGTTGAGGGGAAAATGAGAAATGAGAGAGGATATTTGGCCAGAAGATGCTATCATTCACTCTGGTTTCAGCCCCACCACTGGTCACGGTCACTGTAATGATGTAAACACTATTCATGAAGAAGGGCTTATGCCCGAAACGTCGATTCTCCTGTTCCCTGGATGCTGCCTGACCTGCTGCGCTTTTCCAGCAACACATGTTCAGCTCTGATCTCCAGCATCTGCAGACCTCACTTTCTCCTTAAACACTATCTCCATTGTGTGTGTAAGGATACATAGCTGTATTATTCATTAACAATTAGATGCTACTACTTCTGGTTATGAACCACCTTGATCTGCAAGAGATAATGGAGTGTCTGTGACAACTGTTCAGAGAATCCCTACAGTGTGAAAGAGGCTATTCAGCCCATTGAGCCCGCACCAACCTTCCGAAGAGTATTTCACCCAAAACCCCACCCTATCCCTGTAACTCTGAATTTACCATGGCTAATTACTGAAGGTGAACATCCCTCACACTGTGGGGCAATTTAGCATGGCTAATCCACCTAACCTTGCACATCTTTGAACTGTGGGATGAATCCCAAGCACCCGAAGGAAACCCATGCCAACTTGGGAAGAATATACAAACTTCATACAGCTAGTTACCCAAGGCTGGAATCGAACCAGGGTCACTGGCACAGTGGGGCAACAATGCTAACCATCGAGCCACTGTGCTGCCCCACATCCTCTCTCTCTCCCCCCAAAATGGGGTCTGTACATGTACCCAGAAGCAGTGCCTGACATCTGGGAGGCCTGAAGCTATTCATAGAGATTTTGTACAAGCTGCTGGCACTTTCTGAGCCTCCATGGATGGCTCATAAATTTGTATAGAGGAGACATGATAGTGAGGTAACAACAATGACAGCAGACGTCTGAATTGTCCGTTTCTCCCGGTTCAACGTCATTGATTTTTGTGAAAACATTCCATAACCTTTAGCTGGAAGTTGCTATGTCCAGGGGCTGCTGAAAATGTCTGAACTGGAAGGTACACTTTCTGGGGAAGAGCATAAACAGACCTTAAACCTCTCATGGAGATATGGCTGGAGCTAAATTGCTATTTTACTTCACCACTAGGTATATATGGAACAGGTTCAGTCCTACAGTAGGTCAGACATTTTTCACTGAGTTGATTTCTGAAACTGGGCCTTACTGTGCCTATAGTTCACTGTAACACTGATGCTCACGGATGGAGGCCACAGAATTGTGAACAGTTTTGGGAGGATATTTAGTGAAATCTTGTTTACTCTGTTTGGAAATCACTAACAAGGGGAAAATCTTAGAGGTTTTGCCAAAGCAATGAGAAAGAAAGTTAAGAACACTTTTTTAAAAAATTCAGCTGGATATTGGGAAAGCCACTGTCATAAGTACGAGTCAGAACCTCAAAGTGCTGTGATTGGTTTAATCCTTAATTCCGAAATATTTTTTTTAAAGGGGAGACTGATACAGAGGCAGCAGCTGCAAGTATAAAAGATACTCAGGCGACTGACTGTGTGGAGTTTGCACATTCTCCCCGTGTCTGTGTGGGTTTCCTCCGGGTGCTCCGGTTTCCTCCCACAGTCCAAAGATGTGCAGGTCAGGTGAATTGGCCATGCTAAATTGCCCATAGTGTTAGGTAAGGGGTAAAGGTAGGGGTATGGGTGGGTTGCGCTTCGACGGGTCAGTGTGGACTTGTTGGGCCAAAGGGCCTGTTTCCACACTGTAAGTAATCTAATCTAATCATATGTGTGGGACTGATGGGATGTAACACCTATAGGGGTCATGAAATCTACAAACAGACTGGAATGTGATCTCTCACACAAAAATAAAACAAAGAAATATGGATGCTGGAGTTCTGAAACAAAAACAGAAATTGCTGGAGAAATTCAGCAGGTTTGGCAGTATCTGTGGAGAGAAAGTGGAGTTAAATTTAGAGTCCAATGACCCATTTTCAGATCATTAGAACATTCACAATGTGAGCTCTTGAGACTACCAAGATAACGAGGGGCAAACAGTGCCTCGTTCAACAACCATTCCCTGTGAATTATGTCCTAAACTGCAGATGCATTTTGTGATTTTTCCCTTGAAAAATCCACAAGGACTGTGATTAAAAGGCCAGTTTCAACTCTACTGGAATGGACTGATGGAAGCTCAAGCATTAATTGCTGTGAAGGTCACAGTTGAAGACCTTGTTCCTAGCCACCATGTGGTGTAAACGGACACACACTCACTGATGTTGCATGCCGGTTTAAAAAATAAAGAAATTAAACCAAAGAGCATCTAACAGCCTTCAAAACCAAGAATTTGGTATGTGGTAAGAATAATGGTATGTTTCACTTCCAACTTTAATGCTACCGGTGCAACCTAATAATGGTCATTATGTCCTCCAATCTGTTCTTCACAAACAACCTGATCAATATAGCCTTGTGTTTTACTTCTAAATTTTTGGACTCACCTCTTACTTCTAATCTGTGTATGTGTGTTAGTATTTTTTTCTCTCATGTGTAGCAATGAACTCTGTTATTGCTAATTCAAGAACCTTTGTTATGATAAGAAAGTGGTGTTAAATTGGCTGCTTGTCAAGCACAAGTTCATTCGACTCCAGTATCCACAAGGGAAGTTATTCTTTTTAAGTTAACCTTATTGCAACGAACTGAGGAGGGTGTGGTGTGAGTGACTAACAAAGGAGAGTCACCAGTTTGGGGTTTCCAGTCTGGAACTGTAGCAAATTAGGGACCCTTCTCTTTGGGCTGCTGTAATGCGAGTCATTAGTAATAGTGGATATTGGGATGAAGCCTGGGAAGGAATTTCTATAGCATTTAACTGACCTCCCTTTGTGGCTGTTCGTGCTATTTCCTTACGATGGGATGGAAGAATTCTAGTCAATATTGCCAGAATTGGATAAGGATCTGAAAATATAATTTAAAACAATACAGAAACAAAAATTATTGCAGTAAATCGCTTTAGTTAAAGAACTAGCAACAGTGCAAGTGCATTAGACCATTGGCTTCCTTCTGTGCTGTAAATTCTATGCTAATTTTATGCATTGCTTTTTCCATTTTTCATCATTTGGTTTAGGGACCACACACATGCACTGAAACATTACACTAGGGGTGGCCAATGCTGTTGATTGACTAACTTAAACTAAAAGGGTGAGAAAAATAACCAATAAACTCATGCTTATTAACCATGGACATCATAGCTTTGGAGTTTATTTAGAAAGGAAAAGCTTTTTTGTGTTTTGTCAATGTTTGAGACTGCAACCTTCTCATTCCTTCAGTGCACACATACACATGTGCACACACACAAATTATTGTCCTGGGAACTCAGAGTCTTTAATATTTGTTTCTTAATTTGGAAAAGTCAGAGATGCATTTTTAAACTTGTTAATGGTTAAAGAAAGAAGCTTCCACTCCAGTACTCTGTGGGTAGATCTGTGCATTGGCAGAGCTTTAAATGGACAAGTTTGTTTTCAGTGTGACTAGATAATCTCAGACTGGGGCTTTGAAATTTTTTGGGGGAAATATTTGCATCTTGATTGCTCACAGCTTTGGAGACTCATTATTCACTCATTTGTCTTTCTTTAGTCTTGTTTTAATCGGTCAGATTTTTGTTCTAATACTGACAATTATAGTTTGTTATCCATATTTTGTCAGTACCGCAGCCATAAGGAAATGGATTCCTCATGGAGTACTATGTTCGCAGATTAACAAGCACTAGCCGCTCCCAGCTCCAGCCCCACACCAGGTCCTAGCTCCCAGTCCAGCCGTATTTTCACCATCCCTCCAGACCTCCCCCTCTCTGAGGATGAAAGATCACTCCTCAGCAGAGGCCTCACCTTCATTCCCCTACCTCCCGGATTAACGAATTCAACACGCGGCGAGACATCGAACAATTCTTCCGCCACCTTCGCCTCCGCGCCTACTACTTCAACCAGGATTCTCGCCCACCCTCTGACGACCCCTTCTCCTGCCTCCAACAACCCCATCCACCTGGACACCCCGTGCTGGCCTCTTACCCAGCCTCGATCTCTTCATAGCCAACTGCCGCCGCGACATTAACCGCGTCAACCTGTCCACCCCTCTCACCCACTCCAACCTCTCACCCTTGGAACGCGTAGCCCTCCACTCCCTCCGCTCCAATCCCAACCTCACCATCAAACCGGCAGACAAGGGAGGCGCGGTGGTAGTTTGGTGCACTGATCTTTACATTGCTGAGGCTAAACGCCAGCTCGCAGATACCTCCTCCTACTGCCCCCTTGACCATGACCCCACCTCCCACCACCAAACCATCATCTCCCAGACCATCCATAACCTCATCACCTCGGGGGATCTCCCATCCACCGCCTCCAACCTCATAGTCCCACTACCCCGCACCGCCCGTTTCTACCTCCTGCCCAAAATCCACAAACCTGACTGCCCCGGCCAACCCATTGTCTCAGCCTGCTCCTGCCCCACCGAACTCATCTCTGCATACCTCGACACGGTCCTGTTCCCCTTAGTCCAAGAACTCCCCACCCACGCCCCCCACCTTCTCCATGATTTTCGCTTCCCCGGCCCCCCAACGCCTTATCTTCACCATGGACATCCAGTCCCTATACACCTCCATCCCCCATCACGAAGGCCTCAAAGCCCTCCGCTTCTTCCTTTCCCGCCGTAGCAACCAGTACCCTTCCACTGACACCCTCCTTCGACTGACTGAACTGGTCCTCACTCTGAACAACTTCTCTTTCCAATCCTCCCACTTCCTCCAAACCAAAGGAGTAGCCATAGGCACCCGCATGGGCCCCAGCTATGCCTGCCTCTTCGTCGGATATGTGGAACAGTCCATCTTCTGCAACTACACTGGCACCACCCCCCACCTTTTTCCTCCGCTATGTCGATGACTGTATCAGCGCTACCTCGTGCTCCCACGAGGAGGTTGAATAGTTCATCCACTTTACCAACACCTTCCACTCCGACCTCAAATTTACCTGGATCTCCCTCCCCTTCCTAGACCTCTCCATTTCTGTCTCGGGTGACCGACTCAACACGGACATTTACTATAAACTGACCGACTCCCACAGCTACCTAGACTACACCTCCTCCCACCCTACCCCCTGTAAAAACGCCATCCCATATTCCCAATTCTTTCGTCTCCACCGAATCTGCTCCCAGGAAGGCCAATTCCAATACTGAACAACCCAGATGGCCTCCTTCTTCAAAGACCACAATTTCCCCTCAGACGTGGTTGACGATGCTCTCCACCGCATCTCCTCCACTTCCTGCTCCTCCACCCTTGAACCCTGCCCCTCCAATCGCCACCAGGACAGAACCCCACTGGTCCTCACCTACCACCCCACCAGCCTCCAGATACATCGTATCATCCTTCGTCATTTCCGCCACCTCCAAACAGACCACACCACCAAGTATATATTTCCCTCCCCACCCCTATCAGTGTTCTGGAAAGACCACTCCCTCTGCAACTCCCTCGTCAGGTCCACACCCCCACCAACCCAACCTCCACTCCCGGCACCTTCCCCTGCAACCGCAAGAAATGCAAAACTTGCGCCCACACCTCCCCCCTCACTTCCCTCCAAGGCCCCAAGGGATCCTTCCATATCCATCACAAATTCGCCTGCACCTCCACACACATCATTTACTGCATCCGCTGCACCCGATGTGGCCTCCTCTACATTGGGGAGACAGGCCGCCTACTTGCGGAACATTTCAGAGAACACCTCTGGGACACCCGCACCAACCAACCCAACCATCCTGTGGCTGAACACTTTAATTCCCCCTCCCACTCCGCCAAGGACATGCAGCTCCTTGGCCTCCTCCATCGCCACACCATGGCAACACGATGCCTGGAGGAAGAGCGCCTCATCTTCTGCCTAGGAACCCTCCAACCTCAACGGATGAATGCAGATTTCTCCAACTTCCTCATTTCCCCTCCCCCCCCCCCCCCCCCCCCCCCCCCCCCCCCACCTTATCTCAGTCCCAACCCTTGGCCTCAGCACCGCCTTCTTGAACTGCAATCTTCTTCCCGACCTCTCTGCCCCCACCCCCTCTCCGGACTATTACCCTCCCCTTAACCTTCTTCCACCTATCGCATTCCCAACGCCCATCCCCCAAGTCCCTCCTCCCTACCTTTTATCTTAGCCTGCTGGGCACATTTTCCTCATTCCTGAAGAAGGGCTTATGCCCGAAATATCGATTCTCCTGCTCCTTGGATGCTGCCTGACCTGCTGCGCTTTTCCAGCAACTCATTTTTAAGCACTAGCCATGGTCAGGCAGTTAGTAAATTTTTGTTCTTCTATGAATGTATATCCCAACTTGTAGGCGAGCATGCATACCCAGCACATCACTCCCCGCCTCCCCCCACCCCCCGCTCATGATCAGAAATTGTGCTGTCCATTTGAGATATTTTTGTCCACAATTGTCTCTCTAATTAGCTGGAATGGAAGATTTATGGATTCTTTATAAATTTGGATTTTTGACAGTGACCATATCAGCTTGTAGTTTCATCTGAATATTTAACTTGATTTGATTTATTATTGTCAAATGTACTGAGATACAATGAAGAGTATTGTTTTGCATGCTAACCAGACAAATCATACCTATGTAAGTACATCAGGGTACTAGAACAGAACACAATATAGTTTTACTACTATAGAGAAGGTGCAGAGAAAGATAACTCTAAAATATGAGAGGTCTGTTCATCAGTCTGATAACAGCAGAGAAGAAGTTATTGAACATTTATGGTTTATAAATTCAAGAGGACAACGTTTTATTGAAATATGCAACAGAGCATAGATGGTGAAGGCAGTGAAAAAGAGTGATGTTAAAATCTCAGTTAATATCCTTCAAAACTAACCTGTAATTTATTAGGTACAAAAGAAGAAAATGGTAACTACTGGAGATCTGGAAATTGAAGAAGAATATATTTAAAATACATAGCTATGCAACTACCGGGAAGGAGAGAAAAGCTGAAATTTCAGGTGGCTTGCATGACCTTGAACCTTTAGAATCTCAGTTCTTGACCTTTCACCAGCTATTGAAATGATTAGTTAAATAAGCCCCACTAACTAACAGATCTGTGAGGAGAGAGAAGAAACTATTAACTATCTTACTCACTTGTCTGTTTTTCTGCTATCCATTTACCACTGTAGGTTTTAATATGTCTAATGAAGGAATGAGTTTCAAACAAATTCACCACCAGCACGCTAAATCTCAACATGCCATAAGTAAGACAATTCATAATACAATTGTTGACGTAATATTACAATGTGGTTCCTGTAACTTCAACAAATTTGGCACATTCAATATTTGACTGTTCTTATTCAGCTGGCTCGTTCTCTAGCATACAATCTCCATTTCACTTGTGGCAGGCTTATAGTTTCTTAGATAGTTTTGATGCTTTCAAGTGAGAGTCTTGTAAAGTGAAGGATTCTCAGTAGGCTGTAAGTATTCTTTTAGATGGGCTGCAACAATTCAGGAAGGCAACCCACTATCACCTTCTTGAAGGCAACTAGGCATGTACGGTTAATGATAGCCCAGCCAGCATCGGCCATGTCCTGCAAGTGAATAAAAAAAGCCAAATTGCAGCTCTTTTGATGGTATTTGATTGAGCTGTATCTGCAGAAAGCTTTGAGCTGATTTTAAAAGCAGTCAATAACATTGCTTCATCACTATAACCCCTGAAGTCCAAACGAGATATGTTTATGTTGATGACACATCCTGTGTCTTTGTTTAACACTTTGACAGTCGTCAATGCCTTGATTTTTAAAGACCAGTAAAATTTAATAATACATTTTAGACTGTTTTCAGGAAGGGTATTGATTTTTCATCCATCTGAATGTTCCTTTTGTTCCCTCTTGAGACAGGAGAGTAGTTTTAATCCACAAAAGAAGTGAGGTGACCCTTGAACAGCTCACATTACAGATTTTGTGTCCAGTTTTAATATATAATAATTGTTCATTATACACTGGGGAATGACACAACTGTTTTCAACGTGTATCAAATAATTGCTTCATTTCATAATATTCAAATGACAATACCTTGACAAAAAAACAAGTAATTGCGTTAATGTCCTTGTAACACTGAAATTATCTGTTCTGCCTTTGGGCTATTTTGAGTTTCTTTTTATATGTTTATCACCATTTCCAATGGAGCATTCCTTTTCTCTTTCTATTTACAAGATAATTAATCATTAGAATAATAATCTATTCTGTCACAGTTCATCCATAGAGAATAACCCTGAATCCCCCTCCCTTGTGACATCCAATTGGTTCTTAAATAAGTCCAGTGTTATTTCCCACTGAAGATTTCAGCACAGAATGTGAAACCAAAGAAACCTAAAATAGCGCAAAGGCAGAATAGAATGTAGTCTGCTAGTTAGTTACAGTACTGAGGGAGCATTGTTGGAGGTGCTGTCTGAGACACTAAACTGTGCCTTCATCTACTCACACAATTGGACGTGGAAAATCCCATGGTACAGGTCAGAATTTATCAGGTCATTGCCATTTGTTGTATACAGATCACCTAGAGTAGTAATGACAATGAACATTACCTTCCCTGGGAATGGTGGGTAGAGTCAGTTTGGCCATCCCTATTGACCACCACACCAAGTATTTTTTGGGTGAGAAGGTCCATTGGAGGTTTCCTTGATCTGCCATTGAGTTGTCAATTAGTTGCAACTTTAGGGTTTCAACCTGCCACCTCTCGAATTCCCTACCTTCCAGCAGATGAGGGAAGTGCTTTGTGTCCCAACTGGATAACTAGGCTGAGCTGACTGAGGGGCCTTCAAATGCACCACTTTGCAGGTAATTGGAGGCATGAAATGAGGCTGGGGATATGAGGTAGCCTCTGAGGAAGAAAAAGGGAAAGAAAATTTCTCTAAAGCCCCTGACCTTGCAACTTCCACCCTACAAGAAACAAAAGAAAAGGGACAATCTTCTAGCCATTGTATCCCCTGAGGAGTAGGCCTCCTTCTGGCAGCTTCTGTGGTGCCAGGACGCCACTGTCCTGGCCTGTGGTAGGGTGAGAAGCTTGCTGGGGCTAACTGATCAAGGGAGAGATGGCTGAGTCGCTTCTTGGATCCAAAGGATTATTCTTCCAGGTCCACAAACCATGCTGTAAAGGCACTTAGCTTGTGAACTCAGTGATCCTTGCATCATTTCAGGGGTGATGGTGGTGTACCTGTACTAATAATCCAGAACTACAGGCCAATACTGTGCAGACATTATTATAAATCCCACTGTAGCAGGTGAGATCATTTGGTTTTGATAACTAAAAAAACAGTTGGAATAAAAAGCCAGCCTGATGGTGACCATCTAACTATTGTTGATTGTCTTTAAACCTCATCCAGTTTAATAATGTCCTTCAGGGACAGCCTGCATGCGACTGCAGACTCTTAGATATGTGGTCCATTTTAAACTGCTCTCTGAATTGAATCAGCCAATCAATTAAAGGCCAAATAGGTGTTGATAACAAATGCTGCTGTCGTCAGTGATGCCATCACAGAAATACGCTATTTCAAGCATGAAATACTAAGATAAACTTAAGTTTGTGAGGAAGATCAGTCGGCACCATAAATGGACGACCCACAATCATCTTAACTAGTTAATTCTATTAATTATTGCTGTAAGCTTTGGCACAGTTCTATGCCGATGGCTAATTGATCATTAACTATGCAAGATCAAATGGGCAGAATTTCACCTTTTGATTATCTGTTGCAATTGAGGTATATCCTGACACTGCATGGATATTTAAACAACTGATAGCATATATTGTTAATCAATTTTACACCTCACCCTCCATTGACTTCAAAATCAAGATCTGCCCTCTCAGCATAAGGATATAATGCTAGTGGTTGTGGTGACCACTAATATTACCAACCTTTGTTCCTGCACATTGCTTTCAAACAAATATTGGGGTCCACAGTTAGATCAGCCCAACTTGCTGGTCATGCATGTGTCAAACATGTGACTGATGCACTGATCAGTGTAGCTGCCACTTTCAACTGCTTTCCCAAGGAAAAGGAGCAGAACATGACAGAGCACATATATCTCCACACTGCTGCATTTCAAAGTAAAGGAATTATTGATGGGAGCCATGTGACGACCCGGGCAGTTGGTTCATACTATTGCCATTGCAACTTGTTATTTTTTTATGACTGTGTTGGTGCTTAGAAACCTTGGTAATAAGAACGCAGGGCAGTGTAAAGTGTTGTCATATTTTGATGCAGTAGCATCAGTTTCAGGTTGCTCTTTCAGCTGTACGGTGACAGAAAAGGAATGAACGTTAGCAACCAGATTTACCTTCGGAGTTCATACTATCAGATGCTGACTTACTATTTGATGTCTGTGTGGATCTTCATGTGCATATATTGTTGTGAATGAGAACCCAAATCAGACAACATAGCTGATACTACTGGCCTTTAACATGGAGCAAAAAAAACCTTGGTATTTTTAACTTGTTGTTCTCTCCCAATGACCTTAAGGTCAGGTGGCCATCTTCAAGTGAATCTACAATTTGTAATTTTGGGTGCTTCCTCCAGTTGTTCCCATGTGCCATCTGCCATCTTTTCAAATAAGTACATAAATTATTTTGAGATGTTGTGAGTTGATTTGAGCCTCTGTGTTATACAGAGAGCTAGGCATTCAGCCAAATTGTAGCCTATACTCTTAGTCAAGATTAGACCTTGCAGATATTTGGTATTGTTAAGATGGTGGAAATAGAAACATAGGATCGGGGCTAGTTTATTTTGACCTTTGGACTTTATCCACCCTAGAAGTCATGGCCTAACTGTGACTCCTTTGTGACAGATCCTTTAAAACCTATAGTTAAAGTAGATTTGTCAACCTCAGATTTAAACTAAAAACTGATCCAGCTTATTATTGTTTACAGAAGAAAGCTCCAAACTTCTACCACTGTTTGTGAGTAGATAGGTTTTCAAATTTCACTCCTGAAAAGTCTGACTCTTATTGTTTTGCTGAGGTTGCTAATACAAGATTTCCAGATAAGTGGACAAACATCCAAACCTTCCAACATGGGGAGCTGCTTCTGACTCAGCTCATGTTGTTGAGGATGTCCTAACATATGCCTGTGGTACTTATGTGGGAATTTTAAACTTCTCCTTTTACTCAGTGTGGATTGCTAAATGAATCCAATACGTTTAGGACCAGGTGCTGGAATCATGCTGACTGGACCTTTTGCCAATGGACCCACCTAACAAAAACACTTAAACCCACTCCCACAGTGTTGACTGTTCTGACATAGACCGGGCTGGTCCCAAATATTCCAGAAGGCAAGTCAGGAGTGGGAGGTGACGGAAGAATCGAGCAGATTTCTAGCTATTTAGAAGAACCATTGTACAAGCGCAAAACATAATACTGTTAGTGAATGGACAATGGACAGTAGAAAAGTGCTTGTAAATTTGCAATTGAACATTATATTTAACCCAAAATACACTGACATCTTAAACATTGGGAAAGAATACATTTTGCAGAGAAGGTGCAAAGAGTAGAAACGATGAGCAAAGATGGAGTGACAGAGGAGTGAAGTTCAGTCAGGAGTTACCGGTCTAGAAGCCATCTTTTAAAATATTTTATGACTCTTGAAATGTAAGAAACATGGCTTCCATTTTATGAACAAGAGAACTCCACAAACAGAAATGCAGGATATAGCCAGATAATCTCTTCAAGGTTTTTATTGAGTAATAAATATTGGCTTGAATTCCAGGTAAGCTCCCTGCTCCTTAGCATCCATTTGAGAGGGCTGCAATTCAGTCTATGATCCATTCAACAGCTCCATTGTCAGGGGCTATCAATTTCACATGTTCTTATGTTCTAAATTTTGGAAAATGATTACGAATAATATAATATACCTTTGACACAGTGATCACTAATGAATTTAAACCACCAGTGAAATATTCCTTCAATTTAAACGTCAGTCAGGGATATGAAATAAATGGATGTATTGGCAATCAATGTTTAGATTTTAACTTTAAAATAGGTACTTTAAAAATAACTCAAAGTATGAAGTTGGTTGCCTCTCATTGTAATTTGCTATTTGATTCTGACTAAATGCAGTTCTTTGAACGTGTCTTTGCTGTATTGTTCTGTAAGTTCGTTGAAAATGAGACAGCCCATTTATAAAGTTAAATATATTGGAGTAGAATTCTTGATTTAAGTTCAGCCAGGATTTGTATAAATTGCACTCATTCGCATATCATCTATTTGGTGAATATAAAATCTACCTTAAATCAAAATCTGTCAGCACAATCAAACAGTATAATTTTTAGAATGCTTTAAGGATGTTCTGATATATTTTAGAGTAATAACTTAGAGAAGTTTGATTAATACACCTCAATGAATTTAACACACTAAACAATTGGAAAAAATATAAAGACAACACGCTTTTGTTAGATTGAAGTACAGTAGTCAATTCCATAGAAATGTTAAGGAAGTCAAATTCCTTGGAAGTATACCTTTGAGAGTTTTCACTTTTAAAAATTTCATTTTGAAAGCTAGCAAATGAGCAAAAATAGCCAAAATATCCAGCGACCATGGTGGTAAAGGGGCAGGTTTGCTAATAGTGCAAGGTGTTTAAATCCATCAGAGAAGATTGTGCAAAGCTTGAATCATGCCAAATGCAATTTACACTTAAATGTTGTCAGTGCTGATTATTCCAAAATTAAGAGGAAGGGCATTTTAAAAAATTGCAGCATCAGGTGGATATTCCAGGCTATTGAACTGGAGGAGATTTGAATAATGTAGTATGATCATATCCATTTTAAAATTCAATTTGAAATATTCCATGAGAAATAGTGCAGTAGAAATTCGGATGCAGTCTTTGTTAGCTCAGTGTACGTAGGTTAATGAGTCCAGGGTAGTGAGCAGTATATAATTTCTCTCTTACTCAACATTGTGTTCCCTCATTGTTCAAAATCAAAGGGCCAAGTCCCATGGAGCTGTGAGCAGCAAAGCTGAAGACACTTAAGCAATGATGAGCTAGATCAGGAAACAGCAATTAAGTGTTTCCAAGATGGTTTAGAAAGCTGAAGATTGGTCAAGGAATATAGTTTGGGTCCCTTTAATGATGAACCTGTGGAGAATCTGGATTTCCATGTCATCATGTTGGGAGAGTGGAAGACAGTGTGTAGAACTTCGAAGGAATAAGTGGTAACTTCAAAGCAGCATTGACGAGATATTGATATCAATTTTAAATGACCATTTCTTCTGGTTGGGTCAATTATAATAAAGGGTTCGTTTGATTTGTAAAAGAAATTGAAAAATTATATCCAATTTTTATTTCATGAGTAATTTCTCAGTGTACTTGGATGATGGGAGGAATATAATTAATTAATTGTGTTTCTTAAATGATGTAATGTTATAGTTTTTGCAACAGCATTTTGAACCACCCCTTAGTTACTGAACACTGCAGTGAAAATATTACCTATGGAAGCATTAAGTGCGCAGTAACATCCCAGCATGGTGTTAATGCATAGGTATTAGAAATTTCTGCTACATTAGAAGAGCAACAGCAGGCTTTTGCATGCAGACATGAATGAATTATGCGTGTGCCTAAAACTGTAATGGGTGAGGTCTAGCATTGTGTATTGACTCTATATGATAAATTCATTCTGATGAGGTCATAATACTTTTGGTACACAAGGTTAATGTACTGTGAAATACCGTAGAGCATTGCAGCCAACCTGCTATATCATAATGATACATTAGCCGCTTTCAGCACGTTACGGTTGAAAGTGATACAGTCACTGATTTGAAATACTTACAAAGTCAAGGACTGTTTTATAATGCATCAAATTCCATTAGTACTTGCCACACATTGTTTTATTGAATTCATAAAAACACCTTCTCTTTGTCGTCTTTTGTTATCACAAAACATTTTGTGAAAATGCACCTCTGAACTGAAAGTGGTATTTAGGAAACATCTGCCAAAGGTTCTAAAATAAAGGCTACTTTCCTTTGGAATTTGAAAATATGTCCATCAACGCTTATTGTCTTGTTTATAGAATTTGTATTTCATTGATGCAAATATCTTCTGTATTAAACAAAGCATAAAAATAGCACTGTGTCTGCAACCAGGAGAGAGTTGCTAGTTACTTGTGCATTTTGTTCAGTTTTCAAAATGAGATTCAGGACATATATTCCTCCTTCTTTGCTATAAATTTGAATTAACTTCTGTTCCAATGCAATGAGCTAACCATTTGCTGGGCTTACACAAGTGCAAAATTTTCTAGCATGATGTGTTTCTCTCAGTTTGCTTGATGCAATGGAAAACAATTCAAAGAAGCACCAAACAGTCTTATTTCATCCAAGAATATTATCCCACTTGCTCTTCCTCCCTATGCATCCCATTCTACCTGAATATACTCATTTTACTATCTCCCACTCTCAAAGAGTACTGAATAACAATAACCAGAACATGATGGCAATGTGAAAAGAAATTTTTTCTTTAGCGTTGGAAATATTAGAGCAGATACAGAATGGAGGGTTACACAACTGAATATCAAGTTTCTGTTTATTTATTGAGTAAAATAAGTGGAAATAGAAGGCAAAGATAGAATCTATTTGAAGTGTAATCATTCTAAAAATAAACATAAATTCAGTATGTTTGGATGGTCCAGTCAGTTTTATAGAGTTATGAAAATACACCTGCAAAATCATCACATTTGAGTTTTGTGGTGCTCAAACTCCAACTTTAACTTTATTGCTTTAAGACCATTGATTTGTGTAATGTGGTGGGGGAAAAAAAAACTGGCATCAACACAAATGGAACAAACTATCCATCAGCAGATCAAATTTTCCATTTGCCTCCCCTGCCGATAACAATACTCAGGAACAGGTAACTACACTGTTAAGGCAATGATACCATTTCACTTTGTCAGAGATAGTCCCATTCTGATCCCAAATATGGACTGGAGTCACTATTAGAGAAATAGAGATGAATATCCGTATTAAATTACTTAAAGAATGGAATATCTGGCACTTGGATTCAAATCCAGCCTTGAATACTGAGACAGAAGTTTTTTTTCCACTAGTCTTCATGAGTTAATCATGTAAAATGGGGTTTGAGCATATTATTCCTCTTTAACTTTGAGCACTTTAATGTTTCCCTCAATCCTTGCAGCCTAGAATTGGACATAGCACATTTTGTAAAGTGGAATCAGAGTACTACATAATTCTCTGGCTTCCATCCCTGATGAAGGACTTATGTCCGAAACATTGATTTTCCTGCTCCTCAAATGCTGCCTGGCCTGCTGTGCTTTTCCAGCACCACACTCTTGACTCTAATCTCCAGCATCTGTAGTCCTCACTTTCTCCTAGTTTTTCCACTCCTGCAAAGCTCTGTCTGAAGTATCAATGTTGAGGTTAGACTGGCTGGAATGAGCAGATGGCACACTTTTATGAGCCTCTATGTTTTGGGAGAATATCTGGATGATTCCACAATCTCAATTTACCCAACGTTGAGAAATTGGTGTTTTGACTGGTGTAAAACTATACATTAAAAAAGTTTTTTTTAAAATGGTCAATGTTGATCCAAGCTATTTAAATTGCACTGTGTTTGAACAGTCTCCAATAAAGCAGTGCATGTGTTGATCAATCCACATAAGTACCAGGTTAACCACATTTATTTTTCTACTATACTTTTCATGTTCACCTGAAGACTGTTACTGTTTGACCTACTTGCCACAAGGTGCCCTTTGTTACCCTATCCAAATGACTGATGTTCTCGACGGGCCATGATGGTGATGGACACCTTGTCTGTAGACAGACATGGCAACTGAGCCCAACCTTTTCCTCACTAATTGTTCACACTTCCAGCTGGTATTACTGGATTGTATACGTGGCCAGAAACACATCATTCCTTTATTGACCCTTCCCTGCCCAGGTATGCTGGAGTCAGTTTTTGTAACATTCCAAACACTTGAGCCAGAGAATTATGTAGTACTCTGGTTCCACTTTATTGAATGCACTGTGTTCAATTGTAGACTGCAAGGAGTGAGGGAAACATTAAAGTGCTCAGGGTTGAAGAGAAATACATATGCTCAACCCCCATTATACACATCTCAATCATGAAGAAACACTAAAGAGATTTTATGAAGATACAGCAGGGGATATTATCGACACTCACAAATGAGATGGAAAAGAAAATCAGAAATTTATTTTAAATTAAGATGTATTACCACAGATTTTAACTAATAAAGGATAAATTTTATAAATGATCAGCACCTAAAGTGATCTAGTTGTCATAATGGAAATTCGCTGATTCGTTTGCGAATCAAGTGGATGCTGGAGCCAAACTCCCCTCCCACTCTGCCAAGGACATGCAGGTCCTGGGCCTCCTCCATCGCCAAACCCTAACCACCCGAGGCCTGGAGGAAGAACCCCTCCAACCACACGGGATCAATGTGGATTTTACCAGTTTCCCCATTTCCCCTCCCCCCACCTTATCCCAGATCCAACCTTCCAATTTGGCACCGCCTTCTTGACCTGTCCTACCTGTCCCCTGTTCTCAGCTACCTTCCCCTCAGCTCCACCCCCCTCCCCTTTCCCATTTATCTCTCAGCCCTCTTGGTCCACCGTCTCATTCCTGATGAAGGGCTTATACCCGAAACGTTGATATTCCTGCTCCTCGGCTGCTACCTGACCTGCTGTGCTTATCCAGCACCACACTCTTCGACTCTGATCTCCAGCATCTGCAGTGTTCACTTTCTCCCAGTGAGCCAAGATGAACTGCCTTCCTCATTTTTGTTTTTTTTTTAAATCGATCTATTTGGAGAAATGCTATTTCACATCTCTGGAAGCAGGTTGGACTTGAACCCATGTCTCCTGGCTCAGAGGTAAGACAGTACCATTGAACGACAAGAGCCCTACCATTCTTAATACTTTATGATAAGCTAACTCCATACAATTGCAGACCTCCCTGGTTTGAATTGCTCAGGAATTCCTTGTGTTATTGGCAGATGTAATGGAATGAGCCACAACAAGAACTATAGACAAAGGTGATCAAATACAATAAGTTCCAGGCTGTTAACTTCATGGCCAAGTAAGCAACTGATCATATCTAAACAACATAGGTTACAAAGTCAGACTCTTGGCAGTTTTTTCTGGAGCATGGGAAGATGCTGAAAACATTTTCTTTGTAAGTTTAAATAGAAACAGGATTGTAAATGATTCTGTTCTGAATTTTTACATTTTCTGCTGGTCTCCAATTGTTGCAGCACTTTCTTCTGTGTGTTCATTCTATAACCTTATTTTATGATATGCACAAGAATATAATTGCTCACTGAATCAATATTCCACACATGGGATGTAATTCTTTTTACTGTGTGTTCAATACAAATCCATTGAGTTTTAGTGCTTGAGGAAGATGTGGTAATCCTAATCCTTGTGAGACTGTAAGAGACTGTAGTCAGCAAAACAGTAGGTTATAGCATTAAATGCACTTTTTAATTCCAACCACATTGAATAAGTTTCAATTAAATTTCTTTTGAAATATTGTATTTTAATTTTTTTTAAAATTTGACATAAGGGAATGAAGGAATACTACTGTAAAAATCTAGAGATTCTCAAAAGAAAACCTATGTACAGATTCAGTACTTTGCAAATGACAGTGTATGCAGCAATAGTGTTAAACTAGAAACAATAGCTTGTAAAATGTACTTGCTCTCAGTTTTAAATTATAGTGCGTATGGTAATTGTGATGCTCTAACCTTCTGTGGTTTGAATTACAATATGTGTTTCACATTGGAGGCAAAGACCCACTGTTTCTATTAAAGTGTATACTGAAGTTAGGGGATAGTAAGCATGATTGCTTTTGAATTACAGCATATGAAGTCAAAGTAGAAAAGTATATTTTGTTGCTTTTGAATTACAGTATATATTGGAATAATGGTTTACTGGGCCCAATGGTTTTTATATTATAACTTATTCAGGCAAATGGAATACCAGAATCCGTTCTATTTCCTATAGTACCACTCCCTTGAGCGTGACTAATTTCTGAATAAAATATCTATGATGCTTGGTCCATGCACTGAATTTTGCTTGTGTGCTCTTTTATACCAGCAATAAGATAAATTGTATCTCAGTTAAAAGATCTTAGCAGCTTATAGGAGGCCAACTGGCCCATTGTACATCCTTTGAAAGACATATTTATTTAATCACACTCCCAAACTTCTCCATTACCTGCGTTTTCTTTTCATTTTCAAGTACATGCTTAATTCAGTTTTAAAAGAAACAATTGAACTTGCTTCCAAACCCCAATCAAGCAGTTAATCCGTTGCATAAAAAACATCCTCACTCTCCCAGCGTTTCTGATCATGAAATATTTGATTTATATAGATCAGTACATTAATAACAAAACATACGTTACTAATCTTTCTTTATCTTAAAAAACACAGATTCTCATTTCAATTGTTTCTCAGACTTGCTCAAAGAATTGAATATGGGAGTGAAGAATTTAAGAATTTTGTTTCAAAAATTTATAGTGCATGGCAGGGCAAATTGGTAACATAAAATCTTCAGTTCCAACACATCAGATGTTGTTCTTATAATAATCAATGTGAAAGTCAACTTTCAAAAATTTAGTCACACTACCACACTAAACTGAAGGTAGGCGAAAGAGTCAAAATCAATAATTTCCATAATTCAGATTTCTCCTGTCATCCTCCCACATGACACCTTTAAAACAACCTTATTTTAAATAAGTAATTGAAAGTCCTCAGGAATTTTTTTATTTTTATGAATAAAATATTCTAATTTTCTGCCAAATTTGTTTGTCATTAGTCATCAGAATTCTTCTCAGACATAAATATTCCTTTCGTTGTTTGAAGTCTAGATACATGAAAAAAATCAAGGTAAATAGTTTATTATTGTTGTTACAATGTTAACTTACTGTAATGTGAACACCTTTTTGCCATGTTGTCACCTTTGAGTTGTCTCTGAACACAATCTACTACAGAAAGCCATTTCAGCTCAGCGTGTGGCTCTGCTCATACAAGCTCTCTCAGCAGTCGCCAGCATCAACACTATTGCTGCATCAATGGAGTTCGTGTGTAGTGTACACAAGTACTCTGCAAACACTGCTGTCAGATCACAGAGGATCTCCTGTTTTATTAAACACTGCATGTCACTGAGGACAATGAAATCACACTGTTCCCTGAGCAGAGTGTGGAGTACATCTGGTTAAAATAGTTTATAAATGTCAGGACATACAACAGGCACCACTTCGAAGTAGGGAAAATCACAAATACCAAGCCTCAGGTGGATACTGCTTCAACAGTTGCAGGCAGTTGCAAGGTTTATTTTACCTTCTATGAGTGAATGTAATTACTTACTGACTAGTAAGATTTTGAACTTGTTCTACAGGATGTTAATAGATTGTAAACAATGCAAAAGTGTATTCAAATATCATTCAGTAAGTGTTCTTGTTAATCATGTACTAAGCAGTGAAATTTTGGTAAGGATTTGCAGTTTAATATATTGGATTGCCTTTTAAAGGTCAAATAGAAGTATGTGAGCATCGTATCTATTTTTCACTTATTAGCTCAGTTCACTAGCAAATACAATGTGTTTTGTCAATGATCAATTTGAAATTATTTCAGCTTTAATTGTAAAACCAATATAGATTCATGGTTTCCTTCACTTTTTTCCTCTTTGCCAAATGTGGAAGAATGCAAATATTTATCACCAGTCAGCATGTGGGGTAGAGGAGTCAGACAAGTATCCTTCTCAGCACTGACACTGATCCATCAGTCTTTCTCAAAGATCGCTTTTTAGCGTCACTTCCAGTTTGCTAAACACAAACATGACACCAAGTGCAAAATAGGCAGATGATGACGAGAGCACATTTTGCACCAAAAGTCTTTGGAAAACAATAGCCACAGATTCTCATAAAAATACAGCAATAAACCAGACTGTTCAATAGTCAGGAATTCAATGTGTGGAAAATAATGAGCATGAATCTGCGTCAGGTCACTTGACACTACACGACATTGATTTCACAACATGCCATGTTGTATATATAGATGAGCTCTACATTGCAAAACTCTATTTATATCGGAGCTTGACAACATAGGGTACCCTAGAGGTTGGGACAAGAGCTAGTTATCAGTCTTTCTGAATTTCCCTCTGTAGAAATGGATAAGGTAAACACAGAGCTTATTTCGGTTCTAATTTGTTCCCACCCCCTGAGGAGGAAGAATTTTACTCACTTGGGAGTTTGTCCAGATGGTCATAGGTTACATCGGAAATCATGAACAGAAGGTCAAGTGATGTCACTAAGCACCAACTCTGTGATCTTTATCATTTTAATTTAGGAACTGGAAACTAAGTAACCACCTTTGCAGGTGGTAATGAAAACTCTAATCTAGACTGGGTGGGATCTGAACTAAATTGTAGTTTAAGTCACTCCTAATTGTTGCTCTCCCTTCATCACAAATCCATAAAGTTCTTCCTGGACATTCTGTCTTTACTTTGTGGTTAATGTTAGGGAGCATCTAGACTAAACCCTACTATTCCTCAACTCCAATCATACAGATTCCACATCCTGATCTCCCCAATGGAGGTCATCTTTTACTATTGCACAAATGCCGTCCGTGATTAACAGTGTACCCTCTCCTCCTTTCCCCAGCTTCCTGTTTTTTTTTCCTGACTAGCATGTACTCCTCAGTGTTTAGGACATACTCCTTGTCATGCTACACCATATCTCAATAATGGATAACATATTACATAGATGTAATGTGTACTGTTTTCTTATCTGAATACACATTGTATTCACAAGGGAGAGCCTTTAGCTTTGTCTATTTTTAATCTTACAATATGTAGTTGCTATCTTTGTAACATCATGTCTTGTTGGAGGTGGGAATTGCCTAGCCTTGTGCAGCATGAATGTTACTTGTCACTTATGAGCCTAAGCTTGGATGTTGTCCAGATTTTGCTGCAGATGCAGCAAAATGCTTCCATATCTGAAGAGTTACAAATGGTACTGAATGATGTCCAATTAGCATCTAAAATCCCCCACTTTTTAATTTACACTGGGCAGAAGGTGATAAATGAAACAGTTGAAGATGGTTCGATCTTGAACATTACTCTGAATTCTGGCAACGATATTCTTGGGCTGATATGATTGACGTCCACCAACTATAACCATATTCCTTTGTACAAGGTTTGACTCCAACCAGAGTTTCCTCCCTTTTCCATGGACTCTAGTTTTATGACAGCTCTTTAATGCCTACTAGGTCACATGCTGCCTTGATATCAATGGCAATTGCTCTCCTATCACCTCACCTCACCTCTGGAGTTCAGTTCTTTAGGGCCATTCTTTGACCAAGGATTTCATGTGGTCAGGAACTACATATCATGAAGGGCTTTTGCCTGAAACATCGATTTTACTGCTCCTCAGATGCTGCCTGAACTGCTGTGCTTTTCCAGTACCACTAATCCAGAAACTACATATCCCTGGCAGAACCCAAACTGAATGTCAGTGAGCAGGTTGTTCCTTTGTAAGTGCCAGTCAACAGCACTTTCTATGACCCCTTCATCACTCTGCTGATGACTGAGAGCAGAGTGCTTGGGTAATAATTGGATGGATTGGATTTGTCTTCCTTTGTATAAGGACATATCTTCCTGTTTTACGAGATGAATGCCCCTTGTTGTAACTGTGCTAGAATAGCTTGTCCAGCTGGTTTGGGAGGATATTTTCAGTCCTATTGTCAAAGGGTTGCCACAGCCCTTAGATTTTTTTGTTTCCAATGCTCTCTTGATAATATGTGAAGTGAATTGACTTGTTTGAAGACTGGTATGTGTCATTTGTAATAGAATTGGGGAGCAGGCCAAGATGGGTCATCTGCTTGGCACTTCCGGCTGAAGATGGATGCTTATGTGTCAGATTTGAATTTGCATTGATGTATTGGGCTTCTCCAGAGTTGAGGATGGGAATATTTGTGGAGCCACTACCTCATGTTAGTTGTTTATTTATCCACCATCGTTCAGGACTGTGGAGTTTAGATCTGCTCTGTTAATGTGGAAATCGCTTAACCTGCCTGATTCATGCTGTTTCTGCTGCTTGGAATGTAGGTAGTTCTGTGTTGCAGCTTTGTCAGGTTGATATCTGATTTTCAGGTATACCTAATGCTATTCCTAGCATGCTGTCCTGCGTACCATTGAATGGATGTTGATATCCTTGTTTAATTGTTGTGGCAGTGTGGGAGCTGTGTACAGTTTTGCTTTGGCTGATTTTTGAAAAAATGTAGGGTCTTTATAAATTTCAGTTTTGAATTGCTGGATCTGTTTGAATTCTATCCCATTTAGACCAGAAGTAATACCATACAACATGATGAAGGGTGTCCCCAATGTCTGGACGAGACTGTTTCTATGAAGAATGTGCAGCGGTCTGTCCAATCAATACTGACGTGGACAAGTACATCTGAGACAGGCATTTTGGAGAGGATGAGGTCCAGGATATTTTTTCTCGTTTGTTTATTCCCTCCCCACCTCCTGCAACACTCTCTAACGGCCATGCCTTTACAACTTGGCCAGCTCAGTCAGTAGATGTGCTACCAAGACATTCTCAGTCATGGGCATTGATGACCCACCCCAGGGCACATTTGATGCTCTCACTCTGCGCTGAATCTCTCCTGCAGTTTCTGGTTTTGTTTTGGATTTCAAACATCCAAGCTATTTTGATTTTGTTTGAGTAAAATACCATGGATGAAAGATTTGGTTCATTGGCACATGTTTTTTGGGTGCAACTCTTATCTTTAGTGTTCCAAACTGGTGTCCATGGCATGTGTTTGTGGAGAAAAAAGTGTGTATGCTTCCATATAGGTCACCTTCAAGTGAATGAACTCTGTATAATCACCGTACAATGTTAAATTAATGCCAGGGCTGCCATTTTGGAGCTCAGTGCCTGGCTCTTCAGTGAGTTGGAAATTGTGCTATCCCTGTCTCCTGTCCTGAATCCAGCTCATTAAGATCCTACCACAATGCTGTGCTCTAACATGTGCACAATAATGGGACATGGGCTGGTGGCTATGGGTGTCTTCACTGTTGTCTTGGTGTTTGTGCAGTGTTTAGCTAGGTTGGATCTCTCTGAAGAGCTGGCAGTATGTGCATGCTGGGAGACATGGATGTGAGGCATGTAGCAATGCTAATTGGGTGAGGGTAAGGGGAAGTCTATGAATCGTCACTCTGACTCCTGAGATTGTCGGTGAGTGAGTGACAGGAAAGTGGTAATTAGCAGTGGCTGAGGCACTGGTGCAGTTGGTAGCACTTGGTTTGGAAAATGCACTCACTGACCTTCACCACTCACATGGAATCACTGAATTTTTTTGCAGCAATGCATCCTAGTTCACGGTGAAGGACTCTTGGATTTGCCTCTATCGCGCTTTCCTCCTATTCCCTTTCAGCATCTGTCTGTAGGGTCTACATGTAGTTACAGGATGGGTCTCCCTCCTTTTCAACTCCTCCACTGAAGCTTCCAGTGTAACATTGGAAAATCCTGCAAACTGGGCTTTCATATTTCATCATCTTCATAGCTTTCAATTTCCTACACAACTGATAGGGCTAGCCGCTATGAGTCACCCTTTAAGACATTATGAATGTAGCTTTAAAGTGATGCTGGAATATAATGACTTTGGGCTCCCTGCTGATGCATGTAACCAATGAACAGTCTGGTTATTGCTGCCTGTATGTTGTGAACATTCAAAGATATAGCAACAGGAGTTTTGTGTGCTACATGCATTATAATTGAACTGATTTCACTTGATCATAATGTGATCCCTGCAGCCATTTTTGGGGACTATTCAGTTTTGTCCCCAATAAACCTCAGCTTTTAGCTCTAGTGCTGTCTTCTTTTCTTTCTCCTACCAATTCTTGAACATACAATTTTCACTATTGCATAAAGATATACACAGCTAAATGTGGCTTGTGTTTTGTCATTATTGATATGCAGAGAATTGCAGCTTTATTCAATTTCAAAGACGTGTGAATTAGAAATGAGAGAATTTGCACTTGTATAGGTTGCTAATTCATTTTACAGCTTATCTCTAGAATTGCACACATTAATGTTGTCTATTCTGGCTCATCACAGAGCCATACCTTTGAGCACAGGAGGATTTATTGAGTTCAAAAGGTTTTTTGTACAAGTACAATGAATGGTGGTAATGTTCAAAGATCCAGCTTCTCTGAAATATTAGCTTAAAATTTGCTGACAAAAAGCAAACTTAATGGTGGTCATTTCTACATGTCGTAAATCCCTGCAAAAAATGTTAATAATTTCAAATCTTTAATTTTTTTATTCTTTCTTTGCTCTCCCTTGAGTGCAATCATTTTTCCATATCAATTTATTTTTCTTGTCCATTTTTTTTCTGTCTTTTTTATCAATCCTCATTGATAGATGAGACCGAATGCATACTTCCTAAATCACGAAGATCCCCGATACCTACTAGCCCTCACAGCATCATTATCAACTTATCTCCAGCAACCTTCAGGAGAAAAAAAATCTTTCAGCCTTAAAGTGAGTGAGAATATGTAACTAACAGGTATTCACAAGAAGCACTCCCCCAGTGAAGTCTGGGCCAAATTACTAGCAGGAGGCTTTGTGTTGTATGAAGTGATGCTTTATACATCGATATTATGACTGCTGCAAAATCTAGCAACTGGAATCTGCAGAGCTGCCAATGCTGCCCATGGAGATTTATTCCGTTGCCTTGCCCATCGGCTATTTGCAAATATGGATTCAAAGGGCAGCGAAGTAAATCCAAGAAATTGATGTATCATAATTCTGTGTCAGGGATTGGATAATTTGATAGTGCATAAAGATGCTCTTAAATCGCTATTTATAATGAGGAATATGGCTTGGTACATCTTCAAATAGATCAAAATCTAATCCTTTTCTTCATAAATTCGATGAATTGCTTGTTCCTCATTTACTTGAACCAAGAATTATCTTCGCATTTTGTGTTGTACCGACCATGATTCTGATAAATTATACGGTCAATTAAAGAGTCTGACTAATTTACACCCTGTTCTATAATATTATTAAATTGTATTATTTGAGTACAGTCAATGCATGTGGTGCCTGACCTGTTCAGTACTGTTAGGATACACATCCTTATGCAATACTGAAAGCTTCCTGAACATCAAGAGTTGTTGAAGTTCAATGCCTTTATATATTACATGTTATTTGTAGGATTTCCTAGTAAAACTAGTAAATATTATATCAACCATCAACCTTCTGCTGTGAATATTTTATCAATTAAAGATCGTACTGCATAAGGATTCCTCCGCAAATTTTTTCTACCTGCATTTCAATGTCATTTGAGTGGCATTAGTAGAACCAGAATAAAATATTAAGGACTTTAGGGCATGAGTGTTACACCAAAAGCCACTAATCCTTGTGTTTCTGTGATGTTTTGAGCTAGCTTAGGTTGGAATTTGGCTGAATATGGCATGTCCATAAAGCTGGCCATCCCCTCTGGTAGAGCTAATGGGGTTGGCTGATTGCACTCATTCTGGATCAGTGGTGTTGGAAGAGCACAGCAATTAGGCAGCATCCGACGAGCAGCAAAATTGACGTTTCGGGCAAAAGCCCTTCATCAGGAATAAAGGCAGAGAGCCTGAAGCGTGGAGAGATAAGCTAGAGCAGGGTGGGGGTGGGGAGAAAGTACCATAGAGTACAATAGGTGAGTGGGGGAGGAGATGAAGGTGATAGGTCAGGGAGGAGAGGGTGGAGTGGATAGGTGGAAAAGGAGCTAGGCAGGTCGGACAAGTCCGGACAGTGCGGAGCTGGAAGTTTGAAACTAGGATGAGGTGGGGGAAGGGGAAATGAGGAAGCTGTTGAAGTCCACATTGATGCCCTGGGGTTGAAGTGTTCCGAGGCGGAAGATGAGGCGTTCTTCCTCCAGGCATCTAGTGGTGAGGGTGCGGCGGTGAAGGAGGCCCAGGACCTCCATGTCCTCGGCAGAGTGGGAGGGGGAGTTGAAATGTTGGGCCACGGGGCGGTTTGGTTGATTGGTGGGGGTGTCTCGGAGATGTTCCCTAAAGAGCTCTGCTAGGAGGCGCCCAGTCTCCCCAATGTAGAGGAGACTGCATCGGGAGCAACGGATACAATAAATGATATTAGTGGATGTGCAGGTAAAACTTTGATGGATGTGGAAGGCTCCTTTAGGGCCTTGGATAGAGGTGAGGGAGGAGGTGTGGGCACAGGTTTTACAGTTCCTGCGGTGGCAGGGGAAGGTGCCAGGATGGGAGGGTGGGTTGTAGGGGGGGCGTGGACCTGACCAGGTAGTCACGGAGGGAACGGTCTTTGCGGAAGGCGGAAAGGGGTGGGGAGGGAAATATATCCCTGGTGGTGTGGTCTTTTTGGAGGTGGCGGAAATGTCGGCGGATGATTTGGTTTATGCGGAGGTTTGTAGGGTGGAAGGTGAGCACCAGGGGCGTTCTGTCCTTGTTACGGTTGGAGGGGTGGGGTCTGAGGGAGGAGGTGCGGGATGTGGACGAGATGCGTTGGAGGGCATCTTTAACCAGGTGGGAAGGGAAATTGCGGTCTCTAAAGAAGGAGGCCATCTGGTGTGTTCTATGGTGGAACTGGTCCTCCTGGGAGCAGATACGGCGGAGGCGGAGGAATTGGGAATACGGAATGGCATTTTTGCAAGAGGTAGGGTGGGAAGAGGTATAATCCAGGTAGCTGTGGGAGTCGGTGGGTTTGTAAAAAATGTCAGTGTCAAGTCGGTCGTCACTAATGGAGATGGAGAGGTCCAGGAAGGGGAGGGAGGTGTCAGAGATGGTCCAGGTAAATTTAAGGTCAGGGTGGAATGTGTTGGTGAAGTTGATGAATTGCTCAACCTCCTCGCGGGAGCATGAGGTGGCGCCAATGCAGTCATCAATGTAGCGGAGGAAGAGGTGGGGAGTGGTGCCGGTGTAATTACGGAAGATCAACTGTTCTACGTAGCCAACTTAGAGACAGGCATTGCTGGGGCCCATACGTGTGCCCCCTCTCCTCCTTGACCTATCACCTTCATCTCCTCCCCCACTCACCTATTGTATTCTATGCTACTTTCTCCCCATCCCCGCCCTCCTCTAGCTTATCTCTCCACGCTTCAGGCTCTCTGCCTTTATTCCTGATAAAGGGCTTTTGCCCGAAACGTCGATTTTGTTGCTCGTCAGATGCTGCCTGAACTGCTGTGCTCTTCCACCACCACTGATCCAGAATCTGGTTTCCAGCATCTGCAGTCATTGTTTTTACCTGATTGCACTCATTTGGCAAACTCTTCCGACTGCTTTCCTTTCCTTGGACACACAGACATCAAATTTTTAAAAAGGATTTCATGTTAAAAAATGCCTGTGACTTCTAACAATGAAATAATTCCATTATTTTTGTAGTGATGTTTTCAGTGATTTTAAGTCAACTGAAGTGAGAAGCTGAGGGCATTCTTTGTGGAAATTTTTGTTTGGTTATTAACCCCATTTTCAGCTGCATTGATCAAGTTTCGCCATGTCATCACTGTTCAAGCAAGTTAAAGAATACTTTTAAAAGACAGAAGAAAGACCTACAAAAACATTTTGAGGCTAATTAGTTGCACTAGTTCATGGAAGGTTTTATATTTGTGATTAGATAAAACATTACTTTTGTCAGAGATTTGAAATATATAATAACTGGTGTCATTCCAGACATGTTTAATGTGCACGTTTCCTGAATCCCAATTTATTTCATAGAACTTGCAATAAAAATGGAGCAAGATAATATTTTGTCCTGCTGTTCAAGGCCATATGGATATATGCCTTCCCTTGTTCTCTCTGCGTCATCATGCCTAAAGCCTTGATTGCTTATAGCATCGCTTCACAGCTTCAACAGTTAGGGCATTGAGTACAGGAGTTGGGACATCTTGTTAGTGTCTGTACAAGACATTGATGAGGCCATATTTGGAGGACTGCTTGCAATCCTGGTCACCCTGCTTTAGGAAGGATGTTATTAAACTGAAAAGGGTGCAAAAAGAATTTACAAAGAAGCTACTGAGACTGGAAGATTTGAGTAATAAGGAGAGGCAGAGTAGGCTGACACTTTTTTTCCCTTGACGTAGAGGTGGCTAAGGAATGATCTTATGGAGGTTTACAAAATCATGAGGGGCATAGATAAGGTGAATAGCTCAGACTTTTTTCTCCCAGAGTAGGGGAGTCCAAAAACCAAAGGGCATAATTTGAAGATGAGAGGGGTAAGATTTAAAAGGGACCTGATGGGCAACACTTTAGAACATAGAACATAGAAAAATACAGCGCAGTACAGGCCCTTTGGCCCTCGATGTTGCGCCGATCCAAGCCCACCTAACCTACACTAGCCTACTATCCTCCATATCCCTATCCAATGCCCGTTTAAATGCCTATAAAGAGGGAGAGTCCACCACTACTACTGGCAGGGCATTCCATGAACTCACGACTCGCTGAGTAAAGAATCTACCCCTAACATCTGTCCTATACCTACCACCCCTTAATTTAAAGCTATGCCCCCTCGTAATAGCTGACTCCATACGTGGAAAAAGGTTCTCATGGTCAACCCTATCTAAACCCCTAATCATCTTGTACACCTCTATCAAGTCACCCCTAAACCTTCTTTTCTCCAATGAAAACAGCCCCAAGTGCCTCAGCCTTTCCTCATACGATCTTCCTACCATACCAGGCAACATCCTGGTAAACCTCCTCTGCACCCGTTCCAGTGCCTCCACATCCTTCCTATAGTATGGCGACCAAAACTGCACACAATACTCCAGATGCGGCCGCACCAGAGTCTTATACAACTGCAACATGACCTCAGGGCTCCGGAACTCAATTCCTCTACCAATAAAAGCCAGTACGCCATATGCCTTCATTACCGCACTATTTACCTGGGTGGCAACTTTCAGAGATCTGTGTACATGGACACCAAGATCCCTCTGCTCATCCACACTACCAAGTATCCGACCATTAGCCCAGTACCCCATCTTTTTGTTACTCTTACCAAAGTGAATCACCTCACACTTAGCTACATTGAACTCCATTTGCCACCTTTCTGCCCAGCTCTGCAACTTATCTATATCCCGTTGTAACCTGACACATCCTTCCTCACTGGCAACAACTCCACTGACTTTCGTATCATCCGCAAACTTGCTCACCCAACCTTCTAGCCCCTCCTCCAGGTCATTCATAAAAATGACAAACAGCAATGGTCCCAAAACAGATCCTTGCGGAACACCACTAGTAACTGCACTCCAAGATGAACCTTTACCATCAACTACTACCCTCTGTCTTCTTCCAGCCAGCCAATTCCTAATCCAAACCTCCAACTTACCCTCAATGCCATACATCCGTATTTTTTGCAGTAGTCTACCATGGGGAACCTTATCAAACGCCTTAAAATCCATATACACCACATTTACCGCTTTACCCTCGTCTACCTCCTTAGTCACCTTCTCAAAGAATTCAATAAGGTTTGTGAGGCACGACCTGCCCTTCACAAAACCATGCTGACTATCCTTGATCACATTATTCCTATCCAGATGTTCATAAATCCTATCCCTTACAATTCTCTCTAAGACTTTGCCCACAACAGAAGTGAGACTCACCAGCCTATAGTTACTAGGGTTTCACATAGAGCATGGGACATATGTGGAACAAGCTGCTGGAGGAAGTGGTAGAGATGGGTACAGTTGCAACATTTAAAAGACATTTGGACAAGCCACATGTAATAGAAATGTTTAAATGCAGCCAAATGGGAGTAGGTCAGTTTAGGAAACCTGGTAGTCCTGGACAAGTTGGGCCAAAGGCCTGTTTCTGTGCAGTATGACTCCATGACTCTTCATAATTGGCTCACAATAGAGTAAGAATGTCTACACCTAGTATGAAGTTGGTTTGAAGCACTTGCCTGGTCAATGCAGGTTGCATGATATTAATCACTTGGATGATGTTAATCTCTTGGACTGAGTGATTAGATCTAGAGCTAGGAGTAGCTTCTGGAACCCACCTGCACCCTTCACCCACCCTCTCTCAGTCAATGCTGGAGGCCCTTTCTAAACAACACCTACATTTCCTTGAAATGGGCAGTGATTTCCCCATCTGGGTATCAGTGGGTGGTGGCAGGTTTGGTGTCTTGGCAGTCCCCAGTGTCCTGGATGGTGCTGCTGAGGTTAGGTGGGTGGGACCTCCTGTTCAGGGTCCTAATTCCTGCAGAGAACTTGGCAGTAGCCCATCAGCTGCCTGATTATCACAAGATATGGCTGGCTTTCTCAACTCAGCAGGTATTTCCCTTCCAGAAACTCTCATTCAAAAGCAGCAAGCTTCAGACCTTAATTCCCAGTTTATTTCCTATTCAGATGTTTCTAATCTATTCTGACTGGAGAACACAGACTGATGGAAACAGGAATAGAGCCAGAGAGAGGCCTAGTCAGCCATGTTTTCAGAACTGAAGATTGGTTGCACAAAAAGGAAGATAATTGATCAGTAGCCTTTTTATTAACAAAGGAAGGATTCACTTAAGTGTACAAATATAAAATTTCTTGTTTTTTTTTAAAAAGGTATTATTACTCCAAGATATTTAATGCTGATTGTATAAGTTCAGTTTGGCCAGGACTGGTCTATCTCAAAATGCAAGATGCCTATCACCTATTGGAGTGATTACCTGCTCATAACATTAAAATTTTGTTTTTGCCTTATTGTTATGTTTCACCGTATAAAATGAAAGTTTGTTTCTGTGCGTCCATAATCAACCTTCTTCAACACTTTTGTCTATCATGCTATTTTTACAAAACTCTTACTGAACCTTGTCATGGATCCATGACAGCCCATAAACCGACAGCCACGCACAGACGACAACTCACCAGGACAAAAGACCCTATACCCATCATGTGCAAGACTAACATAATTTACAAGATTCCTTGCAAAGACTGCACGAAATACTATATAGGACAAACAGGCAGACAACTTGAAATCTGATTCTACGAACACCAACTAGCCAATAAACCCTACCACCAGCTGTCTCTAGTAACCAGACACACAGATGACATGGAGCACAAACTCGACTGGGACAACACAATAAACAGAGAACAGCCAGAGAATTTCTAGAAGCATGGCACTCCTGCACGGACTCCATCAACAATCACATAGACCTTGACCCAATATATCGGCCTCTACAACGAGCAACTAGAAGCAGCAGGAACGGAACCAATAATTTCCAGAAGACACAGTACAGCAGCCCATCACAGGAGGCTGCAAAGCACTGAGGATGTCACCAAGACAGGCGACAAAACATCTGCTAATCAACTTCCCAGCTCGGCAAACATACCCACAACCGCAAAAGATATTGACCTATAGATCTTGTTTGCTACTTAAAATTAATTTCAGCGGATGTCAGTTCCTGCCTACTGATTACACTGTAAAATGGGCTTCTCATTACAAAAAGAGGAAGGCTAAGGTACATTCAGTCAAATGCATGGCTACAGTGGATTGCAAACAGTGCTCCTTCTGTCCATGAAGTCGGGGTTGATTCAGACTCAGACTAACTGAATGCCAGTCCTCCCTCTGCTGCCTGCAAATTGGCTGCATGGAGTTAGATCCAGGATGAGAATGCAAAACCTAAGTATCTATCAATTGATATCAAAGAAAACCTGCTCAGAATTCAATGGGACACTGAACTGTCTAGTCTCTGGTAAGCATAAAGTGAGCTGATATGACAAACTTTAGTTTTCTGAGATATAATGCAAGCAGAGGGAAAGTTACTAACAATGCTGGGATATCTTGAACATTGGGGATTCAAAGTCAAAATATGTTTCTTTCCCCAGTATTGGCATTGCTCAGCTTGGTACATCAAATTAAAAAAAAGCTGCAAATTAAACAGAGGGGCACATGTCTAACTTGGCACCAAATGTAGTTAGTCTGATCCTGCCTCAAGCACAGTCGCTGGGAACCGTGTTCAACTCTGTGGTGGAGACTGAAATATCGATTGGGATAGAAATTACTTGTTGCACTTGTGCTGGTTGCAAAATAGGCCTCTGCTGAAGACACAGGGGAAACATGCCACCTAAATGTGACACAAAGGAGCCGTTTTATTGTCATGTTCAGTTTACCAGTTCCCAATAGAACTGACGATAAGTGGAAGGTGATGGCAGCTAGGCTCAGTCTAATATTGTATGCTGCAGCTGTGGTCAGGGAGGCATTTAAGATGAATCACATTGCGGTGAAATAATTAACATTAACATCAGTCACTTTTTGCAAATGTTTTTGATCATTGAAGGAGGGTTGTGCAGACAAGAAACTAACTAGCTGGGACCTAATTGCAATGAATAAACATGTTAACCAAGAGAAGAATTTTCCCGGTTTGACACACTCAGATTATCAAATTATTTTAATTGCTTGATGTCTGTATCACTGCTTCTCATTTTCACACTTGTTTTCTCTTGAGTTTTGCAGATCCAAACACAATCAAATATGACCATCATTAGATATTAATCACTTCCAATGATATCATAACTTTAAAAGTGTCTTTACACATCTTTTGATGTCTTTCTAACTCGTACTGGCGGAAAAATCCATCGTTGGCCACACAGGAGAAATTACGTTAAACTGTAATTGCAAGTTTCTGTTCAAATTAACAAATTAAAAATGAATGCCTACCTATTAATAGCAAAAAGGGGTCTGAAGCAAATGTCAGTGAGAGTGTAAAAATGACCGTGTAACCCTGACAGGATGTTGTCTTGACTTTGTGTTGCATTCATACAGTCATAGAGATGTACAGCGTGGAAACTGACCCTTCAGTCCAACCTGTCCATGCCGCACATATAACGCAACCCAATCTAGTCCCACCTGCCAGCACCTAGCCAATATCCCTCCAAACCCTTCCTATTCATATACCCATGCATATGCCTTTTAAATGTTGTAATTGTACTAACCTCCACCACTTCCTCTGGCAGCTCATTCCATACACACACCCCCTTTGCATGAAAATGTTGCCCTTTAAGTTTATTTTAACTTTTTCCCATTTCACCCGAAACCTATGCCCTCTAGTTCTGGACTCCCCCACCCTAGGAAGAGACTTTGTCTATTTACTCTATCCATGCCCCTTATGATTTTATAAACCTCTATTAGGTCACCCCTCAGCCTCTGCCGCTCCAGGGAAAACAGCCCCAGCCTATTCAGCCTGTGCCTCTAGCTCAAGTTCTACAACCCTGGCAACATCCTCGTAAATCTTTTCTGAACGCTTTCAAGTTTCAAAACATCCTTCTGATAGGAAGGAGACCAGAATTGCACGCAATATTCCAAAAGTGGCCAACCAATATCCGATACAGCCGTAACATGACCTCCCAACTCCGATATTCAATACTCTGACCAATAAAAGAAAGCATACCAAACGCCGCCTTCACTATCCTATCTACCTGCGACTGCACTTTCAAGGAACTGTGAACCTGCACTCGAAGGTCTCTTTGTTCAGCAACACTCCCCAGGACCTTACCATTAAGTGTACAAGTCCTGCTAAGATTTGCTTTCCCAAAATGCAGCCCTATGCATTGTAAATTAAATTAATTTGCCTTGAATAGATTAATTTTTAAACTAGGATGTCCATTTCCCAGTTTAAATCCAAAATAAGAAATACAAGGCTAGATTCTCAACCTGCTATCGAGACTCATTGTACTAGCATTGTAATTGGGTTCCCATTTGAGCTAATACTGCACCAGCTCAAATGTTTGCTTGAACCTAAGGCCAGTCACTCTTACTTCACTTCTTGAAACCAGCTCCACATCCATATTTGGACTGAGATTATAAAACAACCTTTCAGGTGGATTGAGCCAGAGTTTGACAGCACAGAAAAAGGCTCTTTACCCCATCAGGGTAAAAACAAGGACTGCAGATGCGGGAAACCAAATTCTGGATTAAAGATGCTGGAAAAGCACAGCAGTTCAGGCAGCATCCGAGGAGCAGGAAAATCGACATTTCGGGCAAAAGCCCTTCATCAGGAATAGAGTCAGATACTGCCTGAACTGCTGTGCTTTTCCAGCACCACTCTAATCCAGAATCTTTACCTCATCAGTCCAAAGCAACAACCTAATTTTTCTAAACCCATTTTCCAACAGTTGGCCTATACTTTTCTATGCCTTGTCATTGCAATGGTGTACCAAGATACTTCTGAAATGTTTTGAGGATTTCTGGCTCTACTGAGTTCTCCCATTTTAAATAATCTCCCTTCCCATGACCTGACTCCCTTCCCAGCCCCTCCCCGTGCTTTCCACTCCTCTCATTGGCCTTTCCTTCTGTGGGATACAGGTAAAGTAGTGTTACTTCTGCAATCATAATTACTTAAGCAAGGTAAATGCACTCTCACCAGTGTATAATTGTTTCAACCAAGAGCTGAGTCAACAAGAATAAAAACTATGTGAAGGAAATATATAATTGTTTTTGTATTAGCTAAAATGTGCATACAAGAATGAAACGTGCCTGCAAACAATGATAGATGTTACAGACAAATAGATAAGGTGCTGTGAGGATGTAGGTTAAGCCAGATATGTTTGTACAAGCAGTAGTTATAAGCATTTGTTTCCCACTAGTTCTGGACTCCCCCACCCTAGGAAGAGACTTTGTCTATTTACTTTGTCTATTGTCTATTTTGCAAAAATAAAAAAAAACCAATTAAAAGGTCATAAGGATCAATCTGGTTGGGGAAAGGGAGGAAATGTAACAAGTGGGGAAATAGATAGCAGTGAAGGAGGATATACCGAACAATGGGCCACAGCAGGATGTGGTGAAATGGCCAAGTAAAACTTGTACATTGTTATGCACAAGGCCGGATAAGGCAAGAGATAAACAATAGTAATGGGCACTGGGTTTAGAGTAGTGAATCCTATATAAGATATGTACTTGCTAAACTCTGCGTGTCTATTTTAGGCACCACCCTTACAAGCGTATAATAAACATACTGATTGCTTCAGATCTTGTCTCGGACTGAAATTATTGAAGTGAGTGAGTTTTGTTTCTCACACTTCCAGCCACCAACTGGATTCATTCCTCCCATTGACCAACGAGGTTGTACCCGCTACCTGTGTTCACCTATCCCCACTTCATCACCCTGCCCCTGACCCCCTTTATCTGAAGCTTCCCTTCCATCTGTCCCCCAGTCCTGAAGAATGGTTTCACCTGAAACATTCTCTACCTTCTGATGCTGCCTGGCTTGCTATATTCTTCCAGCCTCCTGCTTGTCTAGTTGCAACCCCTATAGGCAGTGAGTTTCAGATTCTGACACCCTCAGAATAAAAACCTCATTGCCTCTGAACCTCCTGCCCTTTCTCTTAGATCTATGCTGCCTGGTCATTGATCCTAAGGGGTAAAGTTCCTCTCTGTCTACCTTATCTATGCTTTAATAATTTTATACATCTCAATCATGTCCCCCCTCAGTCTCCTCATCTCCAAGGAAATAACTCAAGGAAATAACTCTAGTCTATCTAATCTCTCTTCATTAATAACACTCTCCAGATATAAAAGATGTTACTTTGAAAAACAGCATGAGAGGTATCCCTGATGTCTTAGTCAATGTTCACCATTCATTCAAGAGCACAAAAATAGATATTCAAATAGTTGTTTGTGGAAGCTTACTATGTGCAATTTGTTCGCTGTGTCTCCTACGTTGCAATGGTAGCTACACTTCAACAGTACTTATTGACTGTAACTTGCTTTCTGATGTCCCGTGATTGTGGAAGATGCTGTATAAATTTGTTCCTTTCTCCTTCCCTCCCACCTGCCCATCTGTCCTCCTGTAGTAAGTATGTGAATTAAGCAGAAATACTTAAATCTACAAAAACCATACTTTGAACTATTGAAAACTGAAGTTAGAGACTTGTCTTTTTTGCAATGTATTTGTCACTTCCATGCTTTTAAAGTCCTGAGGTAATGACACAGTTCATATTTATTTATTGTCACCACTGAAGAGTCCTCAAAATGAAAATATTTGTCTGCCCTACTTATCTTTCTCTTATATATTAAGTTTTTATTTGCTTCTGTCAGTGCATGGGCAAATATTTACTCTTACCTGCTTTTATTTTTATTTCCCTATAATTAATCCTACTGACTAACACAGTTGGCAGTGAATGTCCGTGAATAGACCATTGCCAGAATTTATATTGAGAGGAGCACTGTGTCACTGAGTACAATATAGTCCACTTCCCGATCCATTTCTCTTTGTGCCTTTTTCCATTGGTGAACTCGCGTGCAACACAGAAACCTGCAGTTGCAGGACAGATTACTGTCTCTCCATGACATGCCAATGTATGTTGTTGTTACTACACTGAGATATGATGAATGTGCTTGCAAAATGGTCGATTTTCTGTATGGACAATCATATCAATTGGGAGCTTAATGGTTAAAGATGAATTAGCAAGCAATCAGAGTAGGGTCTAGTTGCTCACTGCCCAAAACAATCTTCTCATTCTGCATCTGGAACCTGAATTCACACCGATAGGATTGTGAAGGAATAAACATTGACAGTGGAAGTGTCCACGGCCTGTACCAAAACATGTTCACCTGAGATTTCATTGTGGATAACAGGAATAGGAGGGCGAAAGCGAGGACTGCAGATGCTGGAGATCAGAGTCAAGATTAGAGTGATGCTGGGAAAGCACAGCAGGTCAGGCAGCATCCGAGGAGCAGGAAAATTAACGTTTCGGGCAAAAGCCCTTCATTAGGAATGAGGGACAGGAGGCCATTGGGTCCCAAGGATGTCAAAACAGCAAATAGCAAATGTCAATTTGTAATGACAAAGTATTTTAAACATGGGTTGATTCTGATCAATGCAATTTTTATTCTGCTGGACAAGAGTAAAACATCCCTAACAAATCCTCGAGGAACTTCTGCTCAAAACAAAGTCCACAGAAAATGAAGGCGCTTTGAAAAGCAAGGTTTCCTGAAATTTAGCTCAAATTATGCCCATCCTTGCCTCGAAGCTTGTGATAGATATGTTCCAGAATAGCTGTGAAGATCCAGTCTTGGTGGTTGTTACTATGAAAATTCAAGCCAAACGAACTGAACTGAAATGAACAATTTAGGGTGATGTAGTAATGGAAATCAGGCCAATAATAACTACATTATTTATTGAATAGGTTTTCTATTGGAAATAAACAAATAGTAGTGATGATTGTAAAACCTGGTTGGTAGATTTTGTTGGTTAAAACCTGACATAGAAAAGTCATTAATGTGGTCAGTCTGGTAACTGGGAAAAGTATTTTTACTTTACCTCATGGCCTGTGGACTAGTGGGACAAGAATAACAGTGTGCAGTTCCAGCCTTGGTCATAATAACATATTGAGAAAACATCTTTGGGTTTTCCTAGATTTTACATACCAACATCTTTTCATTCCCTGTCATTGATTTTAGAATTTCCTTTTGAAATTCACCCCTTTATACAAATAAACCAAAAAACTGTGGCTGCTGAAGATGTGAAACAGAAAGAGAAATTGCAAGAAAGTATCAGCAGAACTTGGCTGCATCTGTGAAGAAACAGAGTTAACGTTTCAGGTCTCGAAGAAGGGTCATTCTGAAGGAGAGTCACTGGATTAAAAATGTTAACTCTGTTTTCTCTCTACAGTGACTAAGTTATGTTTTTGCTACTTTCTTTACGACTGTCATAAGTTTTCTTTTCATGTTTTGTCTTATCCTGTATGGATCTGGATAACTAAGCTTCGGACTTAGAATGTTTTGTTTGCGTGAATGTGGCTAATTGACCCCCATAGCAACTTGCTGTGGAATCCCTCCTACTGATTTGTCACCAAATCGTTTCCAGTAGCTGTCCATCTTCACCCGGTCAGACCTTTTGTTATCCTTTCGTCTTCGTCCTTTTCCACAATGAGATTAAATCTAACTGTATTATGGTCACTGTCTTGAAAGCAATTGCCCACTGCTTCTTCATCTGCTTGCATGCTTCAGTTCTGAAGATTAAAACCCAGAATTGCGTCCCTATCATTGGGCTTAATATGATATGGCTTTAAAAAGTTCTTTTGATTACTGTTCAGTAAATTTGTGTCCTTTGTGTCTTTCACGCTAGTTATGTTTCAGTTGATACTGAGGTGATTGCAATCCCCAAATATTTTTGTCCTATCATTTTTGGACTCAGAAATGTATTGACCTCATTTGTTTTTCTATCTCCCTTGTCCTGTTGGAATTCTATAACACTCTCCTAGTACAGTGACTATCCCTTTCTTTTTTTCTGTGCTCAACCCAAGTGGCCATATTTGATGATTGATTTACTATACACACCCCCTCATAGCAACTAATCATTAATGCTACACTTTCATTTACTTATCCCCTTTCTATCCTGCCTGAAAACTCTACATCTTTATCTGCCCTCATGTTCTTTTTTTTTGCCCTTTCATGTAGATTTTTTAATGGTTCAGTTTTTATTTACTCAGCACAATGAGGGGTCAGATGCTTATAGTTTGTGTTCTTGATGCTTTCAAGCTCTGCTTTGCCATTACTTTTATAGAATTGTTCAAATGGTAGTTTTTTTTAAAAAAAGAAGTAAAGTTACAAGTAGCTTAATTTCATTGCTTCCACAGATTAACAAAGAACAAATAAAATTGTCACTTTCGGGTTCATTGGTTCAATACAGACTACGTGCTAGGTGAAATGGACATGAAAGAATTGGCAGAGAGTGTATTATGATGAAGGTTATTATTGTTTGCAATAGAGCTCGCCAATTTTGCCCGCGATTTTTAAAGGTCCACTGAAAACCCGACTCCACAAAATTCTGGCTAGTCATGTACAAATGGATAATAAGCAGCCCTTATGTTTTAGAAAATTTGCATAACAGTGACAGTTAGTGCCTAGGCCTAGTGTAGGATCAAGCTTATGGCACAATTGAAAGGAATTTGGGAGACCACTACCACATGGCTTTCTGATGTAAGTCTTGAATATGTTGTTGTCCTATAAGGAAAAAAAAAGTCGTACATTGGTGTAACTCTTTTCGATGACCTCAGAAAATTCTGAAATGTTTTGCAGGTAATTATGTGCTGTTTTTTAATAGCAAACATGGCAATGAATTTATGCACAAGGAGGGCCACCATTAATCAGATACAAACCAATAGGTTTTTCTCTGTGATATTGGTTTTGAGTTAAACATTAGCCAGGTCACTGGCTGTAACTCATCTCCAAAATAATATGATGAGATCTTTTAGGTACACCTGATATAGCAGGCAGATGCTTGTCTTAACTTCTCTGAGTGATAGCACCTCTATCAGTGCAAGGCACCCTCAATATAGCACCAGAGCATTGTCTGGAGTTCTCTTTCAGGAATTGGACTTGATCCCACAGTTTTTTAACTGAGAGTTGTGAGTACTACAAACTGAGCCACAGCTAGATTAGTTATGGCATGTAAGACAAATGCTAACTCCAATCATCGAGGAGCACAATGCTCAATAAATGGTGGAATTAATTGATGGACTGTGAGCTCACTAAATGCACAAAAGCCACTGAAATTGAGCTCGTGTTAGCAGTCAAAGCTGCATGGTCAGGGCACCATGTCTTGGTCAATATGAAAGATTCAAGGAGCCCAAAAAAAGGTTATGATGTGGTCAGCTGGAACAGATAAAATGGAAGAAGATAGAGACCCAAGCTGAAAAGGATATAGAACTTAAACTATGTAATATTAAGATTAATATCTGGGGAAAATCTCACATCTTGCTATACAAACCAGCAACAGTGTTGCACAGTAGTGGCAGCACCATCAGCACCAGCTAACTGACCTTCCCAACAAGAATCAGAAACAATATAAATGCAAACAGCAATAACCTGTGTAAGTTAGACAGTCCAGCTGGGTCTGTGAAATGGGAAGGAGAACTTACCACTTTCATATTGACCTTAATATTAATCGGTGCAATTGTCAAGACTATTCCCTTTCAAGCAGATGGTGTTACCTTTGAGCACAGAAGACTGCCATCCTACCAGCGTTGTGCTGAGACTATCTGATTTGAAATGTTACAAATTAAAATTTAGAATTTATTAGGATCTGTACCCAAGTGGTGATTTACGTTTTGAGTGTATGCCAGAACATTTTTTTTCGATGAAACTATGAACATAGCTCATTTTCATATGAACATAGCAACAGTAAGAGCTATTAATGGTAATTTGCCCAGTATATCTCCATTCATCATAATAACATCCAGTGAAATTATAACATTATCCGCATATACAGAAAACAAATGCATTTTCAATCTCTCACTCTATTGGCTTGCAACATTTGTGCACCAGTTAGGGCTCCCAAAACTGTTGAAACACCATCTAGATCATTGTGTAATGTATATGTTTAATCAGAATGCTCCAGTTTTCATAAAATACTCTTCATTGATTCCAAAGCAATCTAGTTGTGGATAGAATACTTGAGGAAGCAATTATTTTCAGAGGATAAGTCATCTGTATCATCACCCACTTATTTCTCTGTGTCTAAGCCATTCAGCTTATTTTGTTGAAACAATTTTCTTCCAGTGTGATAATTCTCTGTGGCACGGTTCTACCTGCTTATCTTAACGATTTTGGATGCAGTCAGATATTGTTGACATTAGTGAACAAGGAAAATGTGGAAGCAGTGTCAAGTGTATTGGAGTGAATTTATATTTAATGACCTAAAAATGTTCTAAACAGGAATGGTTCTTCATGCAATGGAAAGCAAGTGTTGAAGTGCTGTGTGAACCCCTTACTTGCCTTCTGCAGAGTGCAGCTATATCGCTCAAGCTGCTGCCGTGCAGGTGAGTGGCCTGAATCCTGTGCATAATACACAGCTGAATACAAGTGATTCAGCATCACCATGTTTCCCAGTCCAGCTGATAGGTGTACTTTGATACTACAGAGATAAAGCACCCTGTGAACTAACAGGAGAGATGTGCTACTATTGACTTCTCCCCCCTCCTGTTCAAACAACCATCAATTTCAGATTTTATTAAAGAAGTGCAAAAAAGTGACCCATGGAAAAAAGCTTCCCAAAACTGGGAATATTTCCATTGGAACTCTCGCTGAACTCCTCACTCTGAAAATGTTGAAGCAAATAAAGCCTGTCTACATCCGAACCATGTAATCAAAAAGAAGATCTTTAGCACTGTTGGGTATATGAAACAAACTGTTGACTTAAGCCTGCCAGAGTTTGTCAGTGTCTACACACAGGATACATTTTAGATTTGAAGTGCAGAGACGTGTGATTACACTTTTTGTCAACATAAGCGAGATGTTAATATGAACAGGTTGAAGATCAAAGCATGAGTCGGGCCGTACGTAGAATTGGTCAGGTTGGAGCTATATTCCAGCAGCTGTGTTGATTTTGTTTCATATGTACACAATGTTTCATGTGCTGTGTAATTTGGACTGAGCTCACTTTGGTGAATCAGATGATCTGGCTTTGACCTGCAGCCTGTGTGAATTCTTTGCTTGGACTGAGAAATAATCTAATTTCCAGGTTCTGTGAATTCTGCACCACTCTCTCCATTTAGGAAACAGCAAGTAATGTGGACTCATTTCACTTGAATTGCCTTTTCCTACATTGGTTTACAGATTGAATAAATATGAATATTGGTGAACCCTGGAACAATATTCTTTTCTTTTATTGCAGCTCCTATTGAATTATGCTGCATCCTGTACTGTCACCCTATGTCCTTCTGATTGAGAAGAGCTGACTGTGAATGGTTGTAAATTTACTTGGCTTCCAGCATTACAGTTTAAATTAAGAGCCGTATTCATACTTACTGAAGAGGTGGATGAAGAGTGTTTCGTACAAATCAATTTGGTCAAAAATACATCACAGCAGGCACTCAACCATTGCTCACATAATATTGCCAACTTAATCAAATAATGCCTTGCAGACATTGGCAGTCCATTGTGGTGTGAGAGCTTGATCGACACAGCACCTGACTTGTGAATCTGTTCTTTAGCTTATATGCAGCTTAGGTTCAAATTAAACTGTTACAGCACATTTTAATAACCTTTCCTCGTGAACCCTTTACTGTGCATTCTCATGGGGCATTTCAAAGGGGATTGTTCATTTACCATCGTTTCCAAAACCTTTGAATAAATTATCAAACAAAATTATTTTCAGCATGCTCAGTGGGAAAAAATAAATTAATGTTTTGCTATTTTGTTTATGATGGCATTTTCCTTATACCAATAAAGGGAAAATGGAGGAACAAGAACAAATATATATATATATATATTCAGATAATAAAGACAAGTTAACAGCTCTTTCTAATGTTAACACCTTATTAGATTTAATCAGGGCTCTTTAAAATTAATATTTGTGTTCAAAGTATCTATTTACAGACTAAATTTCTATCTAACAACAGATTTGGAGGAGGTCTGACTTTTAGCATCAGTCTGATATGAGATTCAGATTTAAGTTGCCCAAAGCGACAAAATTGACTGGTCTTATCTTGGAATGAAGAGAGAACTGGAGATCACACTAGTCATTTGAGATATAATGTTAATGAGTTCTGCATAATACCTGGAACTGTTTGCTCCATTTTCTTTTATGCATAAATGTAGTTATGTACTGGATGATTACAAACCTAAAGGAGCCAGTTTGTTCCCTCCATTCCTGAAAGTGAATGTGGCTAGTCGGAGGATGCAGAGATGTCTGTGCTCTGTGCATAGAAACAATATAGAGTACATCGACATTGCACAGCTACATTGACTAATTTTTCAGCTATCTATATCACATCTACTCTTGACGTTTACTGACTTGTATCCAATGAGTCTGTAAGAAAAGAAAACATGCGTAATTTTCAGAGGGAAGGTTTGACTTTCAAAATAAAATCATACTTGAAAAAACTTCAAATAAAAGGGGATGATCACTTTAATGGGATTGTACTATATACCCCCAATAGACAGCGGAAAATTGAGGAGCAAGTGTGTAGACAGATCTCAGACATATGTAAGAATAATAGGGTTATAATAGTAGGGTATTTTATCTTTCTAAACATAGACTGGGACTGCCACAGTGTGAGTGGGACAGCAGTTTGGGATCAGTGATCATAATTTTATTAGGTTTAAAATTGTTATGGAAAAGGATAGGCCTTGTATAAAAGTTAAAGTTCTAAACTGGAGTAAGGTAAATTTTGACAGCACGAGAGAAGAACATTAGAAAGTTGACTGGGTAATCTGTTCACAGATAAAGGGATGACTGGCAAGTGGAAGGTTTTCAAAAGTGAGATAATAAGAGTTCAGAGGCACTATGTTCCTGTTTGAGTGAAGGGTAAGGCTAGTAAAAGTTGAGAACAATGGCTCTGGTCAAAATCCGAAATGAGGCATATGTAAGGTATAGACAACTGGGATCAAATGAACCCTTTGAAGAGTATAAGGGATGTAGGTGCATTCTCAAGATGGAAATCATGAGGGCAAAAAAGAGATATGAAATCACCTTGGCAGATAAGGTTAAGGATAGTCCAAAAAGATTGTACAGTTGCATTAAGAGCAAAAGAGCAACAAGGGAGAGAATAGGGCCCCTTAAAGATCAGCAAGGTCAACTACGTATGGAATGTATGCCTCTACATAAGGAGATTGGAGAGATACTAAACAAATATTTCATGTCAGTTTTTACAATGGAGAAAGACATGGAGGCTAGAGGCTAGGTGCTAGGGAAATATATATTAATGTTTTGAAAGCAGTCCACATCACAGCAGAGGAAATCTTGGAGGTCTTAAAAACATAAAGGTGGATAAATCTCTGGGACCTGATCACATGCGTTCTAGGATGTGGATGGAAGTTAGGGAAGAAATTGCAGGGCCCCTAGCCCTGCAATAGTTGTATCGTCTATAGCCATGGGTGAGGTACTGGAGGACTGAAGGATGGCTAGTCTACCTTATGCCATCTTCACCTATCTACTGCAGCTTGTTCACAACTGCTACCTACATACAGGTACATCTACATTGACGCCTCATTCTGCTACAATCCATTTTACCTCCAAGGGTGAGATCTCTGTAGAAATGACTGAAATAGATATTTTTCTTCCAGATGTCACTTTTTAAGAGTTATTTGTACTGTAGCAATTTCAGTTATGCTAATTGAATGCAAAAAATCTGGTGTAAAGCACTCAATATAGAATGGAACTAAGAATGGAACTCAATTCATTTCCCATCCAGTGAATTGATGGAAAATCAAACACTTGGAATCATAGAGATGTACAGCACGGAAACAGACCTTTCGGTCCAACTCATTCATTGCAACCAGATATCCCAACCTAATCTAGTGCCACTTGCCAGCACCTGGCCCATATCCCTCCAAATCCTTCCTATTCATATATCCATCCAGACACCTTTTAAATGCTGTAATTGTACCAGCCTCCACCACTTTCTCCGGCAGTTCATTCCATACGTGTACCAACCTCTACTTGAAAAAGTTGTCCCTTAGGTCTCTTTTATATCTTTCCCCTCTCACCCTAAACCTATGCCCTCTAGTGTTTAACTCCCCCACCTTGTCTATTTATCCTATCCATGCCCCTCATGATTTTATAAACCTCTATAAAGTCATCCCTCAGCCTAATGCTCCAGGGAAAACAGCCCTAGCCTGTTCAGCCTCTCCCTATAGCTCAAATCCTCCAACCCTGGCAACATCCTTGTCAATCTTTCTAAACACTCAACTTTCACAACATCCTTCCAATAGGAAAGAGACCAGAATTGCTTGCAGTATTCCAAAAGTGGCTGAACCAATGTCCTGTACAGCAACAACATGATCTCCCAACTCCTGTACTCAATATTCTGACCAGTAAAGGAGAGCATACCAAACGTCACATTCACTATCCTATCTACCTGCAACTCTATTTTCAAGGAATTATGAACCTATACGTCTCTTTGTTCAGCAACACTCCCCAGGACTTTACATCAAGTGTATAAGTCCTGCTAAGATTTGCTTCTCCAAAATGCAGCACCTCGCATTTATCAACTTGTCTTTCTTGAAGAGGCCCAGTAGAGGTTTGTGATCTGTTACGATAGTGAAATGCCAACCATAGACGTATTGGCGGGATTTGTTTCACTGTAAATTCCGTGGCCAAACCTTCATTCTTAATCTGGACATTCATCCTTCCTGCCTCTGCCTGTGTGCATGATGTGTACACGATGGGGCATTCAGTCCTATCATGCCAATGGTGTGATAATGCCACTGCTATCCCACTGGGAGAGACAGCACGGGTTACAGTGATTAGTTTCAGGATCCAAATGGGTTAATATATTTATCAACAGTGGTTGTCATTTAATGTTGTCTAAGGCTTTCTCTTGGGACATTTGCCATGACCATTTCTGATTTTCGTTTTGGTAGGACATGCAAAGTTGCCAAGTTGGGTATGAAATTTTCCAGATTTATTTATGAGACCTAGAAAAGCCTTCAACTTCATTGTCTTCCTTGGAGTTGGAGCCCTTCTTTATGGCCTCTTCGACAGGGAGAATCCATCCTTGTCAACCCTGTACCCAAGGGGTGCGCCACCTCATTTATCTGGAACATACATTTTCCCCTTTTTAGCCTGACACCAGCCACAGAAAAATGTTCCAAAACCTGCTCCAAACTTTTAAACGTTCCTTTGTAGCCGCTCCTGAGATTAAAACATCATCCAGATAGTCTGTCTCTCTGAGGACCCCACGGAGGATGTTCTCCATTTTCCTTTGAAAGGTGGTACAAGCCAAAGACATACCAAAGCTCAAGCAAGTGTATTCCTACAGTCCTTTGTAAATATTTATAGTGACACAGCAAGGTCCAGTTGAAAGAGGGCGTGTCTCATATCCAATTGGAAAATATGTAACCCCCAGCCAACTTTGCATACAAACCTTCGAGATGTACAGCACTGAAGCAGACCCTTCAATCTAACTAGTCCATGCTGACCAGATTTCCTAAATTAGTCCCATTTGCCAGCATTTTGCCCATATTCCTCTAAACCCTTCCTATTCATATACCTATCCAGATGCCTCTTAAATGTTGTAATTGTACCAGCCACCACGACCTACTCTGGCAGCTCATTCCATACACACACCACCCTCTGGGCAAAAACATTGCCCCTTAGGTCCCTTTTATATCTTTCCCCTCTCACCTTAAACCTATGCCCTCTCGATTTGGACTTCTCGACCTTAGAGAAAAGACCTTGGTTATTCACCCAATCCATGTCCCTCAATATTTTATAAACCTCTACAAAGGCACCTCTCAGCTTCCGATGCTCTAGGAAAAAAGCCTCAGCCTATTCAGCCTCTCCCTATAGCTAGAACGCTCCAACCCTCGCAACATCCTTGTAAATCTTTCAAGGTTCACAACATTTTTCCTGGAGACCAGAATTGAACACAATATTCGAAAAGTGGTCGAACCAATGTCCTGTTCAGCCGCAATATGACCTCCAAACTCCGATACTCAATGCTCTGACCAATAAAGGCAAGCATACCACATGCCTTCTTCACTACCCTGTCTACTTTCAAGGAACCATGAACCTGCACACCAAGGTCTCTTTGATCAGTAACACTCCCCAGGACCTTACCATTAAGTGTATAAGTCCTGCCCTGATTTGCCATTCCAAAATGCAGCACCCCTCACTTTTATCTAAATTAAACTCCACCTGCCACTCCTCAGCCCATTAGCCCATCTGACCAAGGTCCCATTGTACTCTGAGGTAACCTTCTTCACTGTCCACAACACCTCCAATTTTGGTGTCATCTGCAAATTTAGTAATCATACCTTGACTGTCACCTTATAATCCCAAAAGAAACAGATTGAGTTGTCAGGCTTTAAAACTTGGACTTCTGGGTGGCCCATTCAGCAAATTGTACTGGGGGTATGGTGCCAAGTTCCTTTAGATATTCTACTTTGGCCTCTATTTTGGCACATGGGGCATAGGTGACCAGCTGGGCCTTGAAGTCTTGAGGTAGGGCCTCTGGCTCTACATGGAACCCTTTATCTACCAGAGGTCTTTTTGGAACACTTTGGGTTACTTCCTAATGATTTTGTACAGATCACAAATGCCCATATTAAAGACCTGTTGACAATCCAAGCGGATTTTCAATAGCCAGTCCCTTCCCAAATAGTTGGGACCTGGCCCTTGTGCCAGCAGTGAGGGTAATAGGGCTGCCTGTTGCCCATGTATAACTGAGGTTACAATGGTCCCAATAATACATAAGGGCTCCCCAGTGTATCTGGCCAATTGGGCCTTGGTGTCTCACAGGCTTAAATGCAAAGTGCACCATCAGAATTTTCTAAAGGTTTGCTCCCCGACACTAGATACAGCAGCATCTGTGTCTTCTGCCATGTCTAGGGGGTGAGCCATTTACCTGAAGATTTATTTTAATTGGGGCCACTTTAGAGTTGTGATGTAACTTAGCTCTTTCATATCCTCATCCTTGGGCTGACTATTTGCAAAGCACTGCCTTGAGGTGACTTAAGTGGGCAGTCCGCATTTCACCTGCTTCAATAGCTTTATCTGGGGCGGGCGGACCTCTGACTCCAAAACTACAGCGACATTCTTGTTTCTCACTGTGTTGTGGAGAACCTTTCCGTCCAGTTCTGGAAGTGTTTGGCCTCCGACTGTAATTGGCTCTCTTAGGCAACAGGAGACTTGAGTATTATCCATTAAGGACTTGGCTGTGCCGTTTTGGATTCCTGGGGGTCACCCATGGCTGAGGATGGCACTGTCTTTGGATCCCTGAAGCTCCTGAACCCCTTCCCCCGAGATTTCATGGAAGGCCCACTTCTGTGGCTTTCGTGAGATCACAGTCAAATACTTTCTTTAACTTGGAACCTTCAAGTTGGCACTTTGAGGAGGAGTTACTGGAGGAGAAGAATTTGATTACAATTTCTTTGTTCTGAAGTCCAAAAAGCTATGCTCAGCTATTACCCTATTCTTTAACGGGGGGCTTATGTCTCAGCATAGATTAAGAAACTTGTTGGGTTTATTGGTCACAGCAACTCCAGATAGGTAAGTGAGAGCTTAATGCAAACAAACCAATGATCTTTCATGAAGTCAAGAGCACAATTGTACTCCTTTGATGAAAACCTTAGTTGGCCCTCTTGTGGTACAGTGGTAGTGTCCCTATTCTTGGACTGGGAGGTCTGGATTCAAGTACCAGCTGCTCCAGAGGAACGTCTCTGAGCAGGTTGATTAGTCAAAACATGGAAGAAAATCTTGATATGTCAGCAGTGACGCCAATAGTCGTTGAACTATATTGCATTAGGATTCTGTAACACGCAAGCTGTCTTTGATGTTGATAAATTGCCTATCACTTGTCAGAGGTGGAGAGGTTTAATGGAATCTGATGTCACATTTACAAGAAAGAGATAAGGGTTTTTAAATCAATAAAATATGAAACTGCTCCTGGAAATGTTTTAAACAACTTCATAGCATCTGTAAAGCTGTACGACTGACAATTCTGTTCTGAAGTAAGTGCAACAATACCTCTGGAATGTTTGTTAGATTCTTTCCAGAACCACATTTATCTGTGACCTGAATCATTGAGGCGATTTTGGTAACAGCAGAGTTCTAAGCCTAGGCTTTAATGAATTGTATTTATATAACGGATACAGGGCAGATATTTAGATCCCCCTTATGCTTGAAGATCTGTAATGGTCCTGAATTTGTAGTTGATTCATAACATTATCAAGCACAAGTTGCAAGAATTACTGAAACTTCCTGAATTGTTCAGGACTTTGTTTTGCTTCTTTAGGTGTAAAGAACATTTCTCAACTGTTAGCAGCGACATTTCCTTGGTTGTCATATGTAGTTATTTCAGAGAGGGAAAAATGCATAACATAAAATAACTAATTTCATGCAGAGCTTGTAAAATTAATATCTTCTGCTACATACATCAGTCCTGCCATTTCATATGGCTTACTGCATGTAAGTGGCAAGGACACGTCATTGACTTTGTGTGGTCTTGATCCAGACAGTGTGTAATTTTCATGGAATTATTCGAATAATACATTCCAAAAATTGGCTCCTTACTTTAGGTGAACCTGTAAGATAGATTCTTGTGCTATTAGTGGGCAGCTGGATGTCACAAATAAAGAATAGAGTGGATTCTCACAGGCATGGTGTTCACACCAGGTTGGGATCTGTCGCATAGAATTTAGTCAGAATCAACAACACAGAAGCAGGCCAATCAAATGCTTGCTGACTCTTTGTAAAGAAATCTATGATTTTGAGATGCCGGTGTTGGACTGGGGTGTACAAAGTTAAAAATCACACAACACCAGGTTATAGTCCAACAGGTTTAATTGCAAGCACACTAGCTTTCGGAGCGACGCTCCTTCATCAGGTGATTGTGGAGGGCTCAATCCTAACACAGAATTTATTGCAAAAATTTACAGTGTGATATAACTGAAATTATATATTGAAAAATTGATTGTTAAACCTTTCATCTGTTAGAATACAGTGATAGTTTCACTTCTTTCATGTGTAAATCGCAAAACGTTTTTAAAAAAAAGTTGCATTCTCGGGTTAGCTGTTAACAATGGTGATAGCGAAACAATATGTTAAAGGTGTTGGCCCCCAGTGTTCTCTGTCTATGCCATGATGTTTAGCTTGATTCTAATCTAAAAAGTGAGATAACAGAGTTTTACATAAATTCATGCAGTTTTTGAGCAAAGTACAATGTAACCCTGCAAGTACAAATTCACCCCACAAAATATATGTGTGCATGTGGGTCTTTGTCTGTGTGTGTGTGCGCGCGCGCCTGTCTGGGTTGGGGGTTGTGAATGTGAGAAAGTGTATGTGTGTGTGTGTGTAGTGAGTGCAGAGTGTCTTAAGTCTGTGAGGGGGTGCATGTGTGAGTGTGGGAGTGTGTGTGTCTGTAAGGGTGTGTGTGGGTGTCTGTGTGTGCGTCTGTGTGTATGTGTGTCCGTGTGTATAGGAGTGCCTGTGTGTGTGAGAGAGTGTGTGTGTGTGTGTGTGTGTGTAGGAGTATCTGTCTGTGTGTATAGTGCAATGGTGGTCACCTGTAATGTGACATGAACCCAAGGTCCCTATGGAGAGCCTCAACCGGGACCTTGGGTTCATGTCACATTACAGGTGACCACCATTGCACTATACAAACAGACAGATACTCCTACACACACGCGCGCACGTGTGCACACACGCACACATGCGCGCACACAGAGACACACACACACACACACACACCCTTACAGACAAACACACTCCCACACTCTCACATGCACCCCCTCACAGACTTGAGACACTCTGCACTCACTACATACACACACATACACTTTCTCACACTCACAACCCCCAACCCAGACAGGCAGGCACGCACACAAAGACCCACACACGCACACAAAGACCCACACACGCACACAAAGACCCACATGCATACATATATTTTGTGGGGTGAATTTGTACTTGCAGGGTTACATTGTACTTTGCTCAAAAACTGCATGCATTCATGTAGAACTCCATTATCTCAGTTTTTAGATTAGAATCAATCCAAACATCATGGCAGAGACAGAGAACACAGGGGGCTAACACCTTCAACGTATTGTCTAGCTATCACCATTGTTAACAGCTAACCCGAGAATGCAACTTTTTTTAAAAAGGTTTTGTGATTTACAATGAAAGAAGTGAAACTATCACTGTATTCTAACAGATGAAAGGCTTCACAGACATTCAATTTTTCAATGTATAATTTCAGTTACATCACACTGTAAATTTTTGCTATAAATTCTGTGTTACAATCGAGCCCTCCATTATCACCTGATGAAGGAGCATCGCTCCGAAAGCTAGTGTGCTTGCAATTAAACCTGTTGGACTATAACCTGGTGTTGTGTGATTTTTAACTTTGTAAAGAAATCCAATTTGTCCTCAAGCATAAGGATAATGTGAAAGGTTTGCAGAATATGAAGGAGACGAAACAGCTGCAAGCAGTACTCATAATGTTGAGCGAACATGTCCAAGTTTGACAAAAACAGTATTTAACTTAAAAAAAAATGGATTAGTTGGGCAGAGCCAACGTGAATCAGACTTACAGCTTATATGGTAGCAAACTGAAACCTGTGGGGAAACAACAAGACTGGGTATCAGAGTCCACAACCTTCGAAAGGAACAAACCAGTGTCATAGCTATAGCTAAAATGGAATTTCATTCAGAAGGTGATCCATTACAAGACAAAGTCTATCCTTGTATGAGATTAAATCTTATTTGGAATACCATCTCACAGTTAGCAATATCTATTGCCTCGGTCTTCTTGCTCCTTGTTGTGAACTCTCTGCTTCATATCATTGTCCCTTAATTTCTGCTGGAAGGTCATTGACTTGAAACATAACACTGTCTTCCTTTCCACAGGTACTACATTAGCATTTTCAGCAATATCTGGGTTCATTTCAGAGTTTCAGTCTCTGCCATATTTCAGTTTTTCTCACTTTCAATTTCCCTTTTGTCTTCAGCACTGACACCATTGTTCTGCTGTAATTAGGCTGAAACTATTGAGAAAATTTGTATTTTAAGTTGCTGGATATTTTCTACACTTCAGAAGGGGACTTGGTATTCCTCCTCCAGCAAATTTGCTGTACTTCACCCACCCCCTCTGTATCACTGTCTCTTGGGCACAGGTGCCATCTATATTGTCAAGCTGCAACCAACATGGGATTACTATGTGTTAGAGGGGCACAGGGGGAATTCTACCCAACTGAGAGGCAAAGCACTGACTGTAACCATACCCATCAGCCTGTCAGGATTGTGCTGAAGATGTCTTGATCTTAACAGAGGTGATAATGGTATCAAAATGGAAATCAGTGTTCAGTGATATCAATAGAACTCTGTCATTTTCAATCGAAGCTGACAGTGGATCCAATGTGGCAAGCTAAGTGTCAAATTATTAATTAGATCCTGCAAGAGCAGAACTAATCTCAGCCACTGATGCCCAGATTCTGACGCTCAAAGATCATGACTCTTTCATATTGCTTACCTGACTTTGCCACATTGGATCCATTGTCAGTTTTGACTGAAAATGACAATCAGAGCTCTATTGATTATCACAAAAAATGTGAACTCTGTGATTGATATTGCAAAGTTGTTTACTTTCTCAGGAAGAATGAAAAAGTGGAGTATTACTGACAAAGAGGACAATTGCAGAATTCTGAGATGCAGACAGATTTAGGTGTACTTGTCCATGAGTCACAAGTAATGAAGAAAACCAATGGAATGCAATCATTAATTATGAGAAGAATTGAACATTAAAGTATGGGTGCAATGCTTCAGTTCTCCAGGATATTGTTGAAACCACAACATAAATGTGGTTCAAACACGGATAAAAGAGTTGAATTCCAGAGATAAGATGTGAGTGACAGGCATTAACATCAAGGCTGCATTCAACCAAGTGTAGCATGAAGGAACCTGAGCAAAAGTTGAATTAATGGGTATCAGCAGGAAGACCCTCCACATAGGAAGACAGTTGCAGTTGTTCAACATCAGTCGTTTCAGCTGCAGGACATCTCTGCAGGGGTTCCTCAGGGTAGTGCCCTAGACCCAACCATCTCAACAGCTTCATCAATAACCTTCCCTCCATCATAATGTCAGATGTTTGCTGATGATTGCACAATGTTCACCACCATTTGTGACTCCTCAAATACTGAAGCAGTCCAAATTCAAATTCAGCAAGATCTGGACATATTTCAGGCGTGAGCCGATAGGTGGCAAGTAACATAATTTACACAACACAAATGCCAGGCAATGACCATCTCCAGAAAGAGAAAAAAATCTAATTATCCCTTGTCTTTCAATGGCTTTACCATCACTAATCCCCCACTATCAACTTTATGTGGGTTACCATTGATCAGAAATGCAACTGGGTTCGCCATAAAATGACAGTAGCTACAAGAACAAGTCAGAGGCGAGGAATATTGCAGCAAGTAACTTGTTCCTGACTCCTCAAAACCTGAATGCCAAATACAAAGCACAAGTCAGGAGTGTTACTGGTTGGCCAACTGACTTATGGACTTTGCTTTCCTTTTTGGGAGTGAACATCTGTTGGGTTTTGTTTTTGCTCTGCTGCTAACTCTCAAGTTACGAGGTGCATTGAGAAGATGTCACTGGGGCCACCAGCAGCCTTGGGTGACAGTATAAGAATACAAGGATATGGAGTGAATGAATCTGGAGGAAAGCAGGAGCCAGCATGCCTGGCATCTTGGTGATGCCGTAGAATTCTCTCAGCAGTGAGAAAGATGGAGGACAGCCTTCTTGACCAGAGGCAAATTGAGAAATTCGGCAGCCAATTGAGTGATCAATTAAGAATGGTCCTCTTCCCATTGCGGCTCACATTGTTCCAGTGAAGCAGTCCAGTGGGATGGGGCTCCCTGGTGACTGGGAGGATTGAGTGTGCCTGCCATTTGGCACTCCCCAGCAGCGAGGGGAAAGGATGTCTGATGACAACAAAAATCCCTCACACTGGAGTGTACCATCCAATCCAAACTCTGACATTGCAGAGGACTATCAGAGGCAGCACAGTAAACACGTGAGGAATCGGCAGTTATTTCAGAAACTTTCTGAATGAGGGATGTGGAGGAAATTCACTTTTCTCTTATGTGGACAGACACTGTAATGTTTGTTGACTATGCATTGTGCCACAGAGGGCATAGCCACCTCCATGTCAGTTGCAGACTCACAGGAAGAGCCATTGTTAGCAGATGTTGTTGGATGCCTGTGGGGTCATACAGCTGCTGTGCGCACTCTCGCGTGCCAACATCTGTTTCACATTAAACAGTTTGATGGACAGAGTGTAACAGGGCCTTCTCAGCTATCCCCTTCACTCTGCCAACCTACAGAATCGATGTGCCATTGCCCCAAGGGGTATTTTTTTGGGGGGGGTAGGTGAGCTGGAGGCCAACACAGTCAAACCCTTTCTCAGAATGTTTGAATATCCCATCTATGGCTGTCCTTTCAATCATTAGAACATATGGTGCTTCCCTGTATCTGGGACTGATCAGCTATATCGAAATGCTGGAGGAATGATTCCTGGCAAAGCAGTGAGTGCCCTCTTGGCTACATATGTGCACTCTTGTGGAAAGCCTGTCAGAATTACCAACCCTACTCTGTCTAACTGCTGATATCAGTGGCAAGCAATGGTCACCCTCAATATGTCCCGAACAATTACATGAAAGGATTTAGAGGTATAAAACTTGAAAGTAGTGTTCACTTCACTGGCCCAGCATGGTTCAAACAGACAAGAAATCTTCTTCCAGGAGATTGCCGAGGTCTACAAGCAACTAGACTACAGAAGCTGCTGAAGCACCGCATCTCAGATTGCTCAAGCAAGTTAATCCTCTGCCTTTATGCAATGCTGCACAACATAGAAAAGGCCTTCTGCAAGCTGCACTCTGTGTTGCTACCTTCCCTGCAGACCACTTGCAACTCCACTCTCAGCCTCCCCTTACTGTTGGGGTGCCATTTATACTCTTCCTACACCACTCTGATAGTAGGCAAGAAGAGCAACACCTCAAATCCAATCCTCCTTTATTAAACAGAGAAGAAGAGAGTCATAGCCCATAGCGAATTGGCATAACAGTCTCCTGAGATCAAATTGTAGTTGTGTTAGATTTACCTCACAACAATGTCAACATGCTTATACACCATTTTGCACCAATCAAAATAACATCAGGATCTTAAAGCCATCACATGACCCTGCGTTGTGCGTGTTCATTAGCCTCTTGATTCTTCATTGCTGGAGAACCATTTATACTGAAGGATCACTCATGTTAAGTGATGCATTTGGACAGGAGAAAGCCTGAGATTGGGTTGATTTGGCATGGGAAGGCTGAGAGCAAGGATGAAGCCAGGGATGGGTACTGAGGCTGGAAGAGAAGGAGAAGATATAAAAGGATCGGTGGAAAGGAAGGTGTAGCACTTTAACACTGTTTTCATCTGCATGAGCTGCACAGAGGTTTCCAGTGAGGCAATATGAATTGAAGGCAGGAGCGAACCTGCCTTAATATGAACTGCCAGCATTCCAGGGAAAATCCCTCCAAATGACAAATTTGGTGGCAAATCGCTAAACTGAGAGATGTGAGGAAGGGTGTGTTGCTTAAAGGAGAGAATGATGAGTAATTTACAATAGTTATGATGTACCATTGTATATTATAATGATGCATTAGAGCATAAGAAACAGGCATAGAAGTCGGCCGTTTGGCTCTTAAAGCATTCTCTGCAATTCAATAAGATCAGCTGATTGTTGCCTTATCTCCATTTTCATGCATGTTTCTTCTGTCAACCAAAAAATTGTCCAACCTAGCCTTGTATATTTTCAATGACCCAGCCCTCACTCTTCATTGAGGACGAGAATTCCAAAGGCTATTGATCTTCTCAGAGAAGAAATGCAATTTCATCTCTACCCAAGATGTGAGACTCTTTATTTTAAACTGTGACTTCTAGTTTGAGATGCCCCCGTACATGGAAATCACCTCTCAGCATCAGTACTGTCAAGTTCTCTTTGAATCCTGTTGTTAATAAGGTCTCATTTCACTCTCCTAAACTTCAATAAGTATAAGGCTAACTTTCCAATCCTTTCTAAATAAGAAAAACCCCTTTCCCAGAATCAGTCCAGTGCACCTTTTCTGAATACCTTCCAATGCAAATACGCAGATATAAATATTCCACCTTACGTGAGGAGATTAAACTGGTCAAAATACTCCAGTTGTGGTCTCACCAGTGCCCTGTACAGTTATAGCAATGCTTCCCTACTTTTTTTTACTCCATTTCCCTTGCAATTAAGGGCATTTGCCTTCATAATTACTTGTTTGTTTAAACTCAGCAAGTATATCCCAGGACACCAGAAAATGTGAACAACAAAGGAGAATGTGCAGCATTTTTAAAAAACACAGTAATAAGTTTCCCATTGCAACTCTTGTTCAGTTATATTGGTTTGGTGTTCTGTTTTGTTATTAGTGTTTAAAAAAAAAAGATATAACATCTTTGTGCTAATGGGTGAAGAAATGTATCAAAAGAAAAAAGATGATCAGAATGCATGTAGAGTGTACTATGCATAAAATTTTACAAACGTTTCTTTATGTGTTGATTGAAAAAATACTCTGGCAATCCACATGTTTATTTTGTACAGTCAGGAAAGAATTGAAAATTGGTTTCACACTAGTATTTTGGTCAGTTTTTTTTCTTCTGACAAAAATTGAAATTGTATTGAGTCTCTCTCGACTAACCACTTGTAAAACCCACTTCATTGTGACTAAGTGCACATTGTACATTTTTGGTTCTCAGAAAGTTTACACTGATGAGGAAGGGATCTTATTATTCTGAGGCTGAATTTGATGCAGTTCACTGGTGTGTTGTACTGGATGCTTTTTTTTGTTGAAACCAAACTGCAAGTATTTGCAACAGTGACTGACTGACTGTAATGAGAACAAAAACAAATCTCTACAGCATAGGCATCCACTGCCAAAGTGTTTAAAGGGTTGAATTTTCACCTTTGAATCAGGAAGCAGGAGCTAAGAGTGTTGCCAGCTCTTTAATCCACCCCGTAGATATAGTCATTGATCTGAAATTTGGTGAAGGTGACCTCTTAATTAATACGGAAACAGATTTATTGTCTAATTAAGGGCACTGGGTGGACTGTCTAAGCTGGAACACCAATTAGATGCCTAATTCCAGTGTCAGAAAACAAAAAGCTGTAAAAAGAAGAAACAAATTGAAACAGCACGTCAATGATCAGGTTCTCTCCTACATAATTTCTTAGAAAATAAATATAGGATTAAAGAAAGCAGCTCAGCCACCACTGGATGAAGTGGGGAGTAGGGGAGATCCCATAAATAAAGAGATCTTTAACTGCAACCTCCCAGGGTGGGCAGTGAGGGACAGTAGATCTGTTTGCAAATCTCATGGCTCTTATGAACTGAGTTGCCTGCCACCTCCGAATTGGCCAAAACTGGGGAACTGAGATGTAAAAGTGTTTCACCAGCACCTCGTAAGGTTCTGCCCTTATCTGCTTTCATGCCTGACCTCAGCAGCTCAAAGAAATAGAATGCCCATGTGTCCATGCTTATAGCACTGGCTTTCTGTACTTTATAGCAGTCTTGACACAAAAATCCACTCTCCTTCTAACTCTTGACCAAACTGCATTAATATCATTATGGACCAATCACTCTTGCTTTTTTTGATATGGTGCCTTTAAATACAACACTGGTGAACGCATTTATGATATCCCTGCATGTAACAACTGGAGCTGTTCTTCACCTTTTTAAAGATGTGATTGATTGTAGAAACTATTCTTCGATAATAGAGCAGCCACATACAGTTCCTGATTTGGCCAAGTGCTGGCAAATGGAACTAGATTAATTGAGGACATGTGGACATTTCACTGCTAAATCAAAAACCTAGATCTCCCCTCCCAACAGTACTGTGGATGTACTTACACCAGGGGAGCTGCACTGTGGGGAAGGGGACTCATAACCTCTTTCTCAAGAGCTATTAGGGATGGGCAACCAATGCTGACATTACCAGCAATGCTAATTTCCAATGAAAGCATATACACTGTACTATTACCACTTTGGACTACTAAAGGAGATCCAACTTGAAAAGGCTCAGAAAAGATTTACAAGGTTGATGCTGGGCCTGGAGAGTTTGAGCTACAGATAGGGCCTGAATAGACTGGAGCTATTTTCCCTGGAGTGTCGGAGGCTGAGGGGTGACCTTATGGAGGCTTATAAAATCATGAGGGGCATGGATGGGTGAATAGCCAAGTTCTTTTTTCCAGGGTAGGGGAAAACTAGAGGGCATTGGTTTAAGGTGAGAGGGGAAAGATTTAAAAGGGACCTGAAGGGCATCATCTTCATGCAGAGGGTGGTGTGTGTATGGAATGAGCTGCGAGAGGAAGTGGTGGAGGTTGGTACAATAAAACATTTAAAAGGCATCTGGATGGGTCCGTGAATATGAAGGAGGGATATGGGCCAAGTGCTGGCAAATGGGACTAGATTAATTTAGGATACGTGGTCAGCATGGATGAGTTGGACCAAAGAGTCTGTTTCCTTGCTGGACAACTCTATGACTCTATGAACTCGCAGGATTGTTTTCACTGTTGCACAAAAAACTGCTTCAATCTCGATTCCAATGTTTCTCCATTGATTTTTGCTGATATTAAGGATGTTTTTCTCTGTAGATTTAAGAATCGTAATTGGAGATATTTGCCAGTAATTTCCATGGAGGTTATCCACCTTAACTTTAGAGGGAGATCAATGGAAACTGCAGAGAAACAAAGTAAATGGTAAAAGATTGGAGAACCCCCATGGAAATTTTATCTTATTTAGTTCTATTTTTCTGTTTGAAACCGAGAGATTTCTTCTGAGGCACTAAGTAATAAAAGTAATACTTGCATTTATGTAGCAGTTTATCACATCTAAAAAGTCTCCAAGCAAATTATTTCTGAAATGCAATGACTGGGTAATTGTGAAGCGTGAGGTGTCAGCCAAACAATCCTGAAGAGTTGCTCGATATTAATTACTATCCACCCTTTGCAGTAGCTTTGTGCAATTTTAAATGAAGGTTTTAACAGTGATATATGTTCCAAGGAATTTGGAATGATAAAACCCAAGTGAATGTCTCCGCTTACTACCAGTAGATTTTTTTTGAACAAGGAACTGTATAGTCCGAAAATACATTTTGAAATTTACTTTGAGAATACAGAAAAACATAGACTAAGTCAAACTTTTTCAATTCTGATCAGTTTGTTTGCCTTTTCTCGGTATAGATTATTAGATTAGATTAGATTACATTACAGTGTGGAAACAGGTCCTTCGGCCCAACAAGTCCACACCGACCCGCCGAAGTGCAACCCACCCATACCCCTACATTTACCCCTTACCTAACACTACGGGCAATTTAGCATGGCCAATTCACCTGACCTGCACATCTTTGGACTGTGGGAGGAAACATTATTGACTTAGAATGATAAGCAACTCAGTTTGGATCTGGAATATTTTTTAAAAATGTTGACAAAGCAATTTAGCATTCCGATATATCTTGGCATAGAGTAGAATTTTGGTTAGGAGTTACGGAAGAGGATCCATAGTTGGCGCAGTGTATTTAAGATGAGGTGCTGAGCAGAAGCCGCACTATTGAGAACATTAATTCAGCTATTGATATACAAAAACAGAAGCTGCTGGAAAAGCTCAGCAGGTCTGGCAGCATCTGTGAACAGAAACAGTTAATTCCGATTTCTCTGCACAGATGCTACCAGACCTGCTGAGATTTTTCAGTGACTTTTGTTTTGTTTCTGACATACAGCATCCGCAGTTCTTTCGGCTTTTATTAACTATTGATACAGATTAGCATTTACTTCTTGACTGTTATATTGTGATGTTACAAATCCAAGGGTGTCAAAGGGCAGATTTCCTTAATGTTTAGCTGTTGATTGGCAATGTATAGCTAGTGTTATAACCAGACCCTGGGCCAGTTCATTATTGTTCTAGTTGGGATATCCCAAACAATGAAGCGATCAGGTGAGGAGGAATGAAACAATTCCCCTTCTTTATTCACCCACACCCTCAGTTGGTTGTCGCAATGCCAACTTAAAAAGGATCCCTTTCCTTGTAGATCCCTTTCTCCAAATCCAAAAATAGACTTTTGCTTTAAGAAGAGCCAATTTAACCAGACTTTCTTTATTTGCTAAGGAGTGAGTTTATTCATTACGAAATGTGGGAAAGTCTAATAATATTTACACATACACAATTGAGTAATAATGAGGTAAGTCCAGAAAGATATGCTTTAAAAAAGAGAAATGTGAATTGTTCTCCAAGGGTGGCTAGTTGAATGTTGTGGACGTTGAAGTGGAGTTTAACAGCGTTGTTAGTATTGGTAGTGAAGTTCCTTTGCCCTGATTCCTTTGTTATCTGGCTTGCAGCATGTCAGTGTGCAGTACAGGTGGTTAAGGGATAACTTTTCGAGTGTGATCTTCACAGTACACAAATTCTCGAACCCAGGCTAATAGGCAGAAGGATGTTCTGTCTGATTTGTCCACTTTTAGCCCATGTTTTTGTGGATTTTTTCAAAGAGAGAAACAGTGAATGCATCTATCTTTTGGGACATATTCAAACGAGGTGGCTTGCAGGGAAAGACAGTCCATCATGTCTGTACCATCTATCAGCCAACTATGTCATCTTGTATTTTCCAAATCTTGGCCCATAGCCTTATGTGCTGTAGTGTTTTCAAGTGATCATCTTAACTGCTTCTTAAATGTTGTAAAGTTCCTGCCTCAACCGCGCTCTCGGTCAATGAGTTCCAGATACCCACCACCCACTGAGTGAAGAAAACTCGTCCTAAATCTCCTCTCAACCTCCCACCTTCTACCTTAATTCTGTGCCCTGAGCTTATCAATCCCTCTATTAAGGGAGAAATGCTTCTTCCTAAATACCTTACCTGTGTCTGTAGGAGTTATGTACACACCAATCAGAATTCCCATAAAGAAAACAACCCCAGCCTATCTAGTCCCCCTTGACAGCTGAAACGCTCCAGCCCAGGCAACATGCTGATGAATCTCCTTTGCCTCACCTCTAAAGCAATCACAGGGTTCCTTTAATCGGCAGCCAGAACTAAACACAGTACCTCAAGCTGTGGCCCGAACTAACGTCATGTACAACTCCATTATAACCTCACTGCTCTTATAGTCAGTGCCTTGACTGATAAAGGCAAATGTCCCATATTGCTTCTTAACCACCATGTCCATCTGCTCTGCTGCCTCAAGAAGCTGTGGACATACACACCAAGCACTCACTGATTGCCTGTGCATTCAAGGTACCACCATGCATTGTTAAAAATCACACAACACCAGATTATAGTGTAACAGGTTTATTTGAAATCACTAGCTTTCGAAGTGCTTCTTCATCAGATAGTTGTGAAGCAGAATCATAAGACACGTATGATTCTGCTCTACAACCACCTGCTGAAGGAGCAGCGCTCTGAAAGATAGTGCTTCCAAATAAACCTGTTGAACTATAACCTGGTGTTGTGTGATCTTTAACTTTGTCCACCCCAGTCCAATACCGGTATCTCCAAATTATGGCTACCATTCATCGTGTACTCCCTTGCTTTATTAGTCTTCCCAAAATGTATCACCGGATTAAATTTCAGTTGCCAGTGTTTTGCCCACCTGACCAGCCATTGTGGTGTAAAATTATGTCCCAATACATGTGTGAATCATTATGCAACACATGTATTGGGCCAAGCAGTGGAATGTGGTGAAAGGGTTAAAATTGTGTCCCAATACATGTGTGAATCTAACCGAAAATGGAAGGTGTCGCTTAGTCCCGTGTGAATCTTGTTATACACCTTCCCGTGTGAATCTTCTTATCTGTATGTAACCAGAATGGAATGTGTTTTTTAGCCTTGCTCTGCTGTTCACATGAATGTTTATATCTGGAAAAGGGTATATCAGCTGGAGAAGTCTCCAGTTCGGTAGAGTCTGCTCCGGGGTTACGTTTAACCGCCGAGCGTGGGTTGTTGGCAATCGCTCTACAAGAACTGACGGCTCCCAGTTTTGGTAACATGTAGAGTGAGTATAAGCCAGACCCGTTGTAAGTACGAGACTGGTTGTGGGGACACTGCGGGGAATAAAACACTTATATTCTAGCAGACTCGCCTCTTGGCTGTTTGTTCTGTGTCAGACTACTTTCCTGCGAGCCTGGTCCTTGACCTTGAGAATTTTTTAAAAACATTTTGGCGTAGTCGGCAGGATCAATCGCAATTGAGGAAAGATTTTGATACAGAACAATGTTTTGGAAAAAGGCTAAGAAACCAGAGGAACAAACTGTGGAGGTCCTGACCGTCCCGGGATGGCATGGGCCGTGGCATGGCGTGGCAGTTTGTTTGAGAAATGGTGGGGGGCGACCGGAGGACTGGGAGGCCGAGGGCGTAGGCACCCCAGGGTCGCTGCTGTCCACCCTTGAGAGGATCCCAGTCCTGCCGAAGAACCCATTGCCTGGGGTACAGCGGAGGATGTGGGCCTGTGCGGCGGCTTGTAGACAACAGTCAGACAAGCGCCAAAAAGCTGAAGCAGAATTAGCCCTCCTGAAACATGAGCAGGGACTCAGTTCGGGAGATGCCTCTATGTTGAGGCAGGAAATTATGAAGTTAAAAGCTGAATTGACAGCATTAACTGAACTAGCAGGACGAACTATTATGTATTTGTCTGCTAAGAAACGGAAAGAGAAAAGGAAGGTCCCTCGAACCCCGGACCCGGTACAAGTACGGGCGTTTGTAGCCCAGTTAAATAACGGGGATCGGTGGGATATCGATCATTGGGATGGGAACATTTGGGGAGATTTAGATGATCAGTACGAAGAGGACCCACCCGTACTCCAAGCTAAACCAGTGGTTAGGAGAAAGCAGGTTCAGAGACGTCTCCCAGTGCAACGGGAGGTAATGTTAGATGAGAAAGGAAACCCTATACGGAATGAACAAGGGGAGGCAATTATGCATGAATTACCGCGGGCTCAGCCTCCCGCAGAATTCTCTGAATTAACGGAAGACTTCACTACCGATGAGGTGCTGTTTATCACCCAGAAAACCCGACGTAATCCTGGGGAGCCGTTAGAGCTATGGCTAATTCGGCTCCTCGAGGAAGGGGGGCAACAAGTGCAGGTAGACTATCAGGATGCTCCCAAGTTTGGTGGATTAGCAAAGGATGCTGCCATAGACCTGGGGTACCGCAACCAAGCCAAGGATATGGTAATAGATCGCAGTATGGGGACCCTATTTGGGATGTATGCCAGGGCAGTGGCCGAACAGTATCCCTTCCCGTCCGATTGGCCCCCCTTGGAAGGAACTTGGACAACGATTAAGGAAGGGGTTCAGAGGCTAACCCGTTTGTGTGTGCGGGATGCCCTGTTGCTGGGAGTGCTGGACGAGGTAGATAACACAAATGTTAGTAGACAGACTAGAGACCATCTAGTGAAGACTGCCCCCCCCCATTATAAACCACTGTTATTAACCATAATGTTGAGTGGACGGGGAGAAACCCTAGGAGATGCCCGTAGTATGATGAGGGAGATGGGTGGTTTGGGGGATTGGGGACCCACAACCCGTGCTTCTCAGGGGGGCACGGAGGGGCGTCGCCCTGAGGCTCGAGCAGGGGGAAAAGTAAACCCTAATCAAGGAAGTAACCAAGGCCCCTCACGGCGTGCTTTGTGGCAAGCTTTGATACGGGCGCAGGTCCCAGCATCGGAGATTGATGGCCTACCTACACCGGAATTAAAAGACTTATGCAGACGAAAGGGACTGAAGGTGTCCCGGGTAGAGACGGAGTCCCGACCCACTATGGAAGACCTAGTGGAATTACTGACACAAAAATGTCAGACACGGGGTCCGGTTGTTAATGAGCCTCGAAGGGGTAGAACTTCCACTTCCCAGCGGTGGGAATCCTCGGAGGACGAGGAGGAGGAGGAGGTACGGCCTCCCCTCCGAGAGTGTTATAAAGTGGATAGGCGTGGCCGGAAACCTAGTAAGAAAGGCAAGAACAAAGAAGGGCGAGGCAAACGTCTTTACCCAGTGCTGTCTGGGGAAGATGAATGGGAGGAACAATAGGAATCGGGCCAAGCCCCAAGGGTTTGCCCACGAACGAGCCAATGGTCAGCAGACGACATTCGACCTCATGTATCATTGACTATCTATTGGCGCAAATCCGTCCAAACCGTTATGGCTCTAGTGGACACAGGGGCGGAGGCCACCTTAATCTATGGGACACCCCATAAGTTTAAAGGAACCCCAGTCACGCTGGTTGGGCTGGGAGGTAATCTGATTGAAGGAAGAACAGTACAATTGCCCCTAAAGATAGGTACAATGCCCATTCAAACTTATTCAATTATCATTACACCGGTTAGAGAATGGATCCTGGGAATGGACATTCTGGCCGGTTTAACACTTCACCTCCAACAGGGGAAGTTTGAATTTGGAATCACGAAAATGGCTTTGCGCTGTAGGACGGTGTTAGTGGGAAAGGTTAAGATGGACCCCTTCCCCATCCCGATCGCCGATCGCGTAATAAGTCTTAGACAGTATAGGATTCCCGGCGGACATAAAGAAATATCCGCCACAATTAAGGATTATTTGGAAGCGGGAGTGCTTAGGACATGCACCACGGCGTGGAATAACCCCTTATGGCCCGTACATAAAGCCGATGGGTCATGGCGGATGACGGTAGATTATCGGCAACTAAACCGTCACACTCCGGCCTTGACGGCAGCGGTCCCGGATGCCGTCACTATTATAGGACGAATCCAACATCATCCAGGGGTGTGGTACGGAGTAATTGATTTGGCTAATGCCTTCTTCACAATTCCTATTCCCGGAGATAGGCAGGAACAGTTCGCATTCACTTGGGAGGGTAGACAATTCACGTTCACACGACTGCCCCAAGGATATCTGCATAGCCCTACTATCTGCCACCGGATAGTTGCAGAACACTTGGCTGCCTTTAAAGTGCCTGACGAAGTGATGATCTCGCACTATATTGACGATATGATGATACAGGGGACAAGTCAGAAGCAGGTTCAGGAATTGCTGGACCAACTGGTTCAACATATGCGAGGATATGGGTGGGAGATCAACCCAGCCAAAATCCAGGGTCCCTCACAAACGGTAAAATTCTTAGGAATCGTGTGGAACAAGGGGGAAAGGGAAATCACTGCGAAAGCTAAAAATAAGATTCAGGTCTTTGCCGTCCCTCACACCCAGAAGGACGTGCAGCAATTTATTGGGTTATTCGGATTCTGGAGACAGCATATTCCCCATTTAGGACAAATTTTAAAACCTTTGTATCGAGTTACGAGGAAAAAGGCAGCGTTCGAATGGACGGAGGTCCATCAAACTGCATTTGAAATGGCCAGGCAAGCGATACAGCAAGCTGTATCCTTGGGAAAGATACAGTCAGGACCTGTAGAACTGCAAGTCTCAGCACAGGGGGATTATGCCAATTGGAGCTTATGGCAAAAACAGGAAAGAACCCGTAAGCCACTGGGATTTTGGTCCCGAAAATTACCCCCGGCAGGGGAACGGTATACCCCCTTTGAGAAACAGTTATTAGCATGCTACTGGGGCTTGGTGGAAACCGAAGCCCTGACCATTGGACATGAAGTGATCATGAGAACAGCTATCCCTATTCTTCCGTGGGTACTTAGTGACCCCACTACCCACCGAATAGGAACTGCCCAAGAGAGCAGCATCATTAAATGGAAATGGTATGTGTCGGAGAGAGTGCGGACTGGACAGAAAGGAGTGTCAGTCCTACATGAGCAAGTGGCGGAGGCCCCTGAGGAAGGGGAAAAGCGGTTTGAGGTGATTGAATACAAGGAATCACCCGTTAAGATGGGAAAACGGTATGATGAACTGACCCCGGATGAACAAGCCACGGCTTGGTTCGTAGATGGGTCAGCCCAATGGAAAGCGGGACAGCGTAGATGGAAAGCTGCCGCCTTTAACCCAAAACAAGGCACTACCCTAGAAGAATTAGGGGAGGGAAAAAGTAGTCAGTGGGCAGAATTAAAGGCAGTGCATATGGTAGTCATGCAAGCAGGGGTCATGGGAGTTTGTTTGTTCTCTGACTCGTGGTCAGTGGTTAACGGCATGACACAATGGATGCCAACTTGGCAGGCCAATCAGTGGATGATCCAGAATAGGGAAGTGTGGGGTAAACAGTTATGGGAAGATATATGGGAGAAAGCTCAATACCTGGTCATATACATCACCCACGTAGATGCCCATACCTCTCGAAATGATGTGGAAGCTCTACATAACCGATATGTGGATGGTATCGTCCGAACCATGATGGTGCAAAGGGGCACCTCAGTGGACCTAGCTAGATGGGCACACCTTAAGGCTGGGCACTGGGGAGTGCAAGGAACCTTGCACTGGGCTCGAGACCGAGGAATAGATCTTATGGTAGATGATGTTAAGACTGCAGTAAACCAGTGTGAGCAGTGTCAACATCAGCGGCAGGGAGTGCCCCAACACATGATGGGACATATCCATCGGGGGGATGGTCCGGGACAGAGCTGGCAAATGGACTTTGTGGGTCCCTTACCCTCCTCACAAGGATGTAACCACATATGTACAGCTGTGGACACTATGTCTGGGGTTTTGGTAGCCCATCCCTGTCGTCACAACAATCAACAGGCTACCTTGCGATGTTTAGATTTGATTGAACAATTTTATGGATTGCCCATACAGGTCCAGAGTGACAATGGCTCCCATTTCACAGGAAGGGCGGTAAAGCAGTGGTGTCACGATAACCACGTGGAATGGGTTTATCATGTACCCTATCACCCACAAGCTGCGGGACTTATAGAACGAATGAATGGGCTTCTGAAGTCCTCACTACGAAAAGCAGGAGGTTGCAATGACTTAACGGGTTGGAGGAAGCAACTAATTCGGGTGGTGAAACAAATTAATAACCGCCCATTAGGAAATGGGGTAACACCCTTGAATAGGATGATACGAGTATGTGATACCCCAAAGACTCAGCCTATTAAAATGTGGAAGTTCGCTGAGGAAGCTGATATTCCCGTAAGGGCCACGCCGGCTTCGGCTGGACTGGACCTACGAGCACTAACTGCCCAGACTTTGATCCAACAGAAACCTACGGTGATTAAGACCGGGTTAGGGTTGATTTGTCCCCCTGGAACCTATGGGCATATCCTCCCGCGGTCGGGACTGTCACTAAAGGGGATTGATGTGATGGCAGGCGTAATTGACGCAGACTACCAAGGGGAGTTGGGGGTGATCCTGGTCAACATCACCGCTGAACCTTACGTGATACAGAAGGGGGACAGAATAGCGCAATTGGTCATTAAGCCATGTAACCTTACAACGGTGGAAGAGATGGGAGCTCCCGTTACGGTTACTGAGCGTGGGACGGGGGGATTTGGGTCTACTGACACTAAGGGGGCCAAGGTATGGGTGCGCCAGACGACCGGCCCCCCCCAGGCCGGCCGAAATCATAGCACAGGGGAAGGACAGTCTGGTCACCATTATGTACCCCGGGGACCCGACCTGGGCAAACGTCCCGGCGAACCAGTGCTACTTACGTGAGACCTAAATAATGTTGTAATTGCTATGCACCCGCAGGCTGACCCTCCGCCTTGAACATGGGGTGGTCATGGGGATTGCGACTCCTATTGGCGATGTTCGCGATCGGATGGCCACTCCAGGGCATCGGTATCACGGCCTGGACGCTGGTACCGGTCGCCCGCCATGAGGTGCGGTGGGAGGCCAGTAGCCAGCGACGGACGCAGGACGATTTTACATGTGAACCCGGTCAGCAGTGCGTTGTTCTGACTCTCACCAGCGACTGTCAATTGTACACGTGTGCACAGTGCTACATGCGCCGGGATGGGGAAAAATATGACATATCGTTCATACCGCCTAATTGCACCCTGGTGGTAAATGCCCAAGTCAAGACGTGTTTGTGGGACCGACGCACCCAGACATGCGGGACAACGGGGACTCATTGGAGCGTCACAGCTCGGGGGGAAGATCTGTGGCTGCGCAATGCCACCGATATTCGGAATCGTCATCGATTCATGTGGTTAATAATGGTACTGCCCTCGACGAACGCCCCGTCTGAGGCGTTATTAAACCCCACGCGGGGCGGGCCAGCCACGGGGGGCGTGCGGTCGCATCGAACACAGTTGGCCCCTATTATGTCAACTTGTCAACAGATGGCCCGGGCGGTACTGCACACTGATGTTCATTGGCGGGTACAGTTGCCCCTCATACCCGAGTGTCATACCAAGAGGCGGCGACGAGCGTGGTACGACACCCTGCTGGGAGGCGCAGGAACTGTTATGGGTATCTCGAATGCCATTGACTCTGAGGTAACCCGTACTAAATTATCTAACACGGGACAGGCCACCTCACAAGGACTACATACTATTGGAAGGTGGATGCCATCCGTAATGATGACTCAAGGAGAGACAGCTGAAATAATGATACGATCTCTGCAATGGGAACTGGATGTCTGGGGCGCCACTCAGGAACTGTTTGAGAACATTACGGCTCAGTTAAATTGGACTGCCTGTCATATTCAAATGTTGCATGCTCAAATACAGAAAGAACGCTTTTTGCGTGTGGTAACATCCCCCAATGTACAGGCGTGGAGGGGACTATGGAATGTATCTGAGAAATTGTGGATGATAACCCATCCAGAGCGAACATGGTGTAATGCAACTATGTGTAACGGATACTTTGTTACCATGAATGTAACCCACACTGTTACGGTCTGTCGATATTATGTATTACCAGTGATTACATCTTCTGGATATTATTTTCTGAAGACAAGGGGACAGTGGTTTAGCCCAGATACCAATATTACCTATGATCTGTCCGCTTGTGAACAGACTGATCAGGGGAAAACTTGCCTACTGATGGACAGGTATCGGGACCCTTGCTTGACTAAGGGAACGGCCCTGTGCGAATGGACTGTTGAGACTCCAAGGGACATGATGTGGCAGATTGGGCCACACACGCTCTGTGTGGCTACCAATAATCCACATCCTATGCTTCCCTCAGCACCGTTCTCGGGATGCCTCTCAAATGTCTATCAGTGGCACTGGCAGAATCACACCTATTTGTTGACCACTTATAGCAGTGCTCGCCACTTTACCAAGGTGCAGTGGAAAGTGCTGAGGAATCCCTGGAACATTTCCCTGGATCGGTTTAAGCGGGCATTGGACCGATCCGAGGAGCTTAAGCAGATATTACGAAAGCATCAAACCAATGTCACCAAGGTTACGGTGTCTACCTTTATACATGGACAGGAGGTAGTACATGCTGCCCGTGTAGTGGACGTGGAGTCAGCTCATCATTGGTGGGACATATTGAGTGGTATGTCCTCCACTGCGGGGACATTCCTGTTCCCACCCTTGTCGATCCTGGTAGCGGTCCTGGTGATTTTAACATGCTGTAATGTCCTGACTTGCTTGTATATTTGGCGTGTACGTAGGCGCTTGTTAGAAAGAATACATATGGGCATAATGTAACACATGTATTGGGTCAAGCAGTGGAATGTGGTGTAAAATTATGTCCCAATACATGTGTGAATCATTATGCAACACATGTATTGGGCCAAGCAGTGGAATGTGGTGAAAGGGTTAAAATTGTGTCCCAATACATGTGTGAATCTAACCGAAAATGGAAGGTGTCGCTTAGTCCCGTGTGAATCTTGTTATACACCTTCCCGTGTGAATCTTCTTATCTGTATGTAACCAGAATGGAATGTGTTTTTTAGCCTTGCTCTGCTGTTCACATGAATGTTTATATCTGGAAAAGGGTATATCAGCTGGAGAAGTCTCCAGTTCGGTAGAGTCTGCTCCGGGGTTACGTTTAACCGCCGAGCGTGGGTTGTTGGCAATCGCTCTACAAGAACTGACGGCTCCCAGTTTTGGTAACATGTAGAGTGAGTATAAGCCAGACCCGTTGTAAGTACGAGACTGGTTGTGGGGACACTGCGGGGAATAAAACACTTATATTCTAGCAGACTCGCCTCTTGGCTGTTTGTTCTGTGTCAGACTACTTTCCTGCGAGCCTGGTCCTTGACCTTGAGAATTTTTTAAAAACAGCCATCCATACCATCGAGTAATCTGAAGTCATTCCTACCAACTATTTGCCATAAAACCATTTCTCATGCCACCTGTGAACTTACCGAAGATATGTCCTTATTCATGTCTAGATTGTTAATGTATGCACCACACTGAATCCTGTGACATGCCACCAGACACAGGATTCCAGTCACAAAAACAGTCTTAAACCATCACCCTCGGCCTTCTGCCACTGAGCGACTTTAGGATCCAATTGGCCAAATTGACAGGGATTTCATGAACTCTTACTTGACTAGTCTCCCTTGCAAGACTTGTGAAAACCCTTGCTGAAACCATGTTGATTACATTGACTGCAATACTCTCACCCACACATCCTATTACCTCCTCAAAAAATTCAAATCTATCTGACATGGTCTTCCCCCATGCTGACTAGTTTTAGTTAATCCTTGCCTCTCCAAGTGGAGATAAAGTTTTGTCGCTCAGAACATTTTTCCAATCTGTTTCTTACCAGTGGGAGGTCATCAGCCCATTGTTACCTTTGTAGTCACAAGAGATTACAATCCAGTCTGTTTAAAGTTTCTTTGACACTATAAGCGTTACATTCCATTGATCTCTCTGTCTGGACAGCTACATAATTTATGTGTGCTGCCATTTTTGACTTTTTAAAAATTTAGATTTTGAAATTATCAGTTTAAAAATGACAACAGTGCTTTTGGGGTTTGGATCTGTCATTGTAAGGCCAGTTATGTGTATCAGGAATTTGTAGACCCGCTGCCCAAGATTATTTCCCAATGTAAATTTGAAATGGAAAATTGTGAGTGGCCAGACTGTAATCTCAAAATGAACACAGGCAATAGATGATATTGTACACAACCAGTAGATGAGGATGTGCACTGATAATGTACACGGCCAATGGATGAGGATGTACTCTGATAATGTACATGGACAATAGATGAGAATGTACACTAATAATGTATACAGCCAATGGATGAGGATGTACACTGATAATATGCACGGCTAGTGGATGAATATATACACTGATAATGTACACGGCCTGAGGATGAATATATACACTGATAATGTACATGGCCAGTGCATGCATATAAACACTGATAATGTGCACGGCCTGTGGATGAATATGTACACTAATAATGTACACGGCCAGTGGATGAAAATTTACTTGGCCCTTGGATGAACTTGCACACTGACAATGTACACAGCCAGTGGATGAATATGTAACTGATAATGTACACGGCTAATCAATGAGGATATACACTGATAATGTGCACGGCCAGTGGATGAATATGTACACTGATGATGTACAAGGCCCGTGGATGAATATGTACGCTGATAATGTACTTGACCCATGGATGAAAATGTACACTGATAATGTACATGGCCTGTAGATGAATATGTACACTGATAATGTACACGGTCAATGGACTAATATATACACTGATAATGTACACGGCCAGTAGATGAATCTATACAAGGACAATGTACATGGCCCGTGGATGAATATATACACTGATAATGTACATAGCCCATGGATGAATATATACACTGATAATGTACACGGTCAGTGGACTAATAGATACACTGATAATGTACATGGCCCATGGATGAATATATACACTGATAATGTACACGGCCAGTGGATGAATCAACACAAGGATAACATACACGGCCAGTGGTTGAATATGTACACTGATAACGTACACAGCCAGTGGATGTGGGTGTAACTGATAATGTACATGGCCTGTGGATGGATATGTACACTGATAATGTACATGGCCAGTGGATGTGGGTGTAACTGATAATATACTTGGCGCAGGGATAAGAATGCAGACACTGGTTGGTCAGATGGCACAGTTGTAGCTGCCTTTGGAAAACTGGCCAACTATTGTTGGAGGAGAAACAAAATTTACAAAATAAAGATGGTAATCTGCAATTTATAATTTTAAAATATGACTAATACACCTGAATATCCTTAAAGCGTGTAATGCCATTGGAGAGTAGTAAATGGTAGTGTATCAAAAGCTGTGTTGTTTCACCTCAGAAAGGCAGATGACAGGGGATCGACGTAATACTTGTCTTCAAATTCCAGCTGCTTTCGAGCAAGTGAGCAGTGCTGTATGGTGGATATTGGTATCATTTCAGAGGGAAGGGCATAATATCAAATCTCCTCATGGGAAGTTTTGGAAAGTGTTACCATTCAGAAATCCCACATCAACAGAGATTGGTGTCAAATTCAGATTTCAGTTTCAAAGTGCAGGTGTGTCATGTTCAGGAGAGTGTGCATCTGTATTACAGGGAGTACCCCAGCTTTCCTTTTAAGGCCCTAAGGTGTATTCCTGTCCTCTTGGCCTCATGAAGAAAAAAGATGAAAATCATGACTATGGTGGGCATCATTTCAGCTGGATCCCCGAACTCACTGACTCCCCCTGATGCGAACCATCACAGATATCCACTCGGGCCACTCAGTTCAAATAAAGGTCTCTGAAATTTTGGGAAGGTGCCTTTCCCACCTCATCCAGTGCGTATATTAACATTAAGATGAGTCAGTTCCAGGTGCTTCTGGAGAGGGTAAAGAATCTCATCAAAGGCTTTTTGTGGAAAACATAAGCTCATGATATGATAGCTTTAACTTATTAACATGAATAGAAGATGAAATGGATGCTGATCTGATTGGCAAGATGTGACTAGCAGAGTCCCACCTGTGTATATATATTGTGTATTTAACGTCTTGCAATTTTTGTCAATGATTTAGAGGAGGGAAAAGAAGGCCAAATTGTAGCTAAATTCATAGACGTTACCAAGATAGATTGAAATATATTTTGTGAAAAGGACAGAGGGAGATTGGAGATGGATATAGATAGAGTGAGTAAGTGGGCAAAAATCTGACAGATGGAGTATCATTTGCGAAAATGTGAAGGTCTTTTATTTGCAGGAAAAATAAAAACACAAAATATTATTTAAATGAAGAAGGACCACAGAATTCAAATGTGCAGAGGAATTTAGGTGTTCTAGGACATGCTCGCAAAAGGTTACTATGCTGGTACAGCTTGTATTCAAGAAGGCAAATAGATCTGTCTTTTGTTATGAGCAGAACTGAACTTAAGAATAATTAAATAATGTTTCAGTTTTTCAGGGCATTCATGAGACTACATCTCGAATACTGAGCACAATTTCCCTTATTTAGTGAAGGAGGTAGATGCGTTGCAGGAAATTCAGAGCAAGCTTACTGGACTGATACACAGAATAGGTGGATTGTTTTATGGCAATAAATTGGACAGGGTGGGCTAGTTTCCACTGGAGTTTAGAAGAATGAAGGGTGACTTGATTCAAGTGTATGAGATTCTGAATGGCCTTGACAAAGTGTGTTTCTCATGTTGGCCAGTCCAGAACTAGAGGGTATTATTTTAAAATTAAGGGTCACCCTTTTCAGAACAGCGGTGAGGAGTTTTTGTTTCTCCCAGCAGGTTTTGCGACTTTATAACTCTCTGCCTTTCAGAAGGCAGTGGAGGTGAGCCTCATTCAATATGTTTGAGGCAGAGGAGGATAGATTCTTGTTCTCCAAAGGAATCCAAGATTATCAATGGCTGAACAGGCTTGAGTGACTGATTGTAGTCTATGTCTGCTCCTATTTTGTATGTTCACATGTGCATAAGTAACCTGGGTCATTTTACCTGCCCACACAGGTGGCTTGAGTTAAAATTGTCTTTTAGAACAGTTGTTAATCTTCCAACAATTGACTTACGTTTGATATGACAATATCATCCATTTACCTTGAAATTATAAAATATTTTAAATAAGTGCACTTGCACTGGTTTTAATTATTTAAATTCTTACTGTGCTGCAATACAGCAAAATGTATTACAGGTCCTAATTGAACTTTAAAGTTGAATCACTTAGCATAGCTATTCAGAAATAAGATTATCATTTTCCATCTAACAATGAAGCCGGATGCATTATACTCTTTGAAATATTATCTGCTAACTATTTCAATAAGCATAAAGTAAATTGAATTTCATTTCTGGATTCTCTGCTACATTTAATAGGAAAATATGTTTGTTAGTAGGACAACTGGCAAACTGCTCTTGGCTGATTAAATTATTGCTTGTGGTGTACTGTTTCTGCATGATACCATGTAATCTGGTCAGAGTTGAATGAAATGGCGCTAAAGATTATAGAATTTTAAACCCCAGTGAGTTGCAATAGTGACCACTTTATTCTACAAATATGACATATTTTAGGCTTTTTCTAAATCTATCCACGTGCTGTTACTCCCTAACCACAAAAATGCTCACTTTCCTAAATCAGAAAGGTGAGTTTGCCCAATTTTATTTTGCAAAAGAAAAGTCGTCATAAAATAACTAAAAGTAATTACAAAATATTTCAAATTGGACACTACGGAAAATGCAACGTTTTGCTATTGAGCATATCACACTTTTGGGTGCCTCAACCCAATTGCAGTACAAATGACATTTACTTTATTCATTCAGTGAAATGCATACAATTGGTGGGATTCCATAAGTTACTAATATTTTAGTACACTATGGCTGGAGCATCTTAGATGGTGGCCTTACCCCACTCTGCCTTTGAGGCAGCTTCCCCCAAGCTTTAGTATGTCCCTTCTCCTGCAGTCCTGGACTTTGGAATGTGTCAGTTATGCAGTAGTTGGTTAAAGAGAGGAAGTAGTGGAGGCTGGTATAATTGCAACATTTAAAAGGCATCAGGATGGGTTTATGGATAGGCAGGGTTTGGAGGGATATGGGTTGGGTGCTGGCAAATGGAACTCGATTAGGTTGGGATAACGGGTCGGCATGGACGAGTTGGACCGGAGGATCTGTTTCCGTACTGTATATCTCTATGACTCTATGACAGCTCTTTACACTGGAACACCAACATTTTCCATGCTGTATATCTCTATGACTCTATGCTTCCAACAGACCAAAGAGGACTTTCACCGAGTTTATGGTGCCTCATCTACAGTTGATGTTCATTTTAGTGCGCTTGCGTAGGAACAGCCACTGGAGCACAGGGTCCTGAGTCACGGAGCTGCTCAAGGCGAACCTTTCTAAAAACTATTACATCGCTCTCCAAGCCTTCTTTACAAAGGCACATTCCAGATGGGGATGGGAAATGGTCTCAAGTTTTCCCAAATTGCACACGATAGAGGTGTTCACATTACGCCCAAATTTCTGAGCGCACAGATATCTTTACCTGCAATGACTAGTAGCCAATTGAAGTCTGACCTGAATCTATTTCTCCAGTTGATGCAATTACCTTAAATTCTTTTAAATTCAATTTACTTTAGTCTAAGCTCAGTGACCTATAGATGAAGAGAAAATACCTGTGTAGCTTCAGTTCATTTATAGCTCACAGGTCACATGCAACAACGGGAGAGTCTTCTGAAGTCAATGTAAAAGTAGGCCCGAAATGGCCTCTTTGTGATGCACTGTTTGTGTCCCTACTTTTATGCCAAAACTTCTGGCTTCAAGTCCCACTTGCTCCAGAGATGTATTATGTCTGAATAGAATTTTTAAATTATGAATTAGAAAGTTTAAAGCAGATTCTGGAGAGGGCAAAAGACGTGCTAAACCTGGTAGTGGCTCTTGTGGTGCAGTGGTAGTCTCCAAAAGTGTTTCACAACATGTTCGAAGATGAAGGCATCAACATCTATCCGTTGAAGTATGACTCAGTTCCTATTGTTCCCACTCACTACTTTGTGATATTGGGAATGCTGTGTTTTAGTTATGAATCAATTCCTTTCAGTAGTGTGGTTGATTGCACTAATTCATGGAGGATTTTATATTGAGGTGTGAACTAATGAAGCTTGTATATAAATTCATGTCACTAAAACTGGATTGTAATCAGCTAACTCTTAACATATTTTACCAGTGTGCCATTAACAGAAATTCCACTTTGCTATGTTCTATTACTGCAAACCAGGACTTCAAACAAATAATTCCTGCCTTGAAACTCTTGTAGTCCGTAAACTATTTCAAATAATGATCATCACAGAAGTGAGCTGTGATCTCTTTGGAATATGAACTGTGGTCCAGAGAAATCCTTCAGGTTTGTAAAACAAATGGCTGTCACCGTGTAAATACTTTATTCATGCAGACTACATCATGTCATCTCAATTAATGTACTAGATCACATGTACAGAGGTACCAACTGCCCAGCATTTGATTATGTCCATAAAATGTTTACTGTAATTTGAAGTGTGGCAAACCAAGATGTGAAATTCAGTGATGTAGGAATTATTTTTAAAACAATGCAATTAAAGCAAGGATTTATCTTTGATGTTTGTGGGCTGACACTGCCACAGAGATAGAAATACTCCATCCAGATTTCGAAAGGATAGTGGCCTGCTTTGTTTACAGAATGAGTGGACTTGGTTGCAAGTGAATTGCTTTGCTGAATCAGCTAATGTGACGTTTGATAGCGATTCCACTGAGTCTGAAAGGTGCTGCACGATTATCTGTGCCTTCATTTATATAGCACCGATACATACAAAAACTGGGTTCAGTAACTAAACCGGGAGCAAATGCTCTTGGAAAACGTGGCCTGTGTTAGGAAATATAAAGGGTTATTCACAATCAGCACTCCTCCTGGAGAGTGCCACTTTCCAAGAATACAGCTCAGAAAATGGCGAGTGTATAGTCAATGATTTTCTTTCCATTAAATGTAATGTACACACAAAATGTCATGTCTGTGACTGTGCACACCTGATGCCTCAAAGAGTCACTTCTTGTATTCTCCTCGCGCGGTTAGGAATGCTGTCAGGCACGTGCAGTGCAGCCAGTTTCTCCTTTGAAGAAAAAGAACAAGAAAAGGACACGTGATGCCAGAAGTGCAGAGATTCGCAACATGGATGGAATCAAGAAACAATGCAGGAAACAAACTTGCAAGCCACAGGACCCTCTTTGCAGTCAACACGCTAAACATAATGATACACTGGGCATTGAAAGTTACATGAAATTAAATGTTGCATGGATTTGGGAGAGTAAAGGATAAAAGTACTCTCATGTTTATAATGAGTGTATTATTTTGGAACTTGTAGTGACTGGCTGAAAATGAAAGGTGAAATGTGTCCGAAAGCTGTGGGGAGGCGGGGGGGGGGGGTTGCAAAAACCTTACAATTCTACATAAAATAGCAGAGTTCCAGAGGAAAGCACCTTAGCAGACATATTGTGAATACTTGATGTTCTATGTTCTACTAAAACAATGAGACAATTGAGTGACAAAACCTCTGTTATTTACAAGCAAGACATGGGAGACTAACTGGAAATATTACTGAACTGAAAAATTTAGCAATTATGTGCAGTTTCAGGAAATGGCATGACTCTTCGATTAAGTGTGGGATTAGATGCAGGTAAAATATCAAATATTCCCCAAAAAATGGGTGGGGGCATTACAATATGCAGATAACCTATACTTGTTCCTTGAAAAGCAGAAATACACAAACAGTATGCTGTACGTTGATTTACATCATAGCTGAGTGCAGGGTAGAATGAAGGCGCTGCTGAATGACTCCATGCATAAGCAGAGATTCACATTGTGCAAGGCTAGCACTCCTTAAAGTTAGCTCCTGGGTTCAAGTCCCACCTGCTGCAGAGGTGTGAACTAATAGTTCAGAACAGATTAATTAAACATATCCCTGGGTTTGAGCGGTGTGCAATGTATTTGGAGCAGGTGCTGGAAATAGCTGAGGAAGACACTTAGAGCAGGAAGAGCACTGACAAATGTCACTGCAGGTCAGGAAGTACAATCCGAAGTTTCACAAATGCACCAGCAGAGAGCTTTGGTGCAAGAAGTAGACATGACTGGGAAGCCTTCTATTCATAAGGGCACACCAGATAATTCTGCAAAGATTTCTGGAGAAGATAACTGGAACAGCCAAGAATTGTAGTCTCAAGGATTTGATGGTGGTGCTGCAAGAGCTTTGATGAACCCAACTCCTCTCAATGAGTTGGCAAAATCAAAATCAAATGATGTTTCCTTGTATAGTGTCTGTACCATTCACCTCACAGCTCAATTCATCACCCTTCCTTCAGTCAACTATCAACAATCGATTCTGGTTTACTCGTAGGATGTGTGTATTGCTAACCACCAGCCCATTGTTGCCCATCTTCCCTTCCCTTGAGAACGCAAGCATGACCTGCCTTCTTGAATCATTGCAGTCCATCTGATGTTAATACATTTACCGTGCTCGGAGAGTAGGAACTCCAGGATTTTTGAAACTGCTTTGCCACCTCCTATCAAACGAGCAGCCAAGAAGGAAAAGGAAAAGCTGGAGTAAACTAGTCTGTCTATCCCTGTCCATCAGTCTATCTCTGAAGAATTCATTGGAGTGCAGTTTGTTTTGCATAAGATGGTGTTGGAGATGGCATGAAGCTTCATACAAGCTGAAGCTGTCATATGTTCTTAGATGGGGAAATAAGGTGTCTACTTCGAGATCCTCATGGAAAAAGATATACCATCATTGCCTCCTGATCGTTTAGTTAATATGTCAAACTGGCCATTGTATTCTGTACCTAAAGATAGTTACATATCCAGATACACAAGTGTGCATTCTGGCTCACACTCAGCAGTGATCATCCTATAAGCAGGGTTAACCAAGTGGGCCCTTCGACTCAGTATAAAAAGGAGGAAAAGGCTCTTGTCATGTCATGGTAACATCTCGACCTCTGAGCCAAGAGGCTTGGGTTCAAGTCCCACTAGCTCTAGAGTTGAGGAGGAACATCTCTGAACAGTTTAATTAAAGAATACCTACATTTGTATCCTCAGCAAACTCAATAACTTCCTGTTGGCCATTCCAAAATGGCAACTGGGCTTCTTGTTTCAGTCGCTGCTTGCCAATCATAATATCGGAGATTTGCACAATGAGGTCAGACTGCTGACCTGATATTGTCACATCATTTTCTTTTGTAAATTAAGAGGAAAGGGCTTTTCTAGTGCAGGCATCATGTTCCAACCTTTGGGCAAGAAGGTCCAGGTTCAAGCCCCACCTGCTCCAGATATTTAATAAAATATTTAAAATTGAAGGGTTAGGGCTCCTGTGGCTTCCCAAGGGACTAAGCATTTTATTTTGTGTCCCTTTCAACCTTCTCCAGTAGCATGTCCTGTCCAGGACCTTATCTCAGCCATCTGCAGGAGAGCTCATTTGTAACCCTGCTGTCTGGTGAATTCTCTCATGTGACCCTGCATTCTAGCTGGATTACGCTCCTGACCAACATCTCACCATGTGCAGGCCTGGCCTCTCATCAGTCTTTTAAAACACCAACAGTTCCAGTGTCTGACTGGCCACTGAGAGGGACATTTTAAGACTGTGTCCCTGGGACTATCATTCTCTTCTCAGTTTTCCTCCTCTGTCTGGCAAGGTTGCAGTGTTTCGGTATCTGAATAGTAAAGGCACAATCCAAGGTTGTCAAGATGGGGTGGTGGGGTGAGAAAGTAAGAGGGTTATGCTTACTCCATTGTGATATTGTAAAGCAGAAGAGTGTGATGGATGAGGGGAACTGGGATGTGATAAGAAGGATTAGGTTTGAAGATGCTGTCATCTTCAATGATTTCAACTCAGCCAGTTGTCATAGATCTAGCATAAGCTGTTAAAATAATAGCCAGTACCAACACTGCTATGTTATACAGGCATGCCTGACCCATTCCAATCAGTTTCTGCTGCTTCTAGTTCTGCAAAAGAAAGAAAAGTATGTCAGTGAATGCAGTGTTAGCTGTTTGGCGAAAGGTGTGTGTGTGTGTGTGTAAGAGATGGCAGCGGTGCTCAGTGTGTAAAGGAGGGGTGAATTTATCCATGCTAAGTAGATGTCATGATTGATAGAGATTGGTGGTAAATGAATGACAGTTGTACAATATATTGAGTCATGTGCAAGACTACTGGGACAGTAAAGGTACTTTCACTCAAATTAATCATTCATCTGAGGTAACTGAATTTCTTGCAGTACTGCATCCACATTGCCAGGTCGCAACTGGCAGCATTGACCTTCATGATTATTGGATCCTTGCCTGCCTCTTGATCACCTGTGGACAATCACATCTCTCCCTTCTCCATTCCCTGCACTGATGTCTCCAGCAAAACATCAGAAGGTCTTGGTGGCCATTTTAATTTTTTAAAAGAACTTGACTTCATCCCAACGGCGTACCTCCATGTTGAGACAGAGGTACACAGGGTGGTTAAGAAAACATTTAGCATGCTTATCTTCATTGCTCAGATCTTTGAGTATAGGATTTGGGACATCATTTTGAGGTTGTACAGGATGTTAATGAGGCCTCTACTGGAGTACCGTGTGCAATTTTGGTAACTCTGTTATACAAAGTATATTATTAAACTGGAGGAGGTTCAGAAAAGATTAACTAGGATTTTGCCAGAAATGGATGGTTTGAGATATAAAAATAGACTGGAATGACTGGGACTTTTTTTACTGGAGCATAGGAGGTTGAAGGCTGAGCTTCTTCAGGTTTGTAAAATCATAAGGGGCATAGATAAGGTGAAGATTAAATTCCCTACAGTGTGGAAACAGGCCTTCGGCCCAACTAGTCCACACCGACCGTCTGAAGAGTAACCCACCCAGACCCATTTCCCTCTAACTAATGCACCTAACACTATGGGCAATTTGGCGTGGCCAATTCACCAAACTGCACATCTTTGGACTGTGGGAGGAAACCAGAGCACTCGGAGGAAACCCACGCAGACACAGGGAGAATGTGCAAACTCCACACAGACAGTCACCCAAGGCTGGGATCGGACCTGGGACCTGGTGCTGTGAGGCAGCAGTGCTAACCACTGAGCCATCTTTACCCTAGGGGAGGGAGTTCAAAACTAGGGCCATATTTTTAAGGTGAGAGGACAAAGGTATTAAAAGGGACAAGAGGAGCAACTTTTTTACGCAGAGAGTGGCTCATGTGTGGAATCAATTGCCAGAGAAAGTCACGGATGCAGGTACCGTTACAATGTTTAATAGACATTTGAATAAGTTCATGAATAAGGAAAGGTTTGGAGGGATATGGGGCCAAACACAGGCAGATGAGACTAATTTACGTTTGACACGTGGTCTGCATGGACTGGTTGGACTGAAGGGTCTGTCTGCATGGTGTATGACTCTATGATACGTCATCTTTCCATCTTGAACCTGCAGGTCCCTCTTCTCCAGATGAGGCTGTCAGTCTATCACTGGATGGACTCACATTGGCATGATAAGCCTGTGCTCTGCTCTGACCCTTTTAAAAATGCAGGTCAGCATGCCTGCAACATGGTGTGAGGTTGAGTCCCAGAACTAAATGCCAGCCCATTTCCCCACCCAGAATTGAAATGTTCCCTAATCCTAATTTCACTTTATTTTCTCATACATGCTACGTATATCCTAAGCGTTTTTATATTTGTCCATGAAGCCCTATGTGAGACTTGCCTGTTCAAGATTGAGGAGCTCGAGGGAAAAACCCTAGATCAGAATATTCTGTGCTGCCCTAGGCATTACTGATGAGCACATCCAGTGTGCCTTGTCGTTTTAAATTTAATCACATTCCTTGGTCATGAACTGTCTAGAAGTGAATTGAACAGATAGAGCTGGCTGTAGGAGAAACTAGACAGCTGATTTGTCACGAACCAGCTGATTGACCAGAATTAAATGATAGAATTGAATTGTTTGCCTTTGATTGTAATGACTGCCTGATTACCATCAATTTTTATTTAAATTGCTGGAAATTGGCTATTTGGACAGCACAATAGGAAAGCTGTTATGAGGAAACTTGAAAGTTGATTTGCAAGACTAGAAAAACTGAATATCTGTTTTTCAGATAATGGCATTAGTTTGCTACTAAAGAATTTAACAGGTTTCACAGGAGAATAGAATTTCAATCATGTAGCTTCAATCACAAGATAACCTCACAGCATCAAAAAAAACAGAAAAATGCAATCTGAGCAGCACCATCTCTAATGAGGAGCACAGATAGCTCAGGAAAACCTCCGTTTTGAGATTTTCTACTGTGCTGCAGTCGGAATGAAAGATAGTCCACTGTAGAAGTTACTAAACAGAAAACTAAGACTAGAAACCTAGAAAATCTTAAATCAAAAGCTTCAGACATAGAAATAATCCTTCTGTGGGAGTAAGCATTGACAGTGCTTGTAATCTCCCAAGGCACATTTGGAGATGAGAATGAAATTATCATGTATCTAGATTTTTAAAACAAGGGAAGGAACAGTGCAGGGGTGATAATGCTTGATCACCTTTAAAAAACTTTGACAAAGAGACTAACAGAGTAGATGGGAAGAAGTAATGTGGATATATTTCACAATGACTTTAGTATGATCGAAGGAAGCACATGGAGATTATTTGTGGAAGTTAAGGCCATGGAATTAATGGGAAAACATCAGACTATTTCAGGAAGGGGAAAGAGAGAGAGTAAGAATTGAGGGAAGTAACTCAGTCACTTGGGTTTGGTTCAGGTTAACTTACTGTGTGTATCATTTATTAATATTATATTAATTGTGTTCTGAAGAATAAATCAATGGAAAGTATTGATGGATTAAATATCTTGAGCACAAGTAACTTGGTTGCTATAATATATAAACTCTGCACAGATCAGTTTGGTATCCCTTCCTCTCCCAGATCAGAAAGGTGGAGCCAACATAGAGCTTGAAGTAATATTCCTGTGTGTAAAATTATTCAGGAATATGTGCTGGAGGTGAAATTCGTCAAGCAAATATTATACTGTGACCTTATCTGCTTTTTCCTGTAGATTTGGCAGATGTTAAAAATCCTGTAGAACTATTTGAAATTTTGAGAGTTATCCAGATGATCAGCTTACATACCTAGGTCAAGTTATCCTATAAAAATTGACCAGGTTATTAGCTTATTGTTAGTTGCAGGATGTTACTGGCAAGGAAAAGATTGCATATGTATCTGCAAATAATGATAAAATAGTATACAAAAGGATTGGGGAGTTGGGGACTTGCATTCCGAAAAAAATTTAATTCAGCAAATCTAAACACAACCTTTGTGGCAAATAACCTCAGTGCTGTTGTTTAATTCCTTTTTTTATGTGTTCCCCTATTTTAGCAGACAGATGATGCAGCGCAGACTGACGGACAGCAGCAAACGCAATCTACCGAAAACACAGATAACAAAACACAACCCAAACGGCTCCATGTCTCCAATATTCCATTCAGATTCCGAGACCCAGACCTCAGGCAAATGTTTGGCGTAAGTACAGTGATTTAATGAACTAAGTAGAAAGCATTATACTAAAAGCTGCAATCAAATGATCAAATTACAGTCAAGCCTGTCTTAAAGATTGTTGCAAAATGAGGCCAATTGTATAATGACCAGCTAATGTCAGACAGACCCGACAAAATGTTAATAATTCAAACTTGAAACGGAGACTACCTGTCTGGAAATGAAGTCAGTCCTAAAGATACTCATTATAGATTGGTTTGATTATCTGATTTTGTTTTTGTTTCCGCACTAACCATTAAGAAGGCAGGTATGACTTTCAGTTACATGAGAAGTTATGTTGCAAACAGTGAAAAATGCTATGATTATAGAATTTCACACTTTTTAAATTTTAAGCTTTATGTTAAATTTAATAAAATCCTTCCCTGCATTGAGATTGTATTGATGGTAACTACATCAATCTATGCTGTTCCACTCATCTCCATGGCCCCCTCTAGTTCCAGTGCCAACTTTGCACCAATTCATGCTAACCAATGCCCCTTCATCTATCCATAGAGGCCTTTGTTCCCCCAACGTAAACTTAGTGGCAAATCATGACAGGACATGTCCCTACCCATTTCTCCATGTCCTTGCATTCTACATGACAACTCAATAAATATGGGCAGACCTCAGGCGCAATACTCATGAGATAAAATTGAATTTTAAGTATCTGTCTCAGCCTTCACTTGTGAAAAAGCTCTCATAAAGACTCTTTCAAAGCATTTAAATCCCTTCAAGTACTTAATTACTTGTAAAAAAAACAGCATTTGTATTCATGAGCCCACATAAAAGTCAGCTAATCCCTTAACAACCTCTTAAGCTCTCAGACACACTGTGAACTTATAGACCCCACTGTGATAATGACAGGTTGTTTATGGCAAACATTTAAGAAAATAGTTCACAACTCACAGCGAAGATCTATCACAATGCAAAAGGAGCATACTAGGAAGGGAATGAACCAACCTGCTTAATTAAAGAAATTAAAGATAATTTCAAATTGAAAGAAAACATGTACAATGTAGCAAAAATTAGTGGCAAAATGGAAGATTGGAAAATATTTTAAAATAACAGAAGATTAGCAAAATAGGAAGAAAATAAACTATGAAATCATACAGGTAAGCAATTTAAAATCAGACAGTAAGAACTCAGTTAAACCCATACAAAATGAAGTCAGAAGCCAAAGTGAATGTTGACCCTTTGGAGAACAAGACTGAGGAAATAATAATGAAGAACCAAGAAATGGCAGAGGAGTTGAACTGTTTTCAATTGACTTGTGGGGCATGTGCATTGGTGACTGGGCCAAAATTTATTGCCCATTCCTAGTTGCCTTTGAACAGGTGGTGATGAGCTGCCTTCTTGAATTGCTGCAGTCCAAGTGCTACAATGCTAAATCTACAATGCTAGTAAGGAGGGAATTCTAGGGTTTTGACCCAGTGACACTGAAGGAATAGTGATATATTTCCATGTCAGAATGGCTTGGAAGGGAACATGCAGTTTATCGTGTTCCTATGTATCTGCTGCCCTTTTTCTTCTGGCTAGAAGTGGTCATGGGTTTGGAGGGTTCTGTAGATAGTACACACCGCTGCTGCTGAGGGTCAGTGGACGAGGGCGTGAACGTTGTGGATACACTGCCAATTAAGCAAGTTGATTTGTCAAGGTTCTTGAGTGTTGTTAGAGCTGCGCCCATCCAGACAAGTATTCCCTTCACACTTCTGAATTGAACATTAAAAAGGCTGTGTGATATAAAACAATGCTGCAATAGTTCCGTGTTGGTTATCAGTGCAACTATACTCAGAATGCCATGTGATATTCTACTCACAACAGAATAAAGGGAATATCACAACTATTAAAATAATACAGAAAAGAGCAACCAGAGGGATGTTACTGTAAGGCACTGAGCATGTTCTCACTCAAACAATGAAGCTGAAGAGTGTTAACCTTGTTATTTTTGAAGGGACCATATAGTGTAGCCGATGATAACTGTCCCACTTCATCCAGAACACAGTAGATCCAGAGAACTTGGCCTTCACTGGAAATGGGGGATAAACTTACAACTAATTTCAGAAACATCAGTAAGCAAGTGGCTCGTCTATGAAGCCACCTCCCAAACCAAATGGTGAAAGCAATGTATTATTGATTCATTCTAATGTATATTAGTGAGATTTCTTTTAAAAAATAAAGTTTGCAATACAGGCAGTAAATGTAATATGCTGGGAGAACAGATAACTTAGGTTTATAATTTCCAAAGCTCTGTACCCAAGGTGTTTCCTTGCCTTATCCTGGGCCTGTTTTTATTGGTTGATTAATTACCATGATTAATTAACAACTCATTTTGTATTGGGTTTCACATTCTACCTAGTTGGTATTTTTCATATCATTTTACCTGAAGCAATTTCCATGTGTGTACCTTACTGATTGAAAATATCTCTAGTCTTCATATAACACTGTTACTTATTTATGGGTGGACCCATCTGATTTTCTAAACCACATCTTAATAAGACAATTGCCAGAGGTTACCAACAGAGAACATACAGATCTGAGGTTAGAGACCTTCTGCTGAGAAGCATAAGGTAGCAATCTCAGTTTTGAGTTCCCCCATCTCTAACCCAGAATACAAGAGGATTGTTAATTTTGATTACATTAATCCTGATGACCATAAAGTGATGGCCTAGTAGTACAACCATTAGATGATTAATCCATCAACACAAGCAATACTCTGGAGAGCTGGTTTCAAATCCCATCACACAGATGGTGGAATTTGATTTTGATTTAAAAATCTGGGATTTAAAGTCTCACGTTGACCACGAAATCATTGCCGATTGTCAGAAAAAAAAACATTTCATTCACTAATGTCCTTAAGGGAAGAAAATCTGCCATCATTACCTGGTCTGGCCTATACGTGACTCCAGACCCACAACAATGTGGTTGACTCTCAACTGCCCTCTGGGCAATTAGGGATGGGCAATAAATACTGGCCTGGCCAGCAGCATCCATGTCCCATGAATGAAAAAAATAAGGCTATAAGATAGAGGAAAAGTAGGCCAGTCAGCCCTGGAGTCTGCTCCACCAATTAATGAAATCTCATGATCTTTAACTGATCTTTCCTGCCTTAACCCTATAACCAGTGATTCCCTTACTTGTTAAAAAATCTGCCTATTTCAGTCTTAAATATTTTCACTGATCCAGCCCAAACAGCCATCTGTGATAAAGAATTCCACAAATGTATGATCCTTTATTAAAAAATTTCCTTCTCATTCCTGCATTATATGGGTGACCCTTTATTCTGTGATTGTGCCCCCTGGTTCTCGGTCACCACAAGGGGAAGTAACCTCTCCACATCTACTCTGTCAAGTCTCCTACAAATCTTTCTTACCTCAATAAAGTTGTACCTCCATCTACTAAACTCCAATAAATACAAATATAGCCTATTCAACCTCTCCTCATAAGACAATTCCTTCATGATAGGTATCAAACTGGTGAGTCATTCTCTGGATTACCTCTAACACCAATGTAATGGAAATCTTCTTAGAAGAGTCATATCTGACTCAAAATGTTAAATTTGTTTCTCTCTACACAAATGCTTCCACACCTGCTGACTTTCCACAAAAGATATTATTTACTTGTTTGATCATTCACCTTAAAACATTTCTGTGAAATTCTGGTAGCCACTCAGCAACTCTTTATAAACGGGGCAAATGGCCAACAGAGCTTTAAGGTTTGAATTATTATTAAAACAACAGTCAGAAGGAGTTGCTTTCATATTCATTAATTCAGAACACTCTGAAGAAATGAGAGACCAATGCTTATCTTTACCTAGTGACCTCCTTTTGGAATTAAGTGGTCTTTCCATTTTGTGAAGTGTCCCCATCAATTTCTTCTATTTCTGAAATAGAATTCTGCTATGTACAAGGACAACAGTTGAGCTGTCAGAACAATATCAACAGCACTTTCTAGTCGCTAACCAGTGGTTTCAAAGTATAATTGAGGAAGAGGACAAAATTATAAACATGCTGAGCTGGGATTGCCACTCAAGTCATATATTGTGTCAATATTCTGCAGCTAGATGCATGAGAAACAATGTACAAACTACTCAAAGGGCTGCCAGCTCATAAGAAACTGCACCACCCATTAGTCTGTGTTGTCAGAAGCAAGCAAAGTACAAGAGAAAGGTTTTGCCAATAGATTTAGCCTAAGTATAGTTACATATGTATTAATAATTTATTGTATTGATACTTTTAGTTGTAATTCTCAAAGTCACAACAATCACTGGATAATTTAATGTTACAATATTATGATTTTGTACTAAAGTCAATCTTTGTGATTCCTTTCCAGCAATTTGGTAAAATCTTAGATGTTGAGATAATTTTTAATGAAAGAGGGTCTAAGGTAAGTTGTTCCTTTCACTATGTTTGCATGCTGGTAAATTGTATCTGATTTCATGAAAGCAGATAGTTATAAAAAAGGAGGAACAACTGAACTGATTGAGTGGCTGGATCAGATTTTTATTTGCACTGATTTTATATTCTTTGATTCAAGTATTCTATTCAAATTGTTACATTTGAAGTGGTCTCGATATTCTTTGTGTACAGTATTGAATATTTCTTCTTTGGTAAATTATTTTTGAGAACAGTAATTTTTATCCTGAAATATTACAATTTCTAGGGGAATTATTAACTTTAATGCGAAAAGATGCTTGCATATATTACACTGAAAAAGATAATACTTTTCAAGTCATTAAACTGGGTAAAGAGAAAATGATTTACGGCAGTTCAGTTCCCTCCAGCTCTGAAACTATTGTTTCCTTTATGTGCATGACTCTGCTGTTCACATTACAATCCAGTGAAAGGAAAATATTTGTACTTCAGAAAGTGGAGAAGTTTTTGCGTGTTTGGACCATATTGCAAATTTATTCCATCAATTTTCAAAGCAGCCTGTTGGGTGGGTCGGAGCTGGGGGGGGGGGGGGGGGGGGCGGCGGTGATGGTGACGAAGAGACACAGGGGTCGAGATCACAGGCCGATGCCTCAAGTAGCCTGCACTTAATGCAGTGCTGCGAGGATTGTGGGAGCTCTTGTTATTTGTCCCTTCCAGATGATGAATTCTGCAACTAAATTCATTCAATCCAGACAAGACCCAATAAATTTGGCATAGCTCTTTTATCGATTGAATGCTGCAGCATTTAAACACAAAGAAAAGGCATCTTCTTGAGCACCAGAACTCTGGAATCAGTGCAGTTAGGCTGGAAAGCTGGAAGTCTGCTGCCTTTCTATTGTTTGTTGCCTTCTTGGGAGCTTTTCTGAGGAGTTTCATTACTGAATGCCTTGAGCTGCTGTGCAATAATTATGTCAATTTTCATTATCATTTTCATTTTGTGAAAGCCACTGCTTCATGTTGCTTGACTTTTTCCCATGTGCAGAAAGGAACCAAGGAAACTGCTTCTGGAAGCCTGCTTTCCCAAATATCATTTGCTTATGTAGAACAGAGATCAATTTTAGGAAGCTCTCATGACTATGTATTCACTTGCTGTCTTTCTGTGAGTACAAAAACATTGCAACAAGTTTAAGTGAGTGGCATGAGGATGCAAGCATTAGCTAAAAGAAAATGCTGCACATAGATGTAATAAACCATTTGAAAATTATGCCCCCAGCAAAACTACATTGGAAGACTGAAATTCTGGGGAAATTCCAGACCTCGTGTTATGTCCCACTCAGAGAGGAAGAAAAACCTTAATGATGGGAGAGGGGTGAACCAGGTTGATACTATCTGCCAAATTGCATTCCACCAGGAGTTTGTGCTGTTTCCCTTTCATAGAAATAGACCATTTTTCATCTCCCCAGATAGAACAGAGAAAGCATATGCAAACATCTGAACAAGGATAGAGAGCTGCTCACTCAGTCCTTCACCCCTGCTCTGTCATTCAATAGGTTCATGGCTAATCTGATTTTAACCTCAACTCTACATTCCTGTATATCCCCAATAATTTTTCATCCCCTTGGTTAGCAATAATCTATCTACCTCTGGCTTTAAAATATTGAAAGAGTCGATATCCGCTGCCTTTTGAGGAAGGGAATTCCAAAGACTCAGCCCACTGAGAAAGAAAAAAAAGTTTCCTCTTTTCTGTTTTAAATGCAATATTCTTATTTTTAAACTACAACCCCTAGATCTAGATTTTCCCACAAGAGGAAATATGCTCAGGATCTTATATGTTTAAGGTAAGTCATCTCTGACTCCTGTAAACTCCAGAGACAGAGGCTTTTCTTCATAAGGCAATTCCTGGTACAGGAATCTCTGAACAGCTTCCAATGCATTAACATCCTTCTTTAAACATAAGTGTCTGGTATTGTACACAGGACTCCAGATGCCACCTAACCAATACCCTCTATAACTGAAGCATAACCTCCTTATTCTTGCATTCAGTTCCACTCTCAGTAAGCCAGAGCATTCTATTCCTTTTCCTGACTTCATGCTGTACCTGCATACCAACCTTCTGCGATTCATGCACTTGGATACCTAGTTTCTGCATCTCAGAACTCTGCACTCTCTCACCAGTAAAATAACATGCTTCTTTTTTATTCTTTCTGGCAAAATAGACAAATTTGCACTTCTGCACAAAGTACTCCATTTGTCAGACCTTTGCACACACTTAACCAATCCATAGCCTTGTG